>NC_048585.1:34202219-34565195 GCF_013265735.2 Oncorhynchus mykiss | reverse complement strand
AAAAAATCGGAAAAAAAATCGAAAAAAATCTGAAAAAATCTGAAAAAAATCGGGAAAAATCTGAAAAAAATCGGGAAAAAAAATCGGAAAAAATCGGAAAAAAAATCGGAAAAAATCGGAAAAAAATCTGAAAAAATCGGAAAAACGGGAAAAAATCGGAAATAAATCGGAAACAAATCGGAAAAAAATCGTGAAAAAATCGGAAAAAAAATCGGAAAAAATCGGAAAAAAATGGAAAAAAATCGGAAAAATCAGAAAAAAATCGGAAAAAATCGGAAAAAAATTGGAAAAAAATCGGAAAAAATCGGAAAAAATTGGAAAAAAATCGGAAAAATCGGAAAAAAAATCGGAAAAAATCGGAAAAAAATCGGAAAAAATCGGGAAAATTGGAAAAAAATCGGAATAAAAATCGGAAAAAATCGGAAAAAATCTGAAAAAAATCTGAAAAAATCGGAAAAAAACTCAAAAAAAAATCGGAAAAAATCGGAAAAAAAATCAAAAAAAAATCGGAGAAAATCGGAAAAAATTGGAAAAAAACGGAAAAATTCGGAAAAAAAATCGGAAAAAATCGGAAAAAAATCGGAAAAAAAATCGGAAAAAATCGGAAAAAATTGGAAAAAAATCGGAAAAATCGGAAAAAAAATCGGAAAAAATCGGAAAAAAATCGGAAAAAATCGGGAAAAAATCGGAAAAAAATCGGAAAAAAAACTGAAAAAATCGGAAAGAAATCGGGAAAAAATCGGAAAAAAATTCGGAAAAAATTCGGAAAAAATCGAAAAAAAAATCGGAAAAAATCGGAAAAAATTGGAAACAAATCGGAAAAAAATCGTGAAAAATCGGAAAAAAATCGGGAAAAAATCGGGAAAAATCGGAAAAAAATCGGAAAAAATCAGAAAACAAAATCGGAAAAAAATCGGAAACAAATCGGAAAAAAATCGTGAAAAAATCGGAAAAAAAATCGGAAAAAATCGGAAAAAAATGGAAAAAAAATCGGAAAAATCGGAAAAAAATCGGAAAAAATCGGAAAAAAATCGGAAAAAAAATCGGAAAAAATCGGAAAAAAATGGAAAAAAATCGGAAAAATCGGAAAAAAATCGGAAAAAATCGGAAAAAAATCGGAAAAAATCGGAAAAAATCGGAAAAAATTGGAAAAAAAACTCAAAAAAAATCGGAAAAAATCGGAAAAAATCGGAAAAAATCGGAAAAAAACTCAAAAAAAAATCGGAAAAAATCGGAAAAAAAATCGGAAAAAATCGGAAAAAAATCGGAAAAAAAATCGGAAAAAATCGGAAAACAATGGAAAAAAATCGGAAAAATCGGAAAAAAATCGGAAAAAATCGGAAAAAAATCAGAAAAAATCGGAAAAAATCGGAAAAAATTGGAAAAAAACTCAAAAAAAAATCGGAAAAAATCGGAAAAAATCGGAAAAAATCGGAAAAAAACTCAAAAAAAAATCGGAAAAAATCGGAAAAAAAATCGGAAAAAAAACGGAAAAAAAACGGAAAAAATCGGAAAAAATCGGGAAAAAAATCGGAAAAAAATCGGAGAAAATCGGAAAAAATTGGAAAAAAACGGAAAAATTCGGAAAAAAAATCGGGGAAAAAAATCGGAAAAAAATTCGGAAAAAAATCGGAAAAAAAATCAGAAAAAAATCGGGAAAAAAAAATCGAAAAAAAATCGGAAAAAAATCGGAAAAAAATGAAAAAATCGGAAAGAAATCGGGAAAAAATCGGGAAAAAAATCGGGAAAAATCGGAAAAAAAATCGGGAAAAAATCGGGAAAAATCGGAAAAAAATCGGAAAAAAATCGGAAAACAAATCGCAAAAAATCGGAAAAAAATCGGAAAAAAATCGGGAAAAATCGGAAAAAAATCGGAAAAAATATCGGAAAAAATCGGAAAAAAAACGGAAAAAATCGGAAAAAATCGGGAAAAAAATCGGGAAAAAAATCGGAAAAAAATCGGAGAAAATCGGAAAAAAATCGGAAAAAATCGGAAAAAATCGGAAAAAATTGGAAAAAAACTCAAAAAAAAATCGGAAAAAATCGGAAAAAAAATCGGAAAAAATCGGAAAAAAATGGAAAAAAATCGGAAAAATCGGAAAAAATCGGAAAAAATCGGAAAAAAATCGGAAAAAAAATCGGAAAAAATCGGAAAACAATGGAAAAAATCGGAAAAAATTGGAAAAAAACTCAAAAAAAAATCGGAAAAAATCGGAAAAAAAATCGGAAAAAAAACGGAAAAAAACGGAAAAAATCGGAAAAAATCGGGAAAAAAATCGGAAAAAAATCGGAGAAAATCGGAAAAAATTGGAAAAAAACGGAAAAATTCGGAAAAAAAATCGGGAAAAAAATCGGAAAAAAATTCGGAAAAAAAATCGGAAAAAATCTGAAAAAAATCGGGAAAAAAAATCGGAAAAAATCGGAAAAAAATCGGAAAAAAAATGAAAAAATCGGAAAGAAATCGGGAAAAAATCGGGAAAAAATCGGGAAAAATCGGAAAAAAATCGGGAAAAAATCGGGAAAAATCGGAAAAAAATCGGAAAAAATCGGAAAACAAAATCGGAAAAAAATCGGAAAAAAATCGGAAAAAAATCGGGAAAAATCGGAAAAAAATCGGAAAAAATATCGGAAAAAATCGGAAAAAAACGGAAAAAATCGGAAAAAATCGGGAAAAAAATCGGGAAAAAAATCGGAAAAAAATCGGAGAAAATCGGAAAAAAAATCGGAAAAAATCGGAAAAAAAATCGGGAAAAAAATCGGAAAAAAACTGAAAAAATCGGAAAGAAATCGGAAAAAAATCGGGAAAAAACGGGAAAAAATCTGAAAAAAATCGGAAAAAATCGGAAAAAACGGGAAAAAATCGGAAAAAAATCGGAAAAAAAAATCGGAAAAAATTGGGAAAAAAATCGGGAAAAAATCGAAAAAAAAAATCGGAAACAAATCGGAAAAAAATCGTGAAAAAATCGGAAAAAATGGAAAAAAATTGGAAAAATCGGAAAAAAATCGGAAAAAATCGGAAAAATCGGGAAAAAAATCGGAAAAAATCGGAAAAAAACTCCAAAAAAAATCGGAAAAAAATCGGGAAAAAAATCGGAAAAAATCGGAAAAAAACTTAAAAAAATCGGAAAGAAATCGGGAAAAAATCGGGAAAAAATCGGGAAAAATCGGAAAAAAATCGGGAAAAAAATCGGGAAAAAAATCGGAAAAAAAAATCGGAAAAAAATCGGAAAAAATCGGAAAAAAAAATCGGAAAAAAATCGGAAAAAATCGGGAAAAAAATCGGAAAAAAAAATCGGAAAAAACGGGAAAAAATCGGAAAAACATCGGAAAAAAATCTGAAAAAATCGGGAAAAAAATCGGAAAAAAATCGGAAAAAAATCGCAAAAAATCGGAAAAAAAATCGGAAAAAAATTGGAAAAAATCGGGAAAAAATCGGGAAAAAATCGAAAAAAAATCGGTAAAAATTGGAAAAAAATGGGAAAAAATCGGAATAAAAATCGGAAAAAATCGGAAAAAATCGGAAAAAAACTGAAAAAATCGGAAAGAAATCGGGAAAAAATCGGAAAAAAAAATCGGAAAAAAATCGGAAAAAATCGAAAAAAAATCGGAAAAAATCGGAAAAAAAATCGGGAAAAAAATCGGAAAAAAACTGAAAAAATCGGAAAGAAATCGGAAAAAAATCGGGAAAAAAATCGGAAAAAAAATCGGAAAAAAATCGGAAAAAATCGGAAAAAAAAATCGGAAAAAATCGGAAAAAATCGGTAAAAAATCGGGAAAAATCGGGAAAAAAATCGGAAAAAAAATCGGAAAAAACGGGAAAAAATCGGAAAAAAATCGGAAAAAAAATCTGAAAAAATCGGGAAAAAAATCGGAAAAAAACCGGAAAACATCGGAAAAAAAATCGGAAAAAATCGGGAAAAAATCGGAAAAAAATCGGGAAAAAATCGAAAAAAAATCGGAAAAAATCGGAAAAAAAATCGGAAAACATCGGAAAAAAATCGGAAAAAAAATCGGAAAAAATCGGAAAACAATGGAAAAAAATCGGAAAAATCGGAAAAAAATCGGAAAAAATCGGAAAAAAACTCAAAAAAAATCGGAAAAAATCGGAAAAAAATCGGAAAAAATCGGAAAAAAACTCAAAAAAAATCGGAAAAAATCGGAAAAAAAATCGGAAAAAATCGGAAAAAAAATCGGAAAAAAAATCGGAAAAAATCGGAAAACAATGGAAAAAAATCGGAAAAATCGGAAAAAAATCGGAAAAAATCGGAAAAAAATCAGAAAAAATCGGAAAAAATCGGAAAAAATTGGAAAAAAACTCAAAAAAAAATCGGAAAAAATCGGAAAAAATCGGAAAAAATCGGAAAAAAACTCAAAAAAAAATCGGAAAAAATCGGAAAAAAAATCGGAAAAAAAAACGGAAAAAAAACGGAAAAAATCGGAAAAAATCGGGAAAAAAATCGGAAAAAAATCGGAGAAAATCGGAAAAAATTGGAAAAAAACGGAAAAATTCGGAAAAAAAATCGGGAAAAAAATCGGAAAAAAATTCGGAAAAAAATCGGAAAAAATCAGAAAAAAATCGGGAAAAAAAATCGGAAAAAATCGGAAAAAAATCGGAAAAAAAATGAAAAAATCGGAAAGAAATCGGGAAAAAATCGGGAAAAAATCGGGAAAAATCGGAAAAAAATCGGGAAAAAATCGGGAAAAATCGGAAAAAAATCGGAAAAAATCGGAAAACAAAATCGGAAAAAAATCGGAAAAAAATCGGAAAAAAATCGGGAAAAATCGGAAAAAAATCGGAAAAAATATCGGAAAAAATCGGAAAAAAACGGAAAAAATCGGAAAAAATCGGGAAAAAAATCGGGAAAAAAATCGGAAAAAAATCGGAGAAAATCGGAAAAAAATCGGAAAAAATCGGAAAAAATCGGAAAAAATTGGAAAAAAACTCAAAAAAAAATCGGAAAAAATCGGAAAAAAAATCGGAAAAAATCGGAAAAAAATGGAAAAAAATCGGAAAAATCGGAAAAAATCGGAAAAAATCGGAAAAAAATCGGAAAAAAAATCGGAAAAAATCGGAAAACAATGGAAAAAATCGGAAAAAATTGGAAAAAAACTCAAAAAAAAATCGGAAAAAATCGGAAAAAAAATCGGAAAAAAAACGGAAAAAAACGGAAAAAATCGGAAAAAATCGGGAAAAAAATCGGAAAAAAATCGGAGAAAATCGGAAAAAATTGGAAAAAAACGGAAAAATTCGGAAAAAAAATCGGGAAAAAAATCGGAAAAAAATTCGGAAAAAAATCGGAAAAAATCTGAAAAAAATCGGGAAAAAAAATCGGAAAAAATCGGAAAAAAATCGGAAAAAAAATGAAAAAATCGGAAAGAAATCGGGAAAAAATCGGGAAAAAATCGGGAAAAATCGGAAAAAAATCGGGAAAAAATCGGGAAAAATCGGAAAAAAATCGGAAAAAATCGGAAAACAAAATCGGAAAAAAATCGGAAAAAAATCGGAAAAAAATCGGGAAAAATCGGAAAAAAATCGGAAAAAATATCGGAAAAAATCGGAAAAAAAACGGAAAAAATCGGAAAAAATCGGGAAAAAAATCGGGAAAAAAATCGGAAAAAAATCGGAGAAAATCGGAAAAAAAATCGGAAAAAATCGGAAAAAAAATCGGGAAAAAAATCGGAAAAAAACTGAAAAAATCGGAAAGAAATCGGAAAAAATCGGGAAAAAACGGGAAAAAATCTGAAAAAAATCGGAAAAAATCGGAAAAACGGGAAAAAATCGGAAAAAAATCGGAAAAAAATCGGAAAAAATTGGGAAAAAAATCGGGAAAAAATCGAAAAAAAAATCGGAAACAAATCGGAAAAAAAATCGTGAAAAAATCGGAAAAAAATGGAAAAAAATTGGAAAAATCGGAAAAAAATCGGAAAAAATCGGAAAAAATCGGGAAAAAAAATCGGAAAAAATCGGAAAAAAACTCCAAAAAAAATCGGAAAAAATCGGGAAAAAAATCGGAAAAAATCGGAAAAAAACTTAAAAAAATCGGAAAGAAATCGGGAAAAAATCGGGAAAAAATCGGGAAAAATCGGAAAAAAATCGGGAAAAAATCGGGAAAAAATCGGAAAAAAAATCGGAAAAAAATCGGAAAAAATCGGAAAAAAAAATCGGAAAAAAATCGGAAAAAATCGGGAAAAAAATCGGAAAAAAAATCGGAAAAAACGGGAAAAAATCGGAAAAACATCGGAAAAAAATCTGAAAAAATCGGGAAAAAAATCGGAAAAAAATCGGAAAAAAATCGCAAAAAATCGGAAAAAAAATCGGAAAAAAATTGGAAAAAATCGGGAAAAAATCGGGAAAAAATCGAAAAAAAATCGGTAAAAATTGGAAAAAAATGGGAAAAAATCGGAATAAAAATCGGAAAAAATCGGAAAAAATCGGAAAAAAACTGAAAAAATCGGAAAGAAATCGGGAAAAAATCGGAAAAAAAATCGGAAAAAAATCGGAAAAAATCGAAAAAAAATCGGAAAAAATCGGAAAAAAAATCGGGAAAAAAATCGGAAAAAAACTGAAAAAATCGGAAAGAAATCGGAAAAAAATCGGGAAAAAATCGGAAAAAAAATCGGAAAAAAATCGGAAAAAATCGGAAAAAAAAATCGGAAAAAAATCGGAAAAAATCGGTAAAAAATCGGGAAAAATCGGGAAAAAAATCGGAAAAAAAATCGGAAAAAACGGGAAAAAATCGGAAAAAAATCGGAAAAAATCGGGAAAAAAATCGGAAAAAAATCGGAGAAAATCGGAAAAAATTGGAAAAAAACGGAAAAATTCGGAAAAAAAATCGGGAAAAAAATCGGAAAAAAATTCGGAAAAAAATCGGAAAAAATCAGAAAAAAATCGGGAAAAAAAATCGGAAAAAATCGGAAAAAAATCGGAAAAAAAATGAAAAAATCGGAAAGAAATCGGGAAAAAATCGGGAAAAAATCGGGAAAAATCGGAAAAAAATCGGGAAAAAATCGGGAAAAATCGGAAAAAAATCGGAAAAAATCGGAAAACAAAATCGGAAAAAAATCGGAAAAAAATCGGAAAAAAATCGGGAAAAATCGGAAAAAAATCGGAAAAAATATCGGAAAAAATCGGAAAAAAACGGAAAAAATCGGAAAAAATCGGGAAAAAAATCGGGAAAAAAATCGGAAAAAAATCGGAGAAAATCGGAAAAAAATCGGAAAAAATCGGAAAAAATCGGAAAAAATTGGAAAAAAACTCAAAAAAAAATCGGAAAAAATCGGAAAAAAAATCGGAAAAAATCGGAAAAAAATGGAAAAAAATCGGAAAAATCGGAAAAAATCGGAAAAAATCGGAAAAAAATCGGAAAAAAAAATCGGAAAAAATCGGGAAAACAATGGAAAAAATCGGAAAAAATTGGAAAAAAACTCAAAAAAAATCGGAAAAAATCGGAAAAAAAATCGGAAAAAAAACGGAAAAAAACGGAAAAAATCGGAAAAATCGGGAAAAAAATCGGAAAAAAATCGGAGAAAATCGGAAAAATCGGAAAAAATTGGAAAAAAAACGGAAAAATTCGGAAAAAAAATCGGGAAAAAAATCGGAAAAAAATTCGGAAAAAAATCGGAAAAAATCTGAAAAAAATCGGGAAAAAAATCGGAAAAAAATCGGAAAAAAATCGGAAAAAAAATGAAAAAATCGGAAAGAAATCGGGAAAAAAATCGGGAAAAAATCGGGAAAAATCGGAAAAAAATCGGGAAAAAATCGGGAAAAATCGGAAAAAAATCGGAAAAAATCGGAAACAAAATCGGAAAAAAAATCGGAAAAAAATCGGAAAAAAATCGGGAAAAATCGGCAAAAAAATCGGAAAAAATATCGGAAAAAAATCGGAAAAAAACGGAAAAAAATCGGAAAAAAATCGGGAAAAAAATCGGGAAAAAAATCGGAAAAAAATCGGAGAAAATCGGAAAAAAAATCGGAAAAAATCGGAAAAAAAATCGGGAAAAAAAATCGGAAAAAAACTGAAAAAATCGGAAAGAAATCGGAAAAAAAATCGGGAAAAAACGGGAAAAAATCTGAAAAAAATCGGAAAAAATCGGAAAAACGGGAAAAAAAAAATCGAAAAAAATCGGAAAAAAAATCGGAAAAAATTGGGAAAAAAATCGGGAAAAAATCGAAAAAAAAAATCGGAAACAAATCGGAAAAAAAATCGTGAAAAATCGGAAAAAAATGGAAAAAAATTGGAAAAAATCGGAAAAAAATCGGAAAAAAATCGGAAAAAAATCGGGAAAAAAATCGGAAAAAATCGGAAAAAAACTCCAAAAAAAATCGGAAAAAATCGGGAAAAAAATCGGAAAAAATCGGAAAAAAACTTAAAAAAATCGGAAAGAAATCGGGAAAAAATCGGGAAAAAATCGGGAAAAATCGGAAAAAAATCGGGAAAAAAATCGGGAAAAAATCGGAAAAAAAATCGGAAAAAAATCGGAAAAAATCGGAAAAAAAAATCGGAAAAAAATCGGAAAAAATCGGGAAAAAAATCGGAAAAAAAATCGGAAAAAACGGGAAAAAATCGGAAAAACATCGGAAAAAAATCTGAAAAAATCGGGAAAAAAATCGGAAAAAAATCGGAAAAAAATCGCAAAAAATCGGAAAAAAAATCGGAAAAAAATTGGAAAAAATCGGGAAAAAATCGGGAAAAAATCGAAAAAAAATCGGTAAAAATTGGAAAAAAATGGGAAAAAATCGGAATAAAAATCGGAAAAAATCGGAAAAAATCGGAAAAAAACTGAAAAAATCGGAAAGAAATCGGGAAAAAATCGGAAAAAAAATCGGAAAAAAATCGGAAAAAATCGAAAAAAAATCGGAAAAAATCGGAAAAAAAATCGGGAAAAAAATCGGAAAAAAACTGAAAAAATCGGAAAGAAATCGGAAAAAAATCGGGAAAAAATCGGAAAAAAAATCGGAAAAAAATCGGAAAAAATCGGAAAAAAAAATCGGAAAAAAATCGGAAAAAATCGGTAAAAAATCGGGAAAAATCGGGAAAAAAATCGGAAAAAAAATCGGAAAAAACGGGAAAAAATCGGAAAAAAATCGGAAAAAAATCTGAAAAAATCGGGAAAAAAATCGGAAAAAAACCGGAAAACATCGGAAAAAAAATCGGAAAAAATCGGGAAAAAATCGGAAAAAAATCGGGAAAAAATCGAAAAAAAATCGGAAAAAATCGGAAAAAAAATCGGGAAACATCGGAAAAAAATCGAGAAAAAAAATCGGAAAAAATCGGAAAAAAAATCGGAAAAAATCGGGAAAAAAATCTGAAAAAATCGGAAAAAACTGAAAAAATCGGAAAGAAATCGGGAAAAAATCGGGAAAAAATCGGAAAAAAAACTGAAAAAATCGGAAAGAAATCGGGAAAAAATCGGGAAAAAATCGGGAAAAATCGGAAAAAAATCGGGAAAAAATCGGGAAAAAATCGGAAAAAATCGAAAAAAATGGGAAAAAAAATCGGACAAAAATCTGAAAAAATCGGAAAAAATCGGAAAAAAAATCGGAAAAAAAAACGGAAAAAAAATCGGGAAAAAATCGAAAAAAAATCGGAAAAAAAATCGGAAAAAAATCGGGAAAAAATCGGAAAAAAAATCGGAAAAAATCGGAAAAAAAAAATCGGAAAAAAATCGGAAAAAAATCGGAAAAAAATCGGGAAAAATCGGAAAAAAATCGTGAAAAAAAAAATCGGAAAAAATCGGAAAAAATCGGAAAAAAAATCGGAAAAAAAATCGGAAAAAAATTCGGAAAAATTCGGAAAAAAAAATCGGGAAAAAATCGAAAAAAAATGGGAAAAAAAATCGGAAAAAAATCGGAAAAAAATCGGAAAAAAATCGGAAAAAAAATCGGAAAAAAAATCGGGAAAAATCGAAAAACAAATCGGAAAAAAATCGGGAAAAAATCGAAAAAAAAATCGGAAAAAATCGGAAAAAAAAATCGGAAAAAAATCGGAAAAAATCGGAAAAAAAATCGGGAAACATCGGAAAAAAATCGGGAAAAAAAATCGGAAAAAAACGGAAAAAATCTGAAAAAAATCTGAAAAAATCGGAAAAAAAATCGGAAAAATTCGGAAAAAAAATCGGGAAAACAATCGGAAAAAAAATCGGAAAAAAATCGGAATAAAAATCGGAAAAAATCGGAAAAAAATCGGAAAAAAAATCGGAAAAAAATCGGAATAAAAATCGGAAAAAATCGGAAAAAAATCGGAAAAAAACGGAAAAAATCGGGAAAAAATCGGGAAAAAATCGGAAAAAAAAACGGAAAAAATCGGAAAAAAATCGGAAAAAAAATCGGGATAAAAATCGGAAAAAAAATCGGAAAAAAATCTGAAAAAATCTGAAAAAAAATCTGAAAAAAATCGGAATAAAAATCGGAAAAAATCGGAAAAAATCGGAAAAAAACTAAAAAAATCGGAAAGAAATCGGGAAAAAATCGGGAAAAAATGGGAAAAAAAATGGGAAAAAATCTGAAAAAAAATCGGGAAAAAAATCGGAAAAAAAATCAAAAAAAGAATCTGAAAAAATCTGAAAAAAATTCTGAAAAAAATCGGAATAAAAATCGGAAAAAATCGGAAAAAATCGGAAAAAAACTGAAAAAATCGGAAAGAAATCGGAAAAAAATCGGGAAAAAACGGGAAAAAATCGGAAAAAATCGGAAAAAATCGGAAAAACGGGAAAAAAATCGGAAAAAAATCGGAAAAAAATCGGAAAAAATCGGGAAAAGGATCCCAAAAGGGATCCTCTGTTTGGAACACCACCCAGGACAATGGATCTGATCCCAGTAGCCGACCCAAAACAACGACGCCACCTTCTGGTCAGGCTCCGTAGTGCACATCGCTCACCTCTCCCGAGTATACTACTCGCCAATGTTCAGTCTCTTAATAACAAGGTAGACAAAATTCAAGCAAGGGTTTCCTTCCAGAGAGACATCAGAGATTGTAACATTCTCTGTTTCCCGGAAACATGGCTCTCTCAGGATATGTTGTCGGAATCGGTTCAGCCACCGGGCTTCTCCATGCATCGCGCCGACAATCATAACAACATACACAAACTCAAGTTCTTCTGCTCACCCGACCTAGAATTCTTTACAATCAAATGCTGGCTATTTTACCTACCAAGATAATTCTCGTCAGTTAGTCACAGCTGTGTACATTCCCTCTCCAGCAAACACCAAGACGGCCCTCAAGGAACTTCCCTGAACTCTATGTAAACTATATATCCAGAGGCTGCAATTATTGTAGCAATTAATTAACAAAGCAAATTTGAGAAACAACACAGAGCCCCACTATGCCTACCTGTAGGCCAGGGTTTACCAAACTCGGTCCTTGGGCCCTCCGTAGGTGCACATTTAGATTTTCCCCTCACTATACAGCTGATTAAAATAACCAACTCATCATCAATCTTTGATTATTTGAATCAGCTGTGTAGTGCTAGGGCAAAAACCAAAAGGTACACCGAGGGGGCGTCCCAGGACTGAGTTTGGTAAACCCTGCTGTAGGCTACTGAGGCGCTGTCCATTCAACAGTTCTGAATCATAGGCTCGGTCTTAGCTCCCTTTAAAAAGGGATGTGGTGCCTCCCGAGTGGCACAGTGGTCTAAGGCACTGCATCCAGTGCTAGCTGTGCCACTAGAGATTCTGGGTTTGAGTCCAGGCTCTGTCGCAGCCAGCCACGACCAGGAGACCCATGGGGCGGCGCACAATTGACCCAGCGTCATCAGTATTAGGGGAGGGTTTGGCCGGCAGGGATGTCCTTGTCCCATCGCGCACTAACGGCTCCTGTGGCGGGCAGGGCGCAGTGCATGCTGACATGGTCGCCAGGTCTACGGTGTTTCCTCCGACACATTGGTGCTTCTGGGTTAAGTCGGCATTGTCTCAAGAAGCAGTGCATCTTGGTTGGGTTGTGTTTTGGAGGATGCACGGTTCTCGACCATCACCTCTCCCGAGTCCTTACTGGACTTGCAGCGATGAGACAAGACTGTGACTACCAATTGGATACCACGAAATTGGGGAGAAAAAGGGTATCAAAAAATGTCTGCAGCATTGAAGGTCCCCAAGAACACAGTGGCCTCCATCATTCTTAAATGGAAGAAGTTTGGAACCACTAAGACTCTTCCTGGAACCACTAAGACTCTTGGCTGGCCACCTAGCCAAACTGAGCAATCGGGGGATAAGGGCCTTGGTCAGGGAGGTGACCAAAAACCTGATGGTCATTCTGACAGAGCTCCAGAGTTCCTCTTTGGAGATGGGAGAACCTGTCGGAAAGACAACCATCACTGTAGCACTCCACCAATCAGGCCTTTAAGGTAGAGTGGCCAGACGGAAGCCACTCCTCAGTAAAAGGCACATGACAGCCCACTTGGAGTTTGACAGAAGGCACCTAAAGGACTCTCAGACCATGAGAAACCAGATTTGCTGGTCTGATGAAACCAAGATAGAACTCTTTGGCCTGAATGCCAAGCGCCACGTCTGGAGGAAACCTGGCACCATCCCTACGCTGAAACATGGTGGTGGCAGCATAATGCTGTTGGGCTGTTTTTTAACAGCAGGGACTGGGTTACTAGTCAGGATTGAGAGACCTGAAAATAGCTGTGAAGCGACACTCCCCATCCAACCTGACAGAGCTTGAGAGGATCTGTAGCGTCATAGCGAAGAATAGTCTAGGCTGTAATTGTTGCCAAACGTGCTTCAACTAAGTACTGAGTAAAGGGTCTGAATACTTATGTAAATATATTTCTGTGTTTTTAATAAAGTTGCAAAAATGGATCAAAACCTGTTTTGCTTTGTCATTATGGGGTATTGTGTGTATGTTGTGGGGAAAAAACGATTTAATCAATTCTAATAAGGCTGTAACGTAATAAAATTTGGAAAACGTCAAGGGGTCTGAATACATTCCGAATGCACTGTGTATTATGGGAAATTCTTATATATGGACCAAAATAAAAGGACACAGTTTCTCTTCACAAATAGAAAAGAAAGGCCAAACTACCACAGCAGGTTATAATATAATAGGTTATAATATCAACAATTAGGTTTGAATCACTCACCTCACTTCAAAACATAATTTCCCCACACAGCTAACAACCCATTCCGATTTCACTCAAAGTACTGGCAGGCCCTTTAGATCCATCTGTGGAGCAGCAGTAGCTGATAGCCCGATTGCAGCAGAGGAAAGGAAGGGTGCATATAGAGTGGCCACAATCAATATGGGGAATCAATCTGTGAGATGGATGGATCTAGCAAGTAGCTGTGTGTGTGTGTGTGTGTGTGTGGGGGGGGGGGGGGGGGGGGGGGGGGGTGGTGGCAGGATGCAGCCAGAAATGAGTGATGCTCTGGAGATGGGGATGATGAGGCTGGGATATGGAGATGTGGCGAGGCAGCAGAACACTGGCAAAGAGGGCCTGGGTCTGTGTGTGTGTGCAAAGCTTCCTCCACAGGATTGATGGAAGTGTGTATGTGGGGTGGGGTGATGCTAGGGCATCGTGATCGTAAACATTTGTGTGCGTGTCTGTGTGTGTTCCCACCGGTCTGGTCTGATCTGGACTGCAAGGTAAAACAAGGAGAGAAGCACAGCTCAGTTCTGTGACGTACAAACTCTACTGGCACTATACATCATTTCCAGCAGTTTCCTCATCTAGCAGCAGGAGATTGTATCGTCTCTCTCCTTTCATATCTCATTGATGCGATACTCCAGTCTTCCAGGGTGACCCACAATCTGGGTTATGGCTATAATGGGATAAAAGCCAGAAAAGTAAGGATCCAAGTGTTACGTACAGTGTGTGTTATGGGTTGGATGAGGTGAATATATCTGTTGTTGACAGGATACAATTGTACAGCCAGGGATTATTAGTGTACAGTTGTGTGTGCCATTGGGCTTGATGTGCACATTGTGTGCTATGGGTTAGATAAGGTACTGTAGCTTTGACTTTTCCTTCGAATTAGGATTGTTCTCAAAGTCTTCGTGAATGCTAGTGTCAGATGTGTGTGTGTGCGATGTGATTGTCAGTGGTATAAAGTACTAAAGTAAAGTAAGTACTACTTAAGTAGTTTTTGGGGGTATCTGTACTTAACTATTTCAAATTTTTACAACTTTTACTCCACGACATTCCTAAAGAAAATAATGTACTTTTTCCTCCTTACATTTTCCCTGGCACCCGTTATTGGTCTAATTCACACACTTATCAAGAGAACATCCCTGGTCATCCCTACTGCCTTTGATCTGGCAGACTCACTAAACACAAATGATTTGTTTATAAATTGTGTCTGAGTGTTGAACTGTGCCCCTGGCTGTCCGTAAATTAAAAAATAAAATAAAATTGTGTCATCTGTTTTGCTTAATATAAGACACTTTAAATGATTTATACTTTTACTTTTGATACTTAAATACATTTAAAACCAAATACTTTTTGACTTTTACTCAAGTAGCATTTTACTGGGTGACTTTCACTTTTAATTGAGTCATTTTAATTGAGAAAATTTACCGCAACACCCAATTTGAGAACCACTGATGTAGCGTGTAGGGGAAGTGAGGTAAAGGGGGAGGGGGTGGGCATGATTTGATGTGTGACAGGGGTTGGTATGTGTGTGCGCGCATGTGCGTGTGTGAGTGTTTTGTTAGGGGGATAAAACTTTTTTTGTGGGGCTGGGTTGTGTATGCTCGTGCACTTCAACTCTCCAACTCAAACTCCAACAAAAGGCAAAAGGAGACATTTGTAGCCTTTGTCTTAGCTGGGAGCTAAGCCTCTCCAACCCACTGACTGTATGTGTGTGTGTATGTGTTTGTGTGCGTGAGTCATACAGCATTGCTTTGCCGTTCAGACAGCATTCTATTACCAGGCGTAATTATTTATCCACATTGTTCTGCTAGGGCAGCTAGCAGCTATTGTATATTTTTAAAACATTTCGATAAACCCTTAGCTAGGTGGCACAAATGTTATGGTGTGGGGTGATGGAGGGCAGGAGGGATGGAGCATGGAAGAGAGGAGAAGTGGATGGGTGGAGGGGAGGGAGAGGAGGTGTGGATGGTGGAGGTATAGAGAGGTAGAGGGATCGAGACGGTGGAGGATGGAAGTGTGGGGATGGAGATTGTTAAAGGAGGTTGTTAAACTGAATAACTAGAGGAAATCCTGCCGAAAGCCTGCTGGTGCTCAGTCATCAAGAAATATTGTTATTGTTATTATTCTCCAACCCTCCATGTGACAACATGGCTTTTCATGTGTCAAGTGTTTCCATGAAATCTTATTGTGTGTGTGTGTGTGTGTGCGCGAGCGTATGTGCGTGTGTGTGTAGTCACATGGTGCCCTCATTCTCTTAGCTGTGCTGTTCCTAAGAATGGGGGGAAATGGGAGAAGTGGAGAACATAATAACTGAATTAATAACAAATCCCTTGGCTGATGGTGGCCTGGCCTGCTATTACTATAATGATCTGATTTCCCCCTAGAGAATATTTACCAGTAGTATCTTTCTCAAATGGCAACCTACTCACTATATGGTGCACTACTGTTGACCCGGGCCCATATAGTCAAAAGTAGTGCACTATGTAGGTAATAGGGTGCCATTTGGAAAAAGTATGTTGACACCCCTTCAAATTAGTGGATTCGGCTATTTCAGCCACACCCGTTGCTGACAGGTGTGTGAAATCGAGCACACAGCCATGCAATCGCCATAGACAAACATTGGCAGTAGAATGGCCTTGCTGCTCAGTGACCTTCAACGTGGCACTTTCATAGGGTGCCACCTTTCCAACAAGTGAGTTCGTCAAATTTCTGTCGTGCTAGAGGTGCCCCGGTCAACTGTAAGTGCTGTTATTGTGAAGTGGAAACATCTAGGAGCAACAACGGCTCAGCCGCAAAATGGTAGGCCACACAAGCTCACAGAACAGGACCACCGAGTGCTGAAGTAAAAATAGTCTGTGCTCGGTTGCAACACTCACTTCCAGAATTCCAAAATGCCTCTGAAAGCAGTGTAACAGGTCCCAGCTTTGGACCACGTCAAAAGATAATAGTACCCTGTAAAACAGGAGAAATTATGAGACTGGAAATAAGGTGTGTGGTTTGTGGACAGCTTCGCTCAGAATTTATTGAACATCTCAAAGTATTTTTGTATCAAAAATATCCACTCACATATACTGTACATCATCCATCACAAACACACGTGGAAATACAACTGTACCTAAATCCTATCTAACACATTCACACTCTCACGCCTTCACTACCCAGTTCAAGACCATTGACACACACATGCACACTGGCCTATTTACAGCTTAAACTATTAATTTAACTAGAACACAAAGCTAGGAACAAAGTGCAATGCATTCACTAAACCTCCCACTTCAAAAGAACCGCCGCCAGCACCACAAGGCTATTGACCTTATAAAAACCAATGCTAGAAAATAAAATAATTACATATATACATGATGAAAATGAGCAATATAGATATGAAATAAGTGACAGGAGCTACAAAATGGCCACCAAAATGTCAGTAAATTACTATTTTTTTTCTCTTGCACAAAACTCTTACACCCTAACAAAACCATTAACTGCCCATTTGTAGTGTATTTTTCTTACAAGTAATGATAAAGCACATAGGTTTACACATAATATCAACCTGTAAAACAGGAGAAATTATGAGACTGGAAATAAGGTGTCTGGTTGGTGGACAACTTCGCTCAGAGTGAGGAAGTAGCGCCAAGGTCAAAGTACATCACCAACCAGAGCTCCCAAATGTCAATCTCCCCTTTGTGGTGACACTTTGTATAAATTACTTCCAATGTAACATCTGGAGGACATATGTTCTTAAATCGAATATTTAGTTGGAAATAAATGATGTGCGTCACATCAGCGCAAGAAATGTTGGTCGGGAGCTTCATGAAATGGTTTTCCAAGGCCGAGCAGCCGCACACCTAAGATCACCATGCGCAATAACAAGCGTCGGCTAGAGTGGTGCAAAGCACGCCGCCATTGGACTCTGGAGCAGTGGAAATGCGTTGTCTGGAGTGATGAATCACACTTCACCATCTGTCGGTCTGACTGGCGAATCGGGGTTTGGGGGATTCCACGAGAACGCTTCCAGTCCGAATGCCTAGTGCCAACTGTAAAGTTTGGTGGAAGAGGAACAATGGTCTGGGGCATACAGAAATGGTTTGTTGAGATCGGTGTGGAAGAACTTGACTGGCCTGCACAGAGCCTTGACCTCAACCCCATCGAACACCTGGGATGAATTGGAACGCCGACTGCGAGCCAGGCTTAATCGCTGAATGGAAGCAAGTCCCTGCAGCAATGTTCCAACATCTAGTGAAAAGGCTTCCCAGAAGAGTGGAGGCTGTTATGGCAGCAAAGGGGGGACCAAATCCACATTAATGCTCATGATTTTGGAATGAGATGTTCGACGAGCAGGTTTCCACATACTTTTGGTCATGTAGTGTATTTACCATAGTAGTAGTTACAGGAGCCAGCGTACTAGTTCTCTCACATGATGCAGCCATAAGTGGAAAACATTTTCACATCTTAGCAGAGAACAACACTGCGAGGGGCTGGTGAGTGAGCGAGTGGGTGTGTTTATAGTGTGAGGTGCCTACTGATAGCTCAGGCGACAAAGCATAAAGAAAGCTGAGTGGGATGGAAGTAAATAATGCATCAAGTTTGTGTAAGAATGTTGTCTTTCACTTTATGTCCCTCCCCCCCACCACCTCTCTGTAGCTTAGGTTTAATCTTACATTCAAGGCTCGAACCTTCCCAAAGGTTTGAGTGAGGTCCATATGTAAATACAAGCCCATAGAGATGTATACAGTGCATTCAGAAAGTATTCAGACCCCCTGACTTGTGTCACATTTTGTTACATTACAGCCTAATTCTAAAATGGATTAAATACACGTTTTCCTTCAATCTACATACAATACCCCATAATGACAAAGTGAAAACAGGTTTAGACATTTTTGAAAATGTATTACTATTACTATTACTATGTATTACTATTGCTATGAGACTCGAAATTGAGCTCAGGTGCATCCTGTTTCCATTGGTCATCCTTGAGATGTTAATACAACTTGACTTGAGACCACTTGTGGTAAATTCAATTGATTGGACATGATTTGGAAAGGCTCACACCTGTCTACATTAGGTCCCACAGAAAACAGTGCATGTCAGAGCAAAAACCAAAAACAGATCTGGGGATGGGTACCAAAACATTTCTCCAGCATTGAAGGTCCCCAGTGGCCTCCATCATTCTTAAATGGAAGACTCTTCGTAGAGCTGGCAGTCCAGCCAAACTGAGCAATTGGGGGAGAAGGGTCTTGGTCTGGGAGGTGACAAAGGTTTATTTTTTTATTTCACCTTTATTTAACCAGGTAGAACAAGTTCTCATTTACAACTGCGATCTGGCCAAGATAAAGCAAAGCAGTGTGACACAGACAACAACAGAGAGTTACACATGGAGTAAACAATAAACAAGCCAATAACACAATAAACAAGTCATTGTAGGCAGGAGGTAGGCAATAAATAGGCCATAGGAGCGAATAATTACAATTTAGCAGATTAACACTGGAGTGATAAATGAGCAGATGATGTGTAAGTAGAGATACTGGTGTGCAAAAGAGCAGAAAAGTAAATCAAATAAAAACAGTATGGGGATGAGGTAGGTAGATTGGGTGGGCTATTTACAGATGGACTATGTACAGCTGCAGCGATCGGTTAGCTGCTCAGATAGTTGATGTTTAAAGTTCGTGAGGGAAATAAAAGTCTCCAACTTCAGCGATGTTTTGCAATTCGTTCCAGTCGCTGGCAGCAGAGAACTGGAAGGAAAGGTGACCAAATGAGGTGTTGGCTTTGGGGATGATCAGTGAGATATACCTGCTGGAACATGTACTACAGGTGGGTGTTGTTATCATTACCAGTGAACTGAGATAAGGCGGAGCTTTACCTAGCATAGACTTACAGATGACTTGGAGTCAGTGGGTCTGGCGACGAATATGTAGCGAGGGCGAGCCGACTGGAGCATACAGGTCCCAGTGGTGGGTGGTATAAGGTGATTTGGTAACAAAACGGATGGCACTTTGATAGACTGCATCCAGTTTGCTGAGTAGAGTATTGCAAGCTATTTTGTAAATTACATCGCCGAAGTCGACGATCGGTAGGATAGTCAGTTTTATGAGGATAAGTTTGGTGGCTTGAGTGAAGGAGGCTTTGTTGAGAAATAGATTTGATTTTGGATTGGAGATGTTTAATATGAGTCTGGAAGGAGAGTTTACAGTCTAACCATACATCTAGGTATTTATAGTTGTCCACATATTCTAGGTCGGAACCGTCCAGGGTGGTGTTGCTAGTCTGGCGGGCAGCGAACGGTTGAAAAGCATGCATTTGGTTTTACTAGCGTTTAAGAGGAGTTGGAGGCCACGGAAGGAGTGTTGTATGGCATTGAAGCTTGTTTGGAGGTTAGTTAGCACAGTGTCCAAGGATGGGCCAGAAGTAAACAGAATGGTGTCGTCTGCGTAGAGGTGGATCAGGGAATCACCGTCAGCAAGAGCGACATCATTGATATATACAGAGAAAAGAGTCGGTCCAAGAATTGAACCCTGTGGCACCCCCATAGAGACTGCCAGAGGACCGGACAACATGCCCTCCGATTTGACACACTGAACTCTATCAGAGAAGTAGTTGGTGAACCAGGAGAAGCATTCATTAGAAAAACCAGAGTTGAAAAATGTCAACTCTTTCAACTCTGGTTTTTCTAATGAATGCTTCTCCTGAATGAATGCTTCTGCCGAATGGTCTTTCGAACCGGATGATGACTGAACCAAAGACAGGTGAAAAGGAAATGGAGGCGGAGAGGGAAGAATTGTCTCCACTGGAAGGAAGAAGAGAGGAGGAGAGAGCAGCTGAGGGAAAGGTCTTGGAACAAAGGAAATATCCAGGAGCTAAGCCTAAAGTAACAAAGGCTTCATCCTCAATCACCAGCAGCACCAGAAGAACCAGGCAAGCACCTGGTTATCTTTCGGATTATGTGGTCAAGTTTCCGACATCAAAGGGCAAGCCCACCAGAGCTCAAAGTGTTGATGGATCAACTATATGTTTCAGCCATCAACCATCCCCTCTGAGCCAAGGACTGGAAACTGCTTTGAAGCAGGAAAGTGGTCTACATGAAGAACCTATGGAGGAGGTAACTCCCACCGCACAGGTCGACCAGCTTCCTGAGGCAGGCTCCACTCACTCCTTAACTAATGGAAATCATCGAAGCACTCTAGACGGAGTGGGAGTTCGACCAGTGGATACCCCTTTGGGAGTGGCCATGGCAGCCGCCATTCACTAGCCCTCAGCGATTCACAGACCGCTGTCCTACAAGAGAGGATGAAACTATTAGCTTTGGAAGAAATTGAGCGTCAGATTGAGGAGGAACGACAGGCTGATGAACGATGTCACCAATTGGATGTGCAGGCCCGTAGAGCTCTACAGGAACGGGAATTCATTGCCAAGGACCTGGCACAGCAGCGAAGGCATCGTCAAGCCAGAAGGGAATTGGAGGAGGCACGGATGGTCTCATCCTTCCTGGAGAGGAACGAACAGGGAGTTGACCTGACCACCCCTCCACATGGACCTGAACTGTCTGCCTTTCTTTCCCAATCTGCCCCTCTGGTACAGCATGGCACACAGTCCCCGGAGGCTCCGGGGTCAACAGCCAACACAGAGCACGGGAGACAGGCCGCTCCGCCAACGCCCTCTATGCCAGTGACACAAGTCAGCATTCCTCCATCTGGACAAAGCATCACTCCTTCGCCTTTCCGCCAATTACCAACCAAGGCAAATCGTTCCTTTCGTCCAGGGCCAGGCCAGTCCTCAAACAACAGGTCGGAGGGCTCTCGCCCAATTCCGGCTGCCACAAATGGTGGGTCTGGGAAAGTAGGGGACCGGCCCAATGAGGCCACAGTGGGATCATCAGAAGTCCCGGGTTTATCCTTCACGCAACCAGAAGAGGGAGCCAACATTATGAAACTTCTAGTAGCCTCAGCCTATGGAATTCCCAGACCCAAACTGCCATACTTTGAAAACGGAAAGGAGAGTGAATTTGTCCTTTTGGAAATGGCATTGGAGAGCCTATTGGGTATTCACAGTCATCTGTCAGAATGCTACAAATACCAAGTACTAATGGATCATTTGCGGTTTCCCAGTGCATACAGGCTGGCCCAATCCTTTATGCACTCCGCAACACCATACACTGCTGCTCTCCAGGCCCTGAAGGTGAGATATGGTGAGCCACGTCAGCTAGTCCAGAATGAACTAAACAACATCCTGAACACGTCTCCAATTAAAATGGGAGACCATGCTGCCTTCCAAGAATTCTCCCTGGCTGTCCAATCCCTGACCTCGATGCTCCAATCCGTTGAAGGAGAAGACGGGAACGAGCTGAAATGTGGCTCCCACGTGGACAGGCTTCTTAGCAAACTTCCAGTGTACCTCAGAGACAGTTTCATTGAACATTGTTTGAATAAGGGCATCCTGAAAGAGGGCTCGAGAAGCACCTATGCTCTTAGAGACCTGGCCGCATGGTTGGAGGTGAAGGCAAAGGCGAAGAGCATCGCTCACCAGGCCACAATCTCAGCCATAGCCACCGGGGGAAGGAAGGAGTTTGAACGCCAGGAGGGACAGAAAAGGCCAAATCCCACTACCATGTACTTAAATAGTGAGGCCCGGGAGGAACCCGGGAAGAAGACCCCTCTCAAGAGCAAGAACATCAAATTCCAGCCTTACTGCCCATATTGCAATAGTAAGGGGCACTTCCTTGGCTCATGCCCCAGGGTAAAAAAGCTCACTCAAACTCAATTGAAGGCCTGGATCACTTCAGGCGAGCGATGCTACAAGTGTGCCCGTAGCCATAAGGCGCAGACCTGCACATTGAGGAAACCCTGCAACCGCTGTAAAGAAATCCATCTCACCGTGTTGCATGATCTAATTCCCCAAGCACAGAAGGAGCAGAGTATGCTCATGGTAGGAGCTGCAAAGGAGCTGTACCTCGACCAGCAGAACCGGTCTCCAAGGGTCATGTTGAAGGTGGGTCAGACCACCCACATCTCGTCACCCCGACTGAACCTATACGAGCTGGACCAGAAGGAGGGCCCATTGCTGTCCATACATCCTTGGGTTGGGCTGTGCAAGGTCCATCCCATCTACTTCTCTCCACCCAAGCTGTACAGTCACAGCAAGTCCTCTTCACCAGAAGCAATCCAGATGCAGCCACTAACCTCCTTCGGAATGTTGAGATGCTCTGGAAGATGGACACATTCTCCAATCGGAAGCTACAGGAGGTCACTCGCTCGAAACATGACTCCTATGCATTAGTCCTCCTGGAGAAAAGCACCACCACCACTGAAATGGATGGCATTTGCAGGTATGCAACCCCACTGCTACGGGTGCCCAACCATCCTCCTCTGGCAACCACGACACGGGCTGTACTCCCACTACTGCGTGGAACGGAGCGACGCCTGGTGAAGAATCCTGAGCTTGCAGAAGTTCATAACCGAGAGATTCATAACCTTGTGAAGGCAGGCTTGTCCCAACCAGAGAACGAGTGGCCGACAGCCCCCAGGCGTACGGCCCCTCCGCAACCAACTGAAGCTCATGAGTTAAGGAGATCCGCCCAATGCTACAGCATTTCTACGGAACCAACAACGGCTCTCCCTGACCTAACACAATCCCAAACACTGCCGGATCTGATCACCGCCACAAACCAGACCTCAGATGGGGTGGCTTCTATACCTACCTCCCTCGCGGCAGAGACACTACTCCTCCAGCAAGCACAAGCAGTTAGCTTCCCTGAGGAGTTAAAAGCTCTGAAAGCCGGTAGGGAAGTGGCTAAGGACAGCCGTCTTCTCTCTCTTGCCCCAGAATATGATCCAATCCTTGGAGTGATCAGAGTCGGAGGGAGGCTGCGCCAAGCAGAGGTTTTGGACCCAGATGCTATCCACCCAATTATCATTGACTCCAAACCCTTGGGATATCTCTCTGCAGACATCGCTGACCCCGATTCAGTTACACCGAATATGCTCTTGATGGGACGTCGAGATGCATCACTTCCTCAAGCCATGTATGCTGATACCAACCTCGTAGGCAGACGCCAGTGGCGACACAGCCAAATCTTAACTGACCATTTTTGGGCCCGATTCATTCGGGATTACCTACCAAGTCTACAGCACAGAGGGAAATGGCGGCGAGAAATGGGCAGCCTGGAAACTGGCCAAGTAGTAATGATAGTGGACCCTCAGCTGCCTCGAGCCTCCTGGCCGGTGGGCCGTATAACTAAGACCATGCCTGGGACCGATGGTCGTGTTAGATCAGTGGAGATCCAGGTGAAGAACCGGACATATATCCGGCCAGTTGCCCGACTAATTCCTCTCCCTGAGATGACAGAGGACGGGGAGCAATGAGCCTTTTTTGAGGAGTGTGGAATTTAACAAATTTCCGGGGTGGCTGTAGAAAAGGCCCATGGAGTTGGTGGAATACTCCTTTAATTCATTGCCATTTACTCAGCTGGACCAGGGGCGCTCTAATTAGGTCAGGTGGAAATGTCCGACAGATCTCAACTCCATAAAAGGAGGAAATTGCCATCGCCTGATCTCGCTGCTTTCTCTTCCTTAACTCCATCTGATCCAGAAGTTCTGTGCGTCCATGAATCCACGTAAGTCCACCGACTATGTTACCTTTCATCTGAATTATCTGTGGCGATCGAGAGAGTGGGCCATTCAGTTATTGTTTATAGGTTTTACCGCGGAGCGCGGCTTGGAGCGCACGCTTCAAACATATTGTGTAATGTGAATTGTCAATGATCACGGCCCTACGGATCCTCATAGGCCAATTATGCAATTGATATGGTTCATATGTATTGAAATGAATTATATGTACACATGAAGACAATTGAAAGAGTGAAATGAGAAACGTCATTGTTGCCTAAATGACTCGCGGATGATTACTATTGACTTAATGAACTTAACTGTTGACCTCCCTAACTTGTGTTAATAATGAATGATATGATTTGATCTTTGACTATGAATCTGATTGGATACATGTTATTTGTTTCCTTTGTGATGCAGCACAGACTACTCAGTAAATATACCACTTTATGGTTAAAGGAATTCCTGCCTCAGTCTCATCCATTCCTCTGTCACCTGGCACATGACCACCTGTTCACCTTCACTGTCAGTCATCCTATCTGTCCAGCTACTCACACAGATTCCACTAATCTTGTAATGCGGCAGATAGTTTTAGAAAGAGAGGGTCAAAATTGTCTAGCACAGCTGATTTGTACGGGTCCAGGATTTGCAGCTCTTTCAGAACATCTGCTGTCTGGATTTGGGTGAAGGAGAAGCTGGGGAGGCTTGGGCGAGTAGCTGCGGGGGAGGGGGGGGGGGGGGCTGTTGGCAGGGGATGGAGTAGCCAGGAGGAATGCATGGCCAGCCGTTGAGAAATGCTTAATGAAATTTTAGATTATCATGGATTTATCAGTGGTTACCGTGTTACCTAGCCTCAGTGCAGTGGGCAGCTGAGAGGAGGTGCTCTTGTTCTCAGTGTTACAGTGTTCCAAAACTTTTTGGAGTTAAAGCTACAGGATGCGAATTTCTGCTTGAAAAAGCTAGCCTTTTTGCTTTCCTGACTGACTGCGTGTATTGGTTCCTGACTTCCCTGAATATTTGCGGGGACTATTCGATGCTATTGCAGTCCGCCACAGGATGTTTTTATGCTGGTCAAGGGCAGTCAGGTCTGGAGTGAACCAAGGGATATATCTGTTCTTAGTTCTGCATTTTTTTGAACGGGGCATGCTTATCTAAGATGGTGAGGAAATTACTTTTAAAGAATGACCAGGCATTCTCGACTGACGGGATGAGGTCAATATCCTTCCAGGATACCCGGGCCAGGTCGATTAGAAAGGCCTGCTCACAGAAGTGTTTTAGGAAGCGATTGACAGTGATGAGGGGTGGTCGTATGACCGTGGACCCATAGTGGATACAGGCAATGAGGCAGTGATCGCTGAGATCCTGACTGAAAACAGCGGAGGTGTATTTGGAGGGCAAGTTGGTCAGGATAATGTCTATGAAAGTGCCCATGTTTACGGATTTAGTGTTGTACCTGATGGGTTCCTTGATGATTTGTGTGAGATTGAGGGCATCTAGCTTAGATTGTAGGACTGCCGGGGTGTTAAGCATATCCCAGTTTAGGTCACCTAACAGAACGAACTCTGAAGCTAGATGGGGTGTGATCAATTCACAAATGATGTCCAGGGCACAGCTGGGAGTGGAGGGGGGTCGATAGCAGGCGGCAACAGTGAGAGACTTATTTCTGGAGAGGTACATTTTTTAAATTAGAAGTTAGAACTGTTTGGGTATAGACCTGGAAATTATGACAGAACTTTGCAGGCTCTCTCTGTAGTAGATTGCAACTCCTCCCCCTATGGCAGTTCTATCTTGATGGAAAATGTTGTAGTTATGGAAATCTCCAAATTTTTGGTGGCCTTCCTAAGCCAGGATTCAGACACAGGGTTGGCGGAGTGTGCTAAAGCAGTGAGTAAAACAAACTTGGGGAGGAGGCTTCAGATGTTGACATGCATGAAACCAAGGCTTTTTCGATCACAGAAGTCAACAAATGAGGGTGCCTGGGGACACGCAGAGCCTGGGTTTACCTCCACATCACCCGAGGAATAGAGGAGTAGTAGGATGAGGGTACTGCTAAAGGCTATCAAAACTGGCCGCCTAGAGCGTTGGGGACAAAGTATAATAGGAGCAGATTTCTGGGCGTGTAGAATAGATTCAGGGCATAATGTGCAGACAAGGGTATGGTAGGGTGCGGGTAAGCCCAGACACTGAGTGATAAGAGAGGTTGTATCTCTGGATAAGCTGGTTATAATGGGTGAGGTCACCGCATGTGTGGGAAGTGAGACAAAGGAGGTATCAGGGGTATGATGAGTGGAACTAGGGGCTCCATTGTAAACTAAACAATGATAACTAACCTAAACAACAGTATACAAGTCATATTGACATATGAGAGACATACAGCGAGGCATAAAGTGTGTTGATTGGGAGAGCTAGCTAAGACAACAACAGGTGAGACAACAGCTAATCTGCTAAAACGCCGATGACTGGGCAGAGAGGGTCGCTGAACTACACACAGAGCCTGAGTTCGTGGCTGTGCCGACAGACAAACAAAAAATAAACAGAATGGAGTTCCATGATTAATGGACAGTCCAGCAGGCATCAGCTATGTAGTCAAGTGATCATAGGGTCCAGGGGGCAGCAATAGAAGGAACGCAGGCGACATGGCGTTTAAAGTAAGTAGCCCGGGGCTAGTAGAAGCATCTGCTCCAACGTCCAATGGAGGCCGGTTGAAGGCACAACAGATGGAGTATTTGTCGGCAGACCAGTCGTGGTGGTGCGGCGGGACGCCGTGTCGACTAAGGATCCAAACCAGATTGCAAAAGAGGTATTGTAGTTGTAGTAATTTCGTTTTCTAGCCGGGAGAGGCGCCTGGCTCACGGCTAACTGGTGCTAGCTCCGGGTCAGGGGCGTTAGCCACTATAGCCACTCGGTAACAGCGGTGTTCCAGTGCCAAGGTCCAGAGCTTACGGCAAGGATCCAGTGGAGTAGTGTGTTCTAGCCATGTTTGGGTGGATTCCGGGTGAACAACTGAGTAGGCCAGGAGGTGGGCCTCAGGGATAGCTTCGGTATTGGGTAACTCGGTGGGTGCTAGCTAGCTGCGAAGATCTGGAGGAGATCTGCATGGAGGAAAGGGCCAAAATACCAGCAACAGTGTATGAGAACCTTGTGAAGACTTACAGAAAACATTTGACCTCTCTCATTGCCAACAAAGGGTATATAACAAAGTATTGAGATAAACTTTTGTTATTGACCAAATACTTATTTTCCACCATAATTTGCAAATAAATTCGTTAAAAATCCTACAATGTGATTTTCTGGATTTTTTTCTTCTCATCTTGTCTGTCATAGTTGAAGTGTATCTATGATGAAAATTACAGGCCTCTCTCATCTTTTTAAGTGGGAGAACTTGCACAATTGGTGGCTGACTAAATACTTTTTTGCCCCACTGTATTTCAAGGCTTACCTTCAAACTCAGTGCCTCTTTGCTTGACATCATGGGAAAATCAAAACCCCATATTTTTTTTTGTAGAACTCCACAAGTCTTGTTCATCCTTGGGAGCAATTTCCAAATGCCTGAAGGTACCATGTTCATCTGTACAAGCAACTGTATGCAAGTATAAACACCATGGGCGCACGCAGCCGTCATACCGCTCATGAAGGAGACGCGTTATGTCTACGAGAGATGAACGTACTTTGGTGCGAAAAGTGCAAATCAATCCCAGAACAACAGCAAAGGATCTTGTGAAGATCCTGGAGGAAACAGGTACAAATGTATCTATATCCACATTAAAATGAGTCCTATATTGACATAACCTGAAAGGCCGCTCTGCAAGGAAGGAGCCACTGCTCCAAAAACGGCATAAAAATGCCAGACTACGGTTTGCAACTGCACATGGGGACAAAGATCATACTTTTTGGAGAAATGTCCTCTGGTTTGATGAAACAAAAATAGAACTGTTTGGTCATAATGACTATTGTTATGTGTGGAGGGAAAAGGGGGAGGTTTGCAAGCCGAAGAAAAACATCCCAACTGTGAAGCACGGGGTGGCAGCATCATGTTGTGTGCGTGCTTTGCTGCAGGAGGGACTGGTGCACATCAAGAAATAGATGGCATCATGAGGTAGGAAAATTGTGTGGATATAGTGAAGCTACATCTCAAGACATCAGTCAGGAAGTTAAAGCTTGGTTGCAAATGGGTCTTCCAAATGGACAATGACCCCAAGCATACTTCCAAAGTTGTGGCAAAATGGCTTAAGGACAACAAAGTCAAGGTATTAGAGTGGCCATCACAAAGCCCTGACCTCAAGCCTATAGCACATTTGTGGGCAGGACTGAAAAATTGTGTACGAGCAAGGAAGCCTACATCCTTGATTCAGTTACACCAGCCCTGTCAGGAGGAATGGGCCAAAATTCACCCAACTTATTGTGGGAAGCTTGTGGAAGGCTACCAGAAACGTTTTACCCAAGTTAAACAATTTAAAGGCAATGCTACCAAATACTAATTGAGTGTATGTAAACTTCTGACCCACTGGGAATATGATGAAAGAAATAAAAGCTGAAATAAATCATTCTCTCTGCTATTATTCGGACATTTAACATTCTTAAAATAAAGTGGTGATCCTAACTGAAATACGACTTTTTTTACTATAATTAAATGTCAGGAATGGTGAAAAACTGAGTTTAAATTAATTTGGCTAAGGTGTGTGTAAACTTCTGACTTCAACTGTATATGGAACAATTACATGTTAGGGGACTGCTGCCCTCAGGGTGCCTCAGATCTTTATGTCCTGGAAGAAATATACACCAGGAGGTCCGTATACACCAGGCAAATATTAACACAGCAGCCTAAAATGAATACTAATGTGTACATAGCTATTACATATTTCCATCCATCATCACACACAACACAGTGTCCATAGCAGGCCCCTGAAGATGGAAACACACATATGGAACATAGGCTAACACAACAACCTAAGTCTAACACTCTAAATGAATATTATACTATCCGTCTCACACCAACGCTATGTACTCAAAGTAGGCCTCTCGAAAAAAAAGGTTGCCTTTCATTAACTAAAACTCACACTTGACCCTCCTCTATGACTGAGATATGTGGCTGTCCCACCTAGCTATTTTAAGATTAATGCACTAACTGCAAGTCGCTGTTGATAAAAGCGTCTGCTAAATGACTAAAATGTAAATGTAAAAGTGTTAATATTCTTGTTTGATATGAAAAGACATACCAGATTCCACAATACATGTACACTGTTAAGGACTAATCTAACACATGTTATGGAATAGGTTAGGTTGTTCAGGTTTTAGGAACATGATTAGACATTAAACTAGCACTTACACACTCTATCCCCAGGGGGCAGCAGCAACCGGGTCAAGTGCTCTGCCAGGAAGTTTTATGAAGCCTTGATACAGATTTGGGCAATTAGGCAAGTGTTTGTTTGTTATCTAGTTTGGGCATGCCTTTTTGTACTTTTTCCTTTCTGTCATTTTTATGTTCGTCACAAACTGAACATAAATATTCAGTTTGAGCTAGTCGACCAGGAGGTCAAGACAGAGCTGTCTTATACCCTGATGAAGACAGCTTGGCCGTCGACACAAACGTTGGTTATTAAATTATTGCATCTGAGTTCCTAGAGTCTGCTGTTCTCCTTTTCTTTTTCAAGACAGAGCTGGCCCTGAACCCAGGTACAGTAAGGTTGCTGTCTCCTGGGGGCACATGCACACAACATGGCCCCCATAATCGGACTTCTCGCATAAATGCACACATTACATCAGGTTACAGACCATTTAGCTACACCTAGGAGCCCTAGACTTAGCGAGTATACCACAACCAGTGAGCCTGCTAGATGGTTTCTTAACACAAGTGCTGTAGTCTGCTTAATGGCTATGGTAGTTGACACTCTGGATTACTTGTGGTATGTTTTCTGTTCAGGCTACCTGCCACCCCTGGGGAACAATGGGAAAGTAATTCTGCTTTGAAAATTGATCAACTTGTAAACACACGTTTGAGAAAATGGCCTTTGAATGTTTTGCTATTTAGTGAAGCGCTCTTCTTTGTCTACATTCAGCATCGTTCACAACCTCTTAAGCTTTAGCCCCACCCATCTCGTTCCGCTCTCGGCGCGCCCACTTGACGCTCTGGCCAATGATTTGTTTACCTATGGCTAACATGAAAACAGCCTAACCAGCTCTGCTGGCAACGATTTTGTTATGCCTTTTTGCAGACGTTTACTGACACTGGCCATATTCAACAGATGTTGTACACACGTCACGTAACGTTAGCTAATGAGCCAGCTAGCTAACGTTAGCTAGTTAAACAACAATGAACAGTGCCAACAATGCCAAAATACTGGGAGCTATCCAACCAGGCTCTAACTAAAAAAGCAAACAGCTCTGGGATACGAATAATAACGTCAGCTAGGGAGCCAGCAGCTAACTAACAGTACACTTTAGCTTAAGACATATTGCTAGGTAAACAATGAACCTAGTTAGGTAAACAAAGTGTCAATTCACACACGTCACGTAACGTTAGCAAACGAGCCAGCCAGTTAACGTTAGCTAATTAAACAACAATGAACACGGTGCCAAATCATGTCGTTACTACCCTGCATGAATACGGCTCTGGGATATGAATAATAACGTCAGCTAGGGAGCCAGCCAGCTAACGTTAGCTAGCTAGCCAACAGTACACTTTAGCTTGAAATGAATACACTTTCTGTAATATCTGAAAATGTAGCTAGCTAACGCTAGACTACAGTGCCTTGCGAAAGTATTCGGCCCCCTTGAACTTTGCGACCCTTTACCACATTTCAGGCTTCAAACATAAAGATATAAAACTGTATTTTTTTGTGAAGAATCAACAACAAGTGGGACACAATCATGAAGTGGAACGACATTTATTTGATATTTCAAACTTTTTTAACAAATCAAAAACTGAAAAATTGGGCGTGCAAAATTATTCAACAACCCTTAAGTTAATACTTTGTAGTGCCACCTTTTGCTGCGATTACAGCTGTAAGTCGCTTGGGGTATGTCTATCAGTTTTGCACATCGAGAGACTGAATTTTTTTCCCATTCCTCCTTGCAAAACAGCTCGAGCTCAGTGAGGTTGGATGGAGAGCATTTGTGAACAGCAGTTTTCAGGTCTTTCCACAGATTCTCGATTGGATTCAGGTCTGGACTTTGACTTGGCCATTCTAACACCTGGATATGTTTATTTTTGAACCATTCCATTGAAGATTTTGCTTTATGTTTTGGATCATTGTCTTGTTGGAAGACAAATCTCCGTCCCAGTCTCAGGTCTTTTGCAGACTCCATCAGGTTTTCTTCCAGAATGGTCCTGTATTTGGCTCCATCCATCTTCCCTGTCCCTGCTGAAGAAAAGCAGGCCCAAACCATGATGCTGCCACCACCATGTTTGACAGTGGGGATGGTGTGTTCAGCTGTGTTGCTTTTACGCCAAACATAACGTTTTGCATTGTTGCCAAAAAGTTCAATTTTGGTTTCATCTGACCAGAGCACCTTCTTCCACATGTTTGGTGTGTCTCCCAGGTGGCTTGTGGCAAACTTTAAACGACACTTTTTATGGATATCTTTAAGCAATGGCTTTCTTCTTGCCACTCTTCCATAAAGGCCAGATTTGTGCAATATACGACTGATTGTTGTCCTATGGACAGAGTCTCCCACCTCAGCTGTAGATCTCTGCAGTTCATCCAGAGTGATCATGGGCCTCTTGGCTGCATCTCTGATCAGTCTTCTCCTTGTATGAGCTGAAAGTTTAGAGGGACGGCCAGGTCTTGGTAGATTTGCAGTGGTCTGATACTCCTTCCATTTCAATATTATCGCTTGCACAGTGCTCCTTGGGATGTTTAAAGCTTGGGAAATCTTTTTGTATCCAAATCCGTCTTTAAACTTCTTCACAACAGTATTTCGGACCTGCCTGGTGTGTTCCTTGTTCTTCATGATGCTCTCTGCGCTTTTAACGGACCTCTGAGACTATCACAGTGCAGGTGCATTTATACGGAGACTTGATTACACACAGGTGGATTGTATTTATCATCATTAGTCATTTAGGTCAACATTGGATCATTCAGAGATCCTCACTGAACTTCTGGAGAGAGTTTGCTGCACTGAAAGTAAAGGGGCTGAATAATTTTGCACGCCCAATTTTTCAGTTTTTGATTTGTTAAAACAGTTTGAAATATCCCATAAATGTCGTTCCACTTCATGATTGTGTCCCACTTGTTGTTGATTCTTCACAAAAAAAATACAGTTTTATATATTTATGTTTGAAGCTTGAAATGTGGCAAAAGGTCGCAAAGTTCAAGGGGGCCGAATACTTTCGCAAGGCACTGTATCTTACCTGTATACATCATCATGCATGATGGATGCGTCTCCCTGTCAGGAATGTCATACCACGGTTGCCCTTAGTTTGAAGATGTAATCTGGAGACAAGTGTTTTCTCCATCTCTGTAGCTGTCATACTCTAATTCCATTGACTTCAAAACATGATCCTCCAGAAAGTGGAGAGCAACACTTATGCAGCTCCACCACACAATACATCAATAAAATAAGCTTTCGACAGGATTACCAACACATACTGACTGACGAGCTCAAATAGACAGAAGCCTTCTATATGGGAGGCCAATCGGAACTCATCTCTCGGCATGTCAAGCCCAATCATTATCTCAGCCAATCATGGCTAGTGGAAGATTGCTGTCTTTTTCTGTGGCTTAACCAACAAGGCTCGTAATTTAACAATTTTATTCGTATTTACAGATGGCATACAAGTTTGTTATAAAGGCACATGAGTTCACATGTCACAGAAGGCATTTCTGCCAAAAAACGCATTTTGATAAAATATTTTTTTGTTATGTTTTAACAACGCTCCTGTGAAGTCGTCACTTGAGACATACCCCTAGTTTCCTGAATCGGAATTACCTTTTCTGTCATTATTAACTAATCTTCTATACACGTGGTTCTCCAAGACATCAGGGAACATAATACACTTTTAACATAGGATTTACAGTGTGTTGCCTGTAAAAAAAAAAAAAAGTGGGGCAATGTTTATATGACCCCTTTTAAAGAAAGGCCCATTTTTACCACATTCTTGCCGGCATAAGCCTTTTATACCTTCCTTGTGAATGCTGGCACCGGTGAAGAGGATGCGCCGATATGGGCGGCATCTATTTAAATAACAATGTTGAATTGTGCAATAGTTGTGCAGTAACAATATAAGTCCAATAGCAGCAGTCATAGCGTGAATGTGTGTGTGTGTGTGTGTGTGTGTGTATGTGAGTGTAGGTAATGGTGTAATGGTGATGGTAATGGTGTGTCCCTCATCCTCGTCTTAGATCTCAATGTTTTCCACAGAGGAATGAAGGGATGACTACAGGATGGAAAGGAGAGAATTCATGATTGTCATACACCTTTGTATCAATGCACAATCCCTGCTAACAATACACCAATGTTTCAGTACAATCAGATTCCTACAATATTTCCAAGAACAGGGTGATTCTGTCCAGGTGTGTGTGTGCCCCCAGTCTGGTCCTTGGAACATTAGGCCCAGGTTGGCATGTTCCATGGAGACTAGTCTGGTCATCTGTAGTAGGGACACGGGGAGGCAAGGTGGAGGGAGTCGTTGTTATTAGACTCAGAGCTCCTCTCCCCAGAACCAGCCCAACTGTTCTGGGCATGGTACACGGAGTAGGGCTCTAGGCAAGAGGAGACTGAGGGGTAGGTCTTTAGAGGAAAAGGAGGACTAGGAGGGGTAGGAGGAGGACAGAGGTGGGGATAGGCTGTTGGAGGAATGGTGGGAGTTGGAGTTGAATCTAGGGTCAGAGCTGTTGGAGCAGTTGCTGTCTCTGTCTCTCCCTGTCGCTGATGTCCTGATTGTGGCTGCTGCTTCGCCTCCGACTGCTGCTGCGGTGGTTGTGTGAGTGGTGGTTACGTTGTCTGCTGTGGTCTCTGTAGCCCACGCTATCCCATTTGTAGCCCCTCTCCCTCGCTCTGAGTGGTGTGAAGGGTGGGAATACTTGGAGGAAGAGTTCGCCTCCTGGCAAGATGACCTTCTAGAGACGATCCCACCGGCACCATTACCACCCTCCTGAGTCCCTGTCCCGCTCTCTGTCCCTGTCCCTCTCTTTGTCCCTGTCCCTCTCTCTGTCTGCCAGGGGGAGCTAGGGAATAGTAAGTGAGTAGTACAGTCAGTTCACCAAGTCATCCCAGCACCATTACACATACACCTTCTTATACGTTACATGCCACAATCACAACTGTGAGGCCTACAACAGACATTAGTAGACACAGGCACACAAGTGTAAGGTACCTGGCTGAGAGGTCATGTGGCAGTGTACAGTGTAGCCCTGCTGCTGGTGAGGTAGGTACTGCATGGCCTGGAAGGCTGAGGCACTTGGACACAGAGGGGACATAATGAGGGGTTTATGAATGAAGCACACACACAGACAGCATACACACTATGCTTCGCATTCTTGTAATGACCTCAACACAGTCACCTTGAGAAACATAATAGCAATAGATACATAGCCTATTCCCAGATATGTTTGTGCTGTCTTGCCAACTCCTTTGATCATTGTCAAACATGTTTGACATAACAATGACATTAGGAGTTGGCATGACGACATATTTGGGACCAGGCAACCAGACATTACATGCTTTAATTAAATCTCACAGGCAGCACGTCTCTGAAATAACATTTACATTCAAAATCCAAACCGGTTACTTCTGAGCTGCGAGCTGCTGGTGTACCTGAGTTCGTATCACCTTCCCAACCCCTCCTCCACTATTGTTTTTTTTAAAACTTAAATTCTTTACATTTTGAATCCATCATAGTTTGTTTTAATCAAATCACGCTTTGGAAGAAAAAAGGAGAACTCTGGTTAAGGGCTTGTAAGGAGAGCCCTGAGATGTCCCTACCAGTCCCAAAGTTTGTCGTGCCACTACAGGTAATAGAAAGAGCAGAAGTGCTAAACTATCAGTTCAGACCCCAGTCCTACCAACCTACAGGTTATGGAAAATTTGCTCTTTAATATTTCTCCAGTAGGTTTCCTCAATGAGAAAATGTCTACTTCTATGTCAACAATAATAAATGATTATAGTAAACACTGCAGTAATGTCAGCAAAACCCTACAGTAAATACTACAGTATACTAGAGTCTGCAAGAACTACAGTACTGCAATATAATTCAGTCCGCAAAAACACTGCAGTAAATACTAAAGTATAATACAATCCGCAAAAACACTACATTAGTTACTATACTATGTACTACAGTTTTATTTTACTACAGTATGTATACTATAGTTAACTGTAAATACTACAGTATACTAGAGTTAATACTAGAGTAGTCACTGCAGTGAATACTACTTTAAAGTTAGCAAAACACTACAGTGAATACTATATTATTGGTGAGCGTACATTCTCTTTATTTGGAAAATGCCGCTGAACAAAACAATAAACAATAAACACTACACGAACAGACCATTACGCTAAATGCTTATGTGCCCTAAACAAAGTCAACCTCCTACAAAGACAGCTGGGAAAATGGTTACCTATGTATGGTTCTCAATCAGAGACAATGATAGACAGCTGTCCCTGATTGAGAACCATACCTGGCCAAAACATAGAAATACAAAATCATAGATAACAAAACATAGAATGCCCACCCCAAATCACACCTTGACCAAACCAAATATAGACATTAAAAGGCTCTCTAAGGTCAGGGTGTGACAATTATATTAATACTATAGTATGTTTTCATGTGGGCAGCGCCATATTTGGTCATCCACAGCTGTGGCACTTCATTCAGTTCCCGTTTCCATTCCAAGATGAGGGGGAGGGAGGGTGAGAGGAGAGGAGAGGAAACGGAACATGTCCATTCTTGGCTATGAGGGATGGGTATGTGACCTGTACACCAGCTGTCACCAGAGCCAGTCTGTCACCATCAGGCAGTGTGCATGTGTGAGTGTGTGAGACCGCCAGGCCGAATGGGGATGGAGCAAGACAACTTTCATGCTCGTGAGTCATACTGGATACAATGTCACAGAGAATAGAGGAGAGCAGAGGAGGGTTCCTGGCCTGGATAATAGCACTATTCTCCCTCTTTCTCGTACATACTATAAATACAAAAGTATGTGGACACACCTTCAAATTAGTGGATTCAGCTATTTCAGCCACACCCGTTGTTGACAGGTGTATAAAATAGAGGCACATAGCCATGCAATCTCCATAGACAAACCTTGACAGTAGAATGGCCTTACTGAAGAGCTCAGTGACTTTCAACATGGCACAATCATAGGATGCCACCTTTCCAACAAGTCAGTTCGTCAAATGTCTGCCCTGCTAGCGCTGCCCCGGTCAACTGTCAGTGCTGTTATTGTGAAGTGGAAACGTCTAAGAGCAACAGCATTTCAGCCACGAAGAGGTAGGCCACACAAGTTCACTGAACAACACTCACATGCGAGTTCCAAACTGCCTCTGGAAGCCATATCAGCATAAGAACTGTTCGACGGGAGCTTAATGAAATGGGTTTCCATGGCCAAGCAGCCGCACACAAGCCTAAGATCACCATGCGCAATGCCAAGTGTCGGCTGGAGTGGTGTAAAGCTCCCCGCCATTGGACTCTGGAGCAGTGAAAACGCGTTCTCTGGAGTGATGACTCAGGCATGTCTATCTGTATGTGTGTGTGTGTGAGGTGAGAGTCTCCCGCCATGCTCTAAGGGGAGACGGTAGAGGAGACTGCTGCAGACTAGTACTGTCTCACTCTCTAAGCTCTCCCTCTAGCTCTCTTTCTCTCTCTCTCTCTCTCTGTCTGCTGCTGCAGTGTCTCGCTCTGTTTTCACCTCCTTCCATCTCTCTCTGTCTGATTGCTGCAGCTCTCTCTCTCTCTCTGTGTGTCTGAGGCTCCATACTCAGACATCCATTAATTATTCAGTGTTGCACTGCAGGTTTTTCCCCCTCTCCACCGCTACTCTGCTCTCTGCACCACTGCCCCCATCCGTACTGATGCTCACAATTCCTGCACCTCCAGAACTTTTTTCATCCTCTCTTTTTCAAAGGTCTGTCTTTCATTTCTTCCTTCCTCTCTTTCCTATGTTTCTCTGTCTTTAATAATTGATTCTTAGTTCTTTAGTTTTACTGGTGTGTATGTGTGTGTGTGTGTGTGTGTATGTTGGAGTCTCCTCCTGCATAGTATTCACCGGGTGTTTCTACAGGGTACTTCTGGGGGTGTGGTGTCTCCTCACGTACACACATACACGGCATCAGCAGCAGGGCTTTCCCGCTCTCCTTCCTGCCCCACCTACACCCTCCCCCCCCCGCCATAATCATCACGTCCACCCCACCCCCACACCTCCTTTCCATGGATCCTTTGCTTCTTCTCTCCTGCTTTCTATTTCCTTCTACAAGTCCTGGAATCCATCCTTTTTCAACCCTGATGCAACCACAATCCTAAGCAGCTATTCACTGTGCGGCATCAGAGCCAGACAGAGTGTTGACGCAGGCAGACAGCTACGCAGGCAGGCAGCTACGCAGGCAAGCAGGCACGCACGCACGCAGGCACGCACGCACACAGGCACGCACGCACACAGGCACGGGAGGTGAAACTATGGTAGAGAAAGGATGGGAGGGGGCAGTACCATGATATCTGGTAAATGGCAACAACCTTCATTATCACAACATTTCTAAGAATATGATTGTGGCATTTCAAAGATTATGTATCCATCCTTTTGCTTTTCCTGGAAGAGGAAAGAGCAGAGGAGTGAGACAGCATGTGGGAAGCTATCAACCAATGTGCGGCACCGTGGTTGTTCGATCAGGTTTGAGCTGATTTTGATTGTTTCTGACCAAACTTGTTGGGACTAGGGCTGTGGCGGTCATTCAATTTTGTCAGCGGGTGATTGTCAAGCAAATAACTGCCAGTCTCACAGTAATTTAACATTAATTAACATAAACACATTTAGCCATTTAGCCACAAGCCACTGATGCAGACCTTTGGAGCATCTACAAAAAGTTGAATAAGTCCATATAATATAGCTTACACCATCACAATAAATCCATTATATATTTTAGACCGGTCTAAAGAAACATGATATGAAGAAAATGTAGTCTATTTCAGAAGAACAGAATAGCATACAGTTGTCCTTGTGTTAGGCCCTGATCTGGCTATGTAATATGGCTGTAGGCTACACTAGTTAATTTAGCAGACAAGATTTGCTTAGAATTGCGTGACATTATTTTTATATTATTTTACAGTATGAAGAATACAATTGAACATAGCTGAATAAAATAGAAAGGATATGTTCTCCAAATGATTTGAGGGAGTGTGCACACGCGGCTATTCAGTGTTTAGCGGTTAACAAAGAAACTGGTCTTCTTATATGCTTAGTTTCAAATCAAATTGTATTTGTCACATGCACCGAATACAACAGGTGTAGGTAGACCTTACAGTGAAATGCTTACTTACAAGCCCTTAACCAACAATGCAGATTTAAGAAAATACACAAAAATTAAGAGATAAAAAAAAATAATAATAATTAAAGAGCAGCAGTGAATAACAAGTGTCTATATACAGGTGGCACCGGTACAGAGTCAGTGTGTCAATATGCGGGGGTACCGGTGTTGAGGTAATTGAGGTAAGTATGTACATGTAGGTATGTTTATTAAAGTGGCTATGCATTGATAATAACAGAGAGCAGCAGCTCCACCCTTGTACTTGATTGATGCATTAAGGTCACTAATTACTAAGGAACTTACCCTAGCCCTACAGTAACCTGGGATATTCAACTCTTACCCTACGAGGTCCAGAGCCTGCTGGTTTTTTGTTCTACCTGATCATTAATTGCACCCACCTGTAGTCCCAGGACTAGATCAGTCATTGATTAGAGGGGAACATTGAAAAAAAGGAGTGGAACTGACTTAGGGGTCCAGAGTTGAGTTTCAGGGCTCTTTAACATGTATTTAACAAATTCTTATTTACAATGACAGTCTACCCCTGCCAAACCCTATCCCGGATGACGATAGGGCCAATTGTGAGCCGTCCTGGATTACTCGATATACAGTAGCTGTGGCCGAATGTAACTGTTGTGATAGAGGTGGTGCATGGAGTGTAACCAGCTAGTAGAGGTAATGTGCTGCATGTGCCTAACGCATTGGATTACTCTTAGCTATGCATATTCAATGGATCGTGAGAGTAATGTAGTGAATGTAGTCGAGAGTAGGGCTCTCCAACCATGTCCTCTCCAACTTCAGTTGTAACTAACCTGATTCATCTTAGCAACCAGCTAATCATTAGAATCAGGTGTGCTAGATTAGGGTTTGAGCAAAAACCTACAGGATGGTAACTCTCAAGGAACAGTGATGGAAAGCCCTGGCCTAGTGTAACCTGTAGTATAGTTGTGGCCTAATATAACCCCAATAATCGAGGTGGTAAGTGTTACTAGTTAGGAGAGGTACAGCATGTATTACTCTTTGCTATACATGTTGAAAGGCGTTATACAGTATGTACTTTAGTAGCCTATCTCATTAGGGGCTGACACAAACACACTCACTGTCACGAGTCCGACCGAGCGCTCGGCGGTCGGCCTATTAGCTGCCACTGATTGTTTTTCCTCCCCCTCCTTGTATGTTGAGTGGTAGCACCTGTGGATGTTTAATTAGTTTGTCTTTATTAGACAGCCGGCCCGCCTGGTTGTTGTGCGGGATTATTTCTATGTAACCTTCGGATCTGTGGTATAGGCACGTGTTAGTGCCCGGTCAGGATTGTTTCCCATTGTACATTTTGATTCCCTGTGTTTTGGGAACGTTACTTTGTGAGCACCCTGTGGTGCGTTGGTGCGATTAAAAGACGCGCAGCATTGAACTCTCTGTCTCCTGCATTTGACTCCACACCCACGACACCCGGAGCATTACACTCACCTAGGCTAAGTCTGTCCTTAAATGTCAGCCCCCGCCCCATCACACACACAAACACACACATGCCTAGGCTCAATCTGTCCCTAAATCTCTCATCATGATGGCTATTTGTGACAGGACTGTGTGTACAGTGCAGTACAGTCTGGCCTGGTTAGCAGAACAGTGCTCCTGTGACTGTCTCCTGGGTCTCAGGTAATCAGCCACACACCACAGGGACCACTGTCCTGCCCTACACGTAAGCACACACACACACACACACACACACACACAGAAACACACTGCTGCCTCCCTGTTAACGCTAAGCCACTGAGTGTAACACACTGATGATGTAAGTCATATGGCTGCTCAGTTTAACAACATACTGTCCTGTACTCAACAGTCTAACCCTCACCCACCCACAGTTTTGTTTGTCTCTCACACAGTACAGTACACCACTGACACACACATGGGCATGAACACACACATACAAACACAGGGGGATGCACATGAACACAAACAGACACACACACACAGCCACCATTTATTATCATGCACCTTTGATAAACAGTACATTGTTTTGGATCAAATAAAGCAAATGTACCAACGTTATTGATTCATGTGATTAATAAAGTGACGTGCTTGAGCTGTAATGGCAATGACCTTTATGTCTGTTTGCCAACAACTATTACAGTATTAAGACGTCCTTACAGCATGTCCTGGAGATGTTGTTTTCACATTGACTTGTACCGGTATTAAGATTCCTACACAACAAATTGGTCACTGTTACCTAGTGTTGATTTTTCATAGTAACATTTCTATTGTTGATTCAGGAGTTAAATTCACTTTGTAAGTGTGAAATTAACACTCATTGGTGTAAAATAACCCCAGTGTTGGTGTTAATAACCAGTGTTTTGCATGCACATTGATTGATTGTTACTCAAATATAAATAGCATACATTTTTTTCAACTAATACAATATGTTACTTGGACTAATTGCAGCCGTTACTGAAATGGTTGTTCCAGTTTAGATGGTTTAGGTAGACTCATATCTTAGTCCTCCCAACCCTGGCAGTTATTCTGAATGTTTGATATCTCCACTCTGGCTGGATTCCAACAGGAATTACATATCACTTTACAAAACGCTTAATGTGATTTGTAGGCCTGATGTGGCATGTAAACTATTGGTTTAATACCATTGCATCAGGGCAAAACTAGGCCCTCAACATGAGGCCTTATTCATCTAGTGTCATGCGTAGGTGTAATAGGTGGCAGGGAAGTCAGGCGCAGGAGAGTCAAATGGAGTGTAAAATGGAGTCTTTTAATAAAGTCCACGGAGTATGCTCCATAACACTAAATGTACATAAACATGGGTACGAGGACCCGACGCGCACCTATACAACAATCACACTACACTGACAATAAAACAATCTCTGACAAAGACATGAGGGGAAACAGAGGGTTAAATACAAAACAGGTAATGAATGGGATTGAAAACAGGTGTGTGGGAAGACAAGACAAAACCAATGGAAAATGAAAAAAGGATCAATGATGGCTAGAAGACCGGTGACGTCGAACGCCGAGCACCGCCCGAACAAGGAGAGGCAACGACTTCGGCAGAAGTCGTGACAGTACCCCCCCCCTGACGCGCGGCTCCAGCTGCGCGTCGACACCGGCCTCGGGGACGACCCGGGAGGCGAGGTGCAGGGCGATCCGGATGGAGACGGTGGAATTCTGATAACATGGAAGGATCTAACACGTCCTCCACCGGAACCCAGCATCTCTCCTCCGGCCCGTACCCCTCCCAGTCCACGAGGTACTGAAGGCCCCTCGCCCGACGTCTCGAATCCAAAATGGATCGAACAGAGTACGCCGGAACCCCCTCGATGTCTAGAGGAGGCGGAGGAACATTACGCACTTCAGCCTCCTGGAGCGGGCCAGCCAACATCGGCCTGAGGAGAGACACATGGAACGAGGGGTTAATACGGTAATGAGTGGGTAGTTGTAACCTATAACATACCTCGTTCACTCTCCTCAGGACTTTAAACGGCCCCACAAACCGCGGACCCAGCTTCCGGCAGAGAAGGCGAAGGGGCAGGTTTCGGGTCGAGAGCCAGACCCTGTCCCCTGGTGCGAACACTGGGGCCTCACTGCGGCGACGGTCTGCGCCAATTTTCTGGCGCCTTATGGCACGCTGAAGGTGGACGTGGGCTGCCTCCCAGGTCTCCTCAGCGTGCCGAAACCAATTGTCCACCGCAGGGGCCTCGGTCTGGCTCTGATGCCAAGGAGCCAGAACCGGCTGATACCCTAATACACATTGAAAGGGAGTAAGGTTAGTGGAGGAGTGACGTAGCGAGTTCTGAGCCATCTCTGCCCAGGGCACGAACTTCGCCCACTCCCCCGGCCGATCCTGGCAATAAGACCGCAGAAACCTACCCACATCCTGGTTAACTCTCTCCACCTGCCCATTACTCTCGGGGTGAAAACCTGAGGTAAGACTAACCGAGATCCCCAGACGCTCCATGAACGCCTTCCAGACCCTTGATGTGAACTGGGGACCCCGATCAGACACTATATCCTCAGGCACCCCATAGTGCCGGAAAACGTGTGTAAACAGGGCCTCTGCAGTTTGTAAGGCCGTAGGGAGACCGGGCAAAGGGAGGAGACGACAGGACTTAGAAAACCGATCCACAACGACCAGGATCGTGGTGTAACCCTGTGAAGGTGGAAGATCGGTCAAAAAATCCACCGACAGGTGCGACCACGGCCGTTGAGGAACGGGTAGAGGTTGTAGCTTACCTCTGGGCAGGTGTCTAGGAGCCTTGCACTGGGCGCACACCGAGCAGGAAGAAACATAAATCCTCACGTCCTTAGCTAAAGTGGGCCACCAGTATCTCCCGTCAAGACAGCGCATCGTCCGACCTATCCCAGGATGAGGAGGAGGGTGACGCGTGAGCCCAATATATCAATCGGTCGCGGACAGCAGACGGAACGTACAGACGACCAGCTGGACACTCAGGGGGAGAAGGCTCTGTACGTGACGCCCGCTCAATGTCCGCGTCCAGCTCCCACACTACTGGCGCCACCAAACACAAAGCTGGGAGTATGGGAGTGGGATCCATGGACCGCTCCTCTGTGTCATACAGCCGAGACAATGCGTCTGCCTTAACGTTCTGGGAGCCTGGTCTGTAAGAAAGAGTAAACACAAAACGAGTGAAAAACATGGCCCACCTTGCCTGGCGAGGATTCAATCTCTTTGCCTGCCGGATATACTCCAGATTGCGGTGGTCAGTCCAGATGAGAAAAGGGTGTTTAGCCCCCTCAAGCCAATGCCTCCACACCTTCAAAGCTTCTACGACAGCTAACAGCTCCCGGTTCCCCACATCATAGTTTCGCTCCGCCGGGCTGAGCTTCTTTGAAAAGAAAGCACAGGGGCGAAGCTTCGGTGGCGTACCCGAACGCTGAGAGAGCACTGCTCCTATCCCAGCTTCGGATGCGTCCACCTCCACTATGAATGGCAAAGAGGGATCCGGATGAGCCAGCACAGGCACCGAAGTAAACAGAGTCTTCAGGTGCTCAAAAGCCCTGTTCGCCTCAGCCGACCACTGCAAGCGCACCGGGCCCCCCTTTAGCAGTGAGGTAATGGGAGCTGCCACCTGACCAAAACCCCGGATAAACCTCCGGTAGTAATTGGAAAACCCCAAAAAACGCTGCAACTCCTTTACCGTGGTTGGAGTCGGCCAATTACGCACGGCTGTAATGCGGTCGCTCTCCATCTCCACTCCTGAAGTGGAAATCCGATGCCCTAGGAAGGAGATGGATTGTTGGAAAAACAAGCATTTCTCAGACTTCACATATAGATCATGCTCCAACAGGCGACCAAGCACCCTGCGCACCAGGGACACATGCTCGGCGCGTGTAGCAGAGTATATCAGAATATCATCGATATACACCACTACACCTTGCCCGTGCAGGTCCCTGAAGATCTCATCTACAAATGATTGGAAAACTGATGGAGCATTCATCAACCCATATGGCATGACCAGGTACTCATAATGACCTGAGGTGGTGCTAAATGCCGTCTTCCACTCATCACCCTTCCTAATACGCACCAGATTGTACGCACTCCTGAGATCCAATTTTGTGAAAAAACGTGCCCCGTGCATTAACTCAATAATCGTATTGATCAGAGGTAGCGGGTAACTATATTTCACTGATTTTATTAAGACCTCGATAATCAACGCACGGGCGTAAACCGCCATCCTTTTTTTTCACAAAAAAGAAACTCGAAGAGACAGGTGAAATGGATGGCTGAATGAACCCCTGATGCAGGGATTCAGAGATATATGTCTCCATAGCCTCCGTCTCCGCTTGCGACAGGGGATACACGTGACTCTTCGGATATGCAGCGTCTACCAGGAGATCTATCGCACAATCCCCCCGTCGATGGGGTGGTAATTGAGTCGCCTTCTTTTTACAGAAGGCGAGAGCCAAATCGGCATATTCGGGGGGAATGCGCACGGTGGAGACCTGGTCTGGACTTTCCACCGTAGTAGCACCAACGGAAACCCCTAAACACCTACCTGAGCATTCTCGCGACCACCCTGTGAGAGCCCTCTGTGGCCAAGAAACAGTGGGGTTATGACAAACTAACCAGGGTAGGCCTAGCACCACAGAATACGCAGGAGAATCAATAAGGAAAAGACTAATCTTCTCCTTGTGACCCTCCTGCGTTATCATACACAAAGGTGCGGTTACCTCCCTGATAAACCCTGACCCTAATGGTCGACTATCTAAGGCATGAATAGGGAAAGGCATATCCACAGGAACAATAGGGATCCCTAAACTATGAGCTAGACTTTTATTAATGAAATTCCCAGCCGCACCCGAATCTACTAGCGCCTTATACTGGGAATGCAGTGAAAAATCAGGAAAAGAGACAGAGACAAACATTAGTGCAGCAGAGGGCTCTGGATGAGAATGGTGCCTACTCATCTGGGGTGACGCCAGAATGCCCTGCCTGCCCTCTCTATTCCCAGAGGAACCAACCCGGCACCGACCAGCAGTGTGCTCTCTGCGACCTTGAATGGTGCTCGAGCGGGAACCCCCTCCGGTCTCCCTGCGCACCATCCCTCCCAATTCCATAGGTTCGGGAGAGAGGGTGCGGGAGGATGGAACAACCAGACCCCGATCTAGACGTCCACGAGTAGCCAGCATGTTGTCCAGCTTGATGGACATGTCCACCAGCTGGTCGAAGGTGAGGGTGGTGTCTCTACAGGCCAGCTCCCGACGGACGTCCTCGCGTAGACTACAACGGTAATGGTCGATCAGGGCCCTGTCGCTCCATCCAGCGCCAGCAGCCAAGGTCCTAAACTCCAAAGCAAAATCCTGTGCACTCCTCGTCTCCTGCCTCAGATGATAGAGAAGCTCACCCGCTGCTTTGCCTTCAGGTGGGTGATCGAATACTATCCGGAATTGGCGGGTGAACTCCTCAAAATGGTCCAGCGCCGCATCCTCCCTACTACACACAGCGCTGGCCCATTCCAGGGCTTTCCCGGTGAGGCATGAGACGAGGGCGTAACTCTTCTCACGGTCAGATGGTACTGGGGAGGCCGTGGCTAGATACAAGTTCAGTTTAAGGAGGAAACCCTGGCAGCCGGCAGTATCTCCGTTGTATCCCGTAGGTAGGGATAAATGGATCCTCGATTCCGGAGAGGAAAAATCGTTCACGGGAGATTCCGGTTGTGGTGGTGGTGGCGCTGGAGAAACTCCCTGTCTCTCCCAGCGATCCATTTTCATGAAAATGTGATCCATGACGGAGCTGATAACGTCAAGCTCCCTAGCTTGTTCCTGAACGCGTTCCTCCAGCTCCATGGGCATAGTGTCCTCTCCTGCTGACTTCATATATTGGTCAGAGATTCTGTCATGCGTAGGTGTAATAGGTGGCAGGGAAGTCAGGCGCAGGAGAGTCAAATGGAGTGTAAAATGGAGTCTTTTAATAAAGTCCACGGAGTATGCTCCATAACACTAAATGTACATAAACATGGGTACGAGGACCCGACGCGCACCTATACAACAATCACACTACACTGACAATAAAACAATCTCTGACAAAGACATGAGGGGAAACAGAGGGTTAAATACACAACAGGTAATGAATGGGATTGAAAACAGGTGTGTGGGAAGACAAGACAAAACCAATGGAAAATGAAAAAAGGATCAATGATGGCTAGAAGACCGGTGACGTCGAACGCCGAGCACCGCCCGAACAAGGAGAGGCAACGACTTCGGCAGAAGTCGTGACATCTAGTGGGAAAACAATATCTCACTCACTCGCTCGCTCACTCACTCACTCACTGTGCTGGCTGGTTCCTGCCAGGCTGAGACAATCTCTGTGCCCCCTTTAACTGCACACCCTGGATGGCCCCCTGCACACAGGCACGCACGCATAGACATAGACATACACACTCTTCGACCCCCCTCAGTGCATCTCGTATTCATGCCCAGCCGTCTGCCCTTCCTCTCCTCTCCCCTCCAACACTACTAGCCAGTTCACACCGGAAACTCAGCATTCTTCCTTCATAAAGAGCTTGTCAGCGGAACAGAGCTTTCTTTTTCTGCGGGGGGAGAGAAAGAGAGAGAGAGATTTCATTTTATTACTTTCAGACTGCCTTTTTCCCTTTAAAAGAGCAGCCTTTTGTACACAGCGAGACGTAAAAACCGCCACACTGGAGCCTGGATGTTTAGCTATAGCAGAACAAGGAACAAGCAGTGATTCTGTCTCATACATAAAATTGGCCAGTGTTCCCCAGTGTTTATTTTACAGTGTAACAATTCTAGTGTTGATTCAGGTGTTACATTAACTCTAAGTTTGAAATGAACACTCATTGGTGTAAAAGAACCCTAGTGAACCAGGGTTTAACAAAACCACGGCATGCTTTATTGAATGTCAATAACAAAAAAATATCTATATTTCTGCATATACGTTTATTGATTAATTAATATTATGCTAGGCCTACTCAAATAAAGAATATAAATAACAAAAAAATATCTGAACTAATCTAATCTGTTACTTGGATATATTGCACCCGTGCTAAAATGGTTGTTCCATTTAGATGCTTTAGATCACGTTTCAAACTCATTCCGTGGAGGGCCGAGTGTCTAAGGGTTTTCAAGCCTCCCTGGTACTTGATTGATAAATTAAGGCAGGGTTTCCCAAACTCTGTCCTCGGCACCCAAGGGGTACAGGTTTAGTTTTTTCCCTAGCACTACACAGCTGATTCAAATAATAAACTAATCATCAATATCTGATCATTTAAATCAGCTGTGTAGTGTTAGGGCAAGAACCAAAATGTGCACTCCTTGGGGTCCCGAGGACAGAGTTTGGGAAATGCTGAATTAAGGTCACTGATTAGTAAGGAACTCACCTCACCTGGTCTTAATTGAAAGGATAAAAACAAAACCAGCAGACACTAGGCCCTCCATGGAATAAGTTTGACACCCCTGATTTAGATAGAGTAATTTCTTTGTCTTCTCAACCCAGCAGTCATTCTGAATGCAGGTTTCGGGTGAATAAAAATTCCAAATGATAGATATCCCGACTCTGGTTGGAATCCAATAGGAATTACACATCACTTCACAAGCCAGCATTATGTGATTTGCAGGCTTGATGTTTCTTGTACACCATGAGTTTAATAACCTGTTATGGCTGCAATCCCGATACCGGGATCGATATGAGAACTACCAGTGAAAATAGAGGGCGCCAAAATTCAAACCACAGAAATCTCATAATTACAATTCCTAAAACAAACGTGTCTTATATTATTTTAAATCTATTTTCGTTGTTAATCCCACAAGTGTCCGATTTCAAATAGGCTTTCAGCGAAAGCACTACAAACAATTATGTTAGTTCTCCACCAAACCACAATAAGCACAGCCATTTTCCAGCAAAATATAGTCTTCACAAAGAACAGAAATAAAGATAAACTTAATCACTAACCTTGAATTATCTTCATCAGATGACACTCATAGGACTTCATGTTACACAATACATGCATGTTTTGTTTGATAAAGTTCATATTTATATTTTTAAAAAATCAGAGTTTACATTGGCGCGTTAGATTCCAAAAACATCAAGTGATTTTGCATAGCCACAACAGAAATACTCATAATAAACGTAGATGATAATACACATGGAATTATAGACATACCTCTCCTTAAAACTTCTTGTGACTCTCAAACCCGGATCCGGGAGCACTAATTAGCATAACGCAACGGACATAAATCTTCTAGAAAATATTCCTATTCATGAAAATCACAAGTGAAATATATTGGAACACAGCTTAGCCTTTTGTTAATCACCCTGTCATCTCAGATTTTCAAAATATGCTTTACAGCCAACGCTAGACAAGCATTTGTGTAAGTTTATCGATAGCCTAGCCAAGGCATTATGCCTTGCTAGCAGCAGGCAACCTTGTCACGGAAATCAGAAAAGCAGTCAAATTAAATAGTTTACCTTTGATGAACTTCGGATGTTTTCACCCACGAGACTCCCAGGTAGACAGCCAAAGTTCATTTTTTCCCAAAATATTATATTTGTAGGCGAAATAGCTCCGATTGTTCTTCAGGTTTGGCTGAGAAATCGCCCGGAAATTGCGGTCACCACAACACCGAAAAATATTCCAAATTAGCTCCATAATATCGACAGAAACATGGCAAAGGTTGTTTATAATCAATCCTCAAGGTGTTTTTCTAATATCTATTCGATAATATATCCGTTGGCACAATTCGTTTTTCAGGAGGACCGATTGGAGTACTGGCTACCTCTGTATTTTTTACGCGAGAATCTCTTTCGGAGCCACCATGTGACCACTTACGCAATGTGGCCGGCTACGGCTATTCTTCAACATAAATGCGCAAAACTATGTCACAATGCTGTAGACACCTTGGGGAATGGCACGCTCGTTGATGGCACATTCACAGCTCAATAGGGACTCATTGGAACGCAGCGCTTTCAAAACCTGGGGCACTTCCGGATTGGATTTTTCTCAGGCTTTCGCCTGCAACATCAGTTCTGTTATACTCACAGACAATATCTTTACAGTTTTGGAAACGTTAGAGTGTTTTCTATCCAAAGCTGTCAATGATATGCATATTGTAGCATCTTGTCCTGACAAAATATACCGTTAAAAGCAGGAACGTTTTTTTTCCAAAAATGAAAATACTGCCCCTAGAGTTGCAGCAGGTTTGTTTAACACTTACAGATTTCATTCAGCACCTGAATCTACACTAGAAATGTTACACTGAAAGATCAACACTAGGTAACACTGGCCAATTTGCTGTGCACCATCTCCAGTTAGATTCTATTCATAAAGTATAACATTATGATCAAAGAGAGGCTGATGGGACTTCTATGCCACAAACAGCAAAACTGTTACGCCAAAGAATGATTTGTGGCATCTTTGAGTTCTAGTGGGCAGGTTTAGATGAGTTATCACAGGCAAACATAGCGTAACATGAGCATGCTATTCTTAACAATGGACTTCACTGTTGTCTTTCTGCTGAAAGGAAGGTGAGGGCAGGTGACTGCCGTAATCCATACATAAGTGATCTCTCTTTCTCTCACTCTCGCTCGCACTCTCTCTTGCTCTCTCTTGGAATATCACTGACATCAACTGCTTTTCAGTCTATAACAACACATTTATGTCTACTAATCTTGGTTTATTTGCCCAGTTACCGTAAATTTAGAGCCCTCCTCCACGCACATGGAGAAAACCATGGAATTAATATTAAGCAGCACGTGTGTGTGTGTGTGTGTGTGTGTGTGTGTGTGTGTGTGTCAAGGTTTTTGTAGTAAATGTAAATGAAAACGAATCATGAAAAGATGATTTAGTTATAAAATTATTAACTGAAAAAATTAATTAATTGACCCGTTTGTAAGACTATAATGAAATATCATCTTTGACAGGGTCAAAACTAACTAAAATAAAATCAGGTCCATCACGAATTATGTTTAGTTTTCTGGGAAAAAAAATCTAATTTGGTTTTCCAGCTACATGCTACTGAGTCTAACTGGTAAATGTTGTCAGGAGATGGCGATTTTCAAAAAGGCCTAGTTCGTCCATCACTATCACTAGCTCTCACTGGCTAACATGTAAAAGCTCGCTAACTTGATTCTTCTTACATGTACTACTAAAATTAGAAATCATTGGATTGTAAACATGGGATAATTTCAACCAATTGCTGTATGCAAGCCTCATACCTCATATGTTTTGCAATAGTCTCGATGCTATTACTTTCAAATCCAAGTCACTTTGAGAATTACTTTATAATAAATTAACAAATGCAAGATTGAGCTGGCCAATCAGCGGTCTAGAAGAAGATGAGCTGGCCAATCAGCAGTCTACTCACATGAATATTTTCAATGACTGGTATACACCCATACCATTCTGTTGTTGGGGTAAACCCACGGCATTCCAAAACAGAACCCTTAATTACCATTTTGGAAGGAAAACAATTTCCCTCACATTGTTAGTAATTATAGATCGTATTTCATAGAGACATTGGGGGAGGCCTATGTGGGAGGCCTAGATGGGGCCAATATCTTCAGCCAGGTCGTTCAAGATTAAAGTCGAAATTGGACGTCTATCCATGTCCGAAGGAAAACCGTCCACTAGAGGCAACAGTGAACACTATTACTATTAAGTAGGCTGGGTTTTGTTAGTGTTGTGGACAGAGGTGGTGGATAGGTGTAATCTCATGACTCTGGCTCTGAAGGTTGTGTTTTTAATCCCAGTTGTGATCATTCGTTTTTAATTTGGGGTTTTAACCCTATCCCAAACCCTAACTCTTAGCTTAATGAGTGCCTAAACCTGGAACAATACAGAGCAGCAGGAGCAATAAAAAACACTTACAAATTTGACGTTTGGAGAACGTAAATTACATTTAGAGAACATGGATGACGTTTGGAGAACGTGGATGAATTCTGCAAGTGAGATTTTGAGAGCTTGTTGATATTTTAGCCCGCATTGGGCCCACATTGTGCCAACGTGGACATGTTTGCTGATGTTTACTGGATTACTACTCTAAGGCATGTGCTGGCAGACTGTAGGGGAATGGGGATCAGTAATGCGTGTGCGTGTGTGGACACAAGTCTGTGTGCTTGCATGCGTTCCTAATGTTTGTGCATTTACTGTGTGTGTGTGTGTGCACGCCCATTGGCATACCCATTTTCACACAGCTTACTCAGGAATGGCAGCAGGCAGGTGTGAGTGCATCTGCACGCACAGTGAGGCGAACACTTTTGGAGGATGGCCTGGTGTCAAGAAGGGCAGCAAAGAAGCCACTTCTCTCCAGGAAAAAAATTAGGGACAGACTGATATACTTCAAAAGGTATAGGGATTGGACTGCTGAGGACTGGGGTAAAGTAATTTTCTCTGATGAATCCCCTTTCCGATTGTTTGGGGAATCTGGAAAAAAGCTTGTCTGGAGAAGAGGTGAGCACTACCATCAGTCCTGTGTCATGCCAACAGTAAAGCATCCTGAGACCATTCATGTGTGGGGTTGCTTCTCAGCCAAGGGAGTGGGCTCACTCACAATGTTGCCTAAGAACACAGCCATGAATAAAGAATGGTACCAACACATCCTCCGAGAGAGTTTGGTGATGAACAATGCCCTTTCCAGCATGATGGAGCACCTTGCCATAAGGCAAAAGTGATAACTAAGTGCCTCGGGGAACAAAACATCAATATTTTTGGTCCTAGGCCAGGAAACTCCCCAGACCTTAATTCCACTGAGAATTTGTGGTCAATCCTCAAGAGGCGGGCGGACAAATAAAAATCCACAAATTCTGACAAACTCCAAACATTGATTATGCAAGAATGGGCTGCCATCAGTCAGGATGTGTCCCAGAAGTTAATTGACAGCATGCCAGGGCAGATTGCAGAGGTCTTGAAAAAAAAGGGTCAACACTGCAAATATTGACTCTTTGCATCAACTTCATGTAATTGTCAATAAAAGCCTTTGACACTTATGAAATGCTTGTAATTATCCTTAGTAACATCTGACAAAAATATCTAAAGACACTGAAGCAGCAAACTTTGTGAAAATGAATATTTGTGTCATTCTCAAAACTTTTGGCCATGACTGTACACTATAAAATGTACTCCTTGCACAATATAGCCTAGTGTACTATCCAGAGCTGCCTCAGCCAGTCTGTAGTACAGTACAGGGCTGCTGCTGCACTGAGCCTCAGAGTAGAGCCGAGTGGTAGCATTAGCTAGCATAGTTTAGCAGACTCTGGGCCAGCACGGCCCATTTCACCCGGCTCCATTCTGCAGCCTCAGCATAGTAGCCAGAGCAGAGCAGCAGCGCTTTAATCATGTAACACAATCCTGTTGTCGTGGCTGAGGGGAGGCAGCACCCTGGATCAAATGTCCGCACCCCACACAGACTCACACAGGCATGGAGGCGCACACACAGGCAAGCATGCACATATGCACACATGCATGCACAAACGCACCGGCATGCACACACACTCACATACACACTTGGAATCTGTGCCTGAGGGAGTCTGTAGAGGGCCAAGGGGGCGCAGACAGAGCCACCTCAACACTTTTTAATCAAACACATGGAGTCAAGGGTGAGAGAGTACGAGCCCCTTTCACTCCCCATAACTGTAGCGAATCAGGGGGGCTAGGGACCTCCCAACCCACTCTGCTACACTGAGCCACCATCACTCATGTGGAGGATGTGCCGTTTTTCCACCAATGCAGCATTCCTTGTTCTCTTCAAATCACTGTCTTTGTGTGTGTGTATATATATGTGTGTCTTTGCGTGCGTGCATATCTGCGTTCAAGCATGTATGCCGTGTGTGTGTGTGTGTGTGTGCCTGCATTAAAATACACAGTGGGATTCGAGATCACTTCGCTGTCAGTAAAATAAATCCCTAATGGTAGCATGATTATCCTAACCCCCTCTGACTACACACTCATTGAGAGCCATGTTGATTCTATTGGGAACTGTGAGTGGTCTCCTCTGTAAATGCAGGGGATATTAATAATGAGAGAATTGTGTTTGCGCGCACGGACGTGTAGGTGTACGTGCATTTGTGTGTGTGTGTGCCTGCATCTGTGCGTGTGCATTCTTGCACATGCATGCGTTTTTCCCTGTGTTTCTCCCTGCATCTGTGTGCACTGTCCGTGTCTCTGTGTGTGTCCCTTTTCCTCTGGAAGAGATGAACTGCTCTGTTCATCACGACAAGGAACTCATTGACCTGATTCCAAATGCTCCTTGAGAAGGGTGTAATTAACATTGGTCCGTGGTCGTTTCTTTTGCGGCGGGGAAAACATGTAGCATTGTAGCTAAGCCTATCGCTAATCCTTTTCATAACCTTAACCACATTCTCCTAACCTGCCACGTTAATTATCCAAACCTGAAATGTTAGTAATCCTAACCTGCTTGGCAAAGCTTAGCATAGCACCGGAACTGACCAATGGCAGACATCAAAGGGCGTTTCCTGATATAAAGGAACACTCACATCAAGAAACACCCTGAATTAAAATCTGCAAATACACAATATTGCACAGCTCAGCTCAGAGGACTGAAGATGCCCTCTGCTGGTGGAAGGAGGAATACCAGCCTCTCTACCTCAGCCCCATCCCACCACTGGAGTATCTAGCTACAGCAGACGGCAAGCTAGGTCAGTCATGTATCACACACACAGAGGTCAAAAGGCATAGTTATGTCCGGTGGGTTTTAGGGTTTAGACAATGGGTAGGGGTTAAGTTTAATTAAGGTGGGGGTTGGGGTTAGCGTTGTAGGACTAGGGTAGGGGAATAGGCGTTAGAGTAATGACTAGGGTGTGGTAGAGGTAGAAGTTGCAGCTGGAACTAAGGACTGTAGAAAACATGACATCCAGACCTCACTGTCTGCACCATCCTGCCTCTCTCCTCCCATCTCCAGGAATAGCTCCAGATGAACAAATGTTCAAATTCACCCAGACAGACAAACATTTATTCTAGTGTAAGTCTAGTAAGAATGATTCAGGTCTGTGATGCCTGGAATCTAAAACGAACCTAACAATGCATCTTAATATGTACTGGTGACCAACAGCATATCGGTGTTGTCATGACGTTGGCCTCTTTGGGTATAGCAAGCCCCATCCCATTCTCCCTGCCCCCCCCCCGCCTCCTTCAACTAGGTTGTTGTGGTCAGAGAGACGTCGTAAATTCTTGAGGATCTCCTCATGGACACACAGTATAGAGAGAGTAGATTTTCATTTTCAAAGTAATTCCTTCCACCTCACAGAACTTGAGGTAAGAACAAATTTCATGTTCCAGAGAAAGTATAAAAGATCGGTGAAGAATCCAGCTACGAACGGGTCCGTTTGTCACAACTTGGGGCTCATGGGAGACAGTGTGGCCACATTACCATAACGCTGTTTATATAATTGCCTCAGATATGAGGTTTACATCTAATTGTTGTATAAGATGAATGAGTGAGTATGATACTGTTTGTATAATTGTGTAATATGATTTTAGACTGTTTAATGAAGAAAAATACAATTCCCTTTTGATTTGAACTAAATCAGAGGACCGCTAGTTAGGGTCAGACATCCTGGGACAGCCCTTTTCAACCCTTCCGACTCGGGTTTTCGATCAGCAGACCGAGCTTACCTCAATTACGAGATGGCTAAAGGTTGCAGACCATGTTGTTCTCCATTAGGAGGGGGACAAAGGTTGTAAAAACCATTGCTGAATCTTTTAACCATACCACGTGGTTAAACTCTTAGACTATCGATACCGATAGAAAATGGGAAATAGGTCAAGTTCAATACGTTTTAAATTACCCTACCAACTAACCCTACACTCATTAAAACCCACCATCTTATTCCACTACCAACCCTATCTGATAACTTTGACATGTGATGACAATACAATAGAATATGAACTGGAATGTAATTTACTCTCACGGGTGGCCAAAAATAACTATTTCACAGCCACGTACCTACTAAGCCACACCTACAGTCTTCACCTACAGTCTTTGGTCTGACCCAAAATAAAAGCCTAAAACTAGATCCCCTGTATACTGGTCTTGACAAGAGGAAAATAGGGGAGGTTCTCTTCTGCATTGTTCAACCAATCCAGTAAATGTGGAGGAGGAGTTTTCCCTGAGAACTGGAACATCCCGGTGCTGTGGACTCGGCAGAGGTTGATTAACCCAAAAACCCAACTAAGTGACCAAACTGGCTTGGTCAAAATAACCTAACATGTGTTTGTTCCAATATGTACCCAAATTGGGTTGTTTTTAACCCAGCATTTTGTTTGTGTACGCTAGGCAAGGCAACTATGCTAGGAAAGTCTGCATCCCAACTGGCACGTTATTCCCTATATAGTCCACAACTTTTTTACCAGAGCCCTATGGGCCTTGTTCAAAAGTAGTGCACTAAATTGGGGAATGTGTGCCATTTGGGATGCACACGAAGTCACCTGTTAGTGTCCTGTTGTTAGGGCATGTATACAGTATCTACTTACACAAAGAGGTGTTATTAGCTGTCAGCAGTCACCTGGCAAAAACAAGAAGTGAGCTAGGCTAGGAATGCACTGTGAGAAGAACATGACCTTTGGGAAGGTAGGCTATGTCGTGAGGGTTCCCTCTCTCGCTTCTGTGTTCGTCGAGAGAACAAAAATGGTGGGGGGAAAGCAGAGGATGTGAACCAGAATTAAACTGTTCTGCCAATGCTTTGCAAAACAATCCCTTTTAATTTGACTACTTTTTCCCTATATACGTAGATTCAATGTTTATAATCCACTCTGTCAAATAATCCTCTTGCAAGAATAGAACACACACACACACGCATGCACACACACATGATATGTAAGTAAAAGTAAAGAAGCTTGGCTGACCCGGTGTGTCACTAACTAATCCTGTAATACTGAGGGTTTAAACCAGGGTCGACCGTTACCAACCAGTATCCCCGGGATAGGGTGTGTGTGTCTCAGCGTGTCGGTGAATAACAGCTTGTATCACTGGGAGTGTGTCCACGGTCACTCACAGTTCCCTGCCCTCAGCCCCAGTTATTTGGATAAATTGTGAGCTCACCCATGATGTGATTAATTATACATAGTAATTGCTATTAGCTAATTCATATTGTAGTTTATGTCAGCTGAGAGTTAGACATTTTGACCGCTTGTGTTGTGTCAATCTTGCCTCAGTAGGTGCTAGGACAAATGTAGCCTACATTTGTCCGGTTAGGATGATTGTGTTATGCTATAGATACTTCTGTGAATATCTGAACATTGCACTTATATTTGTCTGTTTCCTATATTCTCTGTCCTTGTGCTGTATGCATTTATACCTTTCAGAGCTTCTTTATTGTTCCCCTTTGAAAAATAGGTGTTTTAACCTCATTTGGACTTCCTGGTTGAAATAAAGATAAAAATAAATACCTTAAGCTACTGTAGGGTATCAGATCTCAAGGTCTTCTCTTCTTTACTATTAAAACCCTTTAAGATGCTTTGTTTGTAAATGATGTCCGAGTGTTGGAATGTGCCCCTGGCTATCCATAAAGAAAAAATAAAATGTCTGGTTTGCTTAATATAAAGAATTTGAAACAATTTATACTTTTACTTTTAATTCGTAAGTATATTTTAGAAATTACATTTACATTTGATACTCAAGTATATTACTCAAGTAGTATTTTACTGGGTGACTTTTACTTGAGTCATTTTCTGTTTAACCTATCTTTACTTCTACTCAAGTATGACAATTGGGTACTTTTCCCACCACTGCTATCCCCCATAGTCCAAAAGTCGATAGGCTAGTGCTTTTGTGGTACATTAGACCTATTTATCTTGTTGGCTAACGAAAAGTAAATGTGGATATTCTTTGAATGTCTTCAATATGCAACTTGTAGCCTGTGAGAAAGACCCGATCATGTGAGGGACATTGGCTAATAGGAATTGAGCTATGTGAGAGAGCCATGTGAGTGAGAGGTGCTTCGGAGCACGCAGTTGGGAGAAGGGAATGATAACTATACAAAACGTTTGGTCTAACTGCTATGTTAAGCCTGACTATTTTATTATTTTGTGTCTAGATAAGGCAGTATTGCGCACTTTCACCTATAAAAAGGAATGACGAAAATAGGCTATGAACATCAATTACAAGACCAAGTAATGTGGAGATTGATCATAGATAGTATCTATTTTTTTTCCTTTTTATAGATGAAAGGACACAATACTTCCTTATCTAGAGACAGAATAATAAAATAGTCAGGCTTGACATAGCAGTTAGACCAAACGTTTTGTTGGATGAAAGCTGAATTGAGAATGTCATTATTTATTGGTTATGTTAACATGTATTTGTGGATCAACAGAACAGCTGTATTACTGTGGGGAATCTAAGTATACTGTTTTTTTAAAAACAAGCCAGAATTTGGAGTTTTGGTGAAGAGAACACCGGAACAATATCAGTCTTTCGGCGCATTTATTTACATTTTAGGATACCTGAGGATTAAATAGAAACGTTGTTTGACTTGTTTGGACGAAGTTTAGCGGTAGCTTTTTGGACTCCTTTCTTTGTCTGCACGTTGAACGAGTGGATTACTCAAATCGATTGTGCCAACTAAATTGACTTTTTGGGATATAAAGAAGGATTTTATCTAACATAATGACCATTCATGTTGTAGCTGGGACCCTTGGGATTGCAAACAGAGGAAGATTTTCAAGACTAAGTGATTTATTTAATTGCAATTTGTGATTTTATGACGCCTGTGCTGGTTGAAAAATATGTTGACGTGGGGCGCTGTCCTCAAACAATCGGATGGTATGCTTTTGCTGTAAAGCCGATTGTAAATCGGACAATGCAGATTAACAAGAATTCTAGATTTTAAATTATATAAAATACTTGTATGTTCATGAATGTTTAATATTACCATTGTTTATTTGAGTTGCACGCCCTCCAATTTCACCGGATGTTGTTCCGCTAGCGGGACACCTATCCCTTAAGAAGATCTTGATTAAGTTGATCACATAGTCCTCTGTCATACAATTATTAATAATGGGATTTTCTCTGAATGTCTTTTTTTGTAACAAACATTCTTTCACAGGTGCAGAATGCAATGTCCAGTGACCTAACTGACATAGCCTGCACAGGTGAGCAGCGACAATGGAATGCAGGGACTCGGAGGAACCTTGAGCCAAAGCGGTTAACTTTTTATTAAACAGCATTGACTTCACACACCATAAGGCCAGTGACCAATATGCAGAAAAGCGTCCAGAATGTCCACCCCTGCCTCCCACTCATGCATTCCACTCACATAATTGAATCTGCCTGTGGGGAGTCTGCTTTATACGTGTGTCTGAACTGACAATAATATCACAGCCAGTAGCATCCCATGTAAAATAGGACTGAATGAAATATTTATTTTTGGCTGTAACATTCTAATGTATTTGACGATAATGAGCTGATGGCCTCCCAGTGGCTGGAAGACTGTGGATACTCTGTGGACCACAGAGGCACTGTTGTCAGTGTTGAAGAGCCATGGCTATCAGCAAGTCCTGACATGGTGCTGAACTCTAAGAAGCAGTTGGAGATCAAGTGTCCTGTCATGGGGAAGGGCTGTGATTCTCTGGATGATGTCTTCAATGGGAAAGCCTGTGATGTGAAGGTGGTGGAGAGTACACCCCAATTGCAACCACATTGGCCACCTGGCAACTACATGCAAGTGCAAATTGGTATGTTTTGTACAGGACTGAGAGAAAGTAAGGTGCTCAACTGACAAATTGTCATCCCTGATCTCTATGATGCACAGTTCTGTGCAGAGGCTGTCCTGAGGTTGAAGGCATTCTACTCAACACACATATTGCCATTTATTGTTGAGAAGTATCCGGCAGGCAGATTTTCACTGAGTGACAAATACAGTGCCTTGCGAAAGTATTCGGACCCCTTGAACTTTGCGACCTTTTGCCACATTTCAGGCTTCAAACATAAAGATATAAAACTGTATTTTTTTATGAAGAATCAACAGCAAGTGGGACACAATCATGAAGTGGAACGACATTTATTGGATATTTCAAACTGTTTTAACAAATCAAAAACTGAAAAATTGGGCGTGCAAAATTATTCAGCACCTTTACTTTCAGTGCAGCAAACTCTCTCCAGAAGTTCAGTGAGGATCTCTGAATGATCCAATGTTGACCTAAATGACTAATGATGATAAATACAATCCACCTGTGTGTAATCAAGTCTCCGTATAAATGCACCTGCACTGTGATAGTCTCAGAGGTCCGTTAAAAGCGCAGAGAGCATCATGAAGAACAAGGAACACACCAGGCAGGTCCGAGATACTGTTGTGAAGAAGTTTAAAGCCGGATTTGGATACAAAAATATTTCCCAAGCTTTAAACATCCCAAGGAGCACTGTGCAAGCGATAATATTGAAATGGAAGGAGTATCAGACCACTGCAAATCTACCAAGACCTGGCCGTCCCTCTAAACTTTCAGCTCATACAAGGAGAAGACTGATCAGAGATGCAGCCAAGAGGCCCATGATCACTCTGGATGAACTGCAGAGATCTACAGCTGAGGTGGGAGACTCTGTCCATAGGACAACAATCAGTCGTATATTGCACAAATCTGGCCTTTATGGAAGAGTGGCAAGAAGAAAGCCATTTCTTAAAGATATCCATAAAAAGTGCCGTTTAAAGTTTGCCACAAGCCACCTGGGAGACACACCAAACATGTGGAAGAAGGTGCTCTGGTCAGATGAAACCAAAATTGAACTTTTTGGCAACAATGCAAAACGTTATGTTTGGCGTAAAAGCAACACAGCTGAACACACCATCCCCACTGTCAAACATGGTGGTGGCAGCATCATGGTTTGGGCCTGCTTTTCTTCAGCAGGGACAGGGAATATGGTTAAAATTGATGGGAAGATGGATGGAGCCAAATACAGGACCATTCTGGAAGAAAACCTGATGGAGTCTGCAAAAGACCTGAGACTGGGACGGAGATTTGTCTTCCAACAAGACAATGATCCAAAACATAAATCAAAATCTACAATGGAATGGTTCAAAAATAAACATATCCAGGTGTTAGAATGGCCAAGTCAAAGTCCAGACCTGAATCCAATCGAGAATCTGTGGAAAGAACTGAAAACTGCTGTTCACAAATGCTCTCCATCCAACCTCACTGAGCTCGAGCTGTTTTGCAAGGAGGAAAGGGAAAAAATGTCAGTCTCTCGATGTGCAAAACTGATAGAGACATACCCCAAGCGACTTACAGCTGTAATCGCAGCAAAAGGTGGCGCTACAAAGTATTAACTTAAGGGGGCTGAATAATTTTGCACGCCCAATTTTTCAGTTTTTGATTTGTTAAAAAAGTTTGAAATATCCAATAAATGTCGTTCCACTTCATGATTGTGTCTCACTTGTTGTTGATTCTTCACAAAAAAATACAGTTTTATATCTTTATGTTTGAAGCCTGAAATGTGGCAAAAGGTCGCAAAGTTCAAGGGGGCCGAATACTTTCGCAAGGCACTGTATATGCAGCTCTGTAGAAGTATGTATTCAGATGTCTCTCCTGTTTGCTGTTACTATTAAGATATTGTTTTTCAATTAAAAAGCCTGATTTAATGCATCAGCAGTTTCAGTATAGTGTAAATTGTTTTTATGGCTTTGTTTTTATTAATATTAATGAATATGTAAAACAAATGTATTTTATTTATTTTTCCAGGTAAGTTGACTGAGAACACGTTCTCATTTGCAGCAACGACCTGGGGAATAGTTACAGGGGAGAGGAGGGGGATAAATGAGCCAATTGTAAACTGGGGATTATTAGGTGACCGTGATGGTTTGAGGGCCAGATTGGGAATTTAGCCAGGCCACCGGGGTTAACACCCCTACTCTTACAATAAGTGCCATGGGATCTTTAATGACCTCAGAGAGTCAGGACACCCGTTTAACGTCCCATCCGAAAGACGGCACCCTACACAGGGCAGTGTCCCCAATCTCTGCCCTGGGATATTGTTTTAGACCAGAGGAAAGAGTGCCTCCTACTGGCCCTCCAACACCACTTCCAGCAGCATCTGGTCTCCCATCCAGGAACTGACCAGGACCAACCCTGCTTAGCTTCAGAAGCAAGCCAGCAGTGGTATGCTATAATGAACCTGATTTGTTATAGAATGAATTGACATGTATTTACCGTAACTTGAAATCGACCTTGCAAATGGAATTTGAATAGTCAGTTCATTCAGCATCTTCATGATTGATATCATCACACAGGGCAGCACAGATTCAAAGTATTTTGTCCATTTTAGATGAGATGTTGATTGGCACTGTTTGCGAGATGATTCTAAACCGTTTGAGCCTTTGAATTATGCATTCCACATGTACCCTCACATTAGCTATCCGTCTTGTACATGTGGTGTCCTCCTATGACAGCTGTGTGCCTCTTTTTGTGAAGGCTGGAATTGTTAATTTGACCTTCCTCTTGTGTAGCAGATCACAGACTGTGAAGCCCGGGTCAGCCATGACCTCATCACCTGGACTGTTATATATTTGTCGCTACATCTACAGTTGAAGTCAGATGTTTACATACACTTTGGTAGGAGTCATTGTAACACATTTTTCAACCATTCCACAAATTGAATTTTTTGTTAACAAACTACAGTTTTGGTAAGTCAGTTAGGACATCTATATGTGCATGACACAAGTAATTTTTCCAACAATTGTTTACAGACAGATTATTTCACTTATAATTCACTGTATCATGATTCCAGTGGGTCAGAAGTTTACATACACTAAGTTGACTGAGCCTTTATATAGCTTGGAAAATTCCATAAAATGATGTCATGGCTTTAGAAGCTTCTGAAAGGCTAATTGACATAATTTGAGTCAATTGGAGGTGTACCTGTGGACGTATTTCAAGGCCTACCTTCAAACTCAGTGCCTCTTTGCTTGACATCATGGGAAAATCAAAAGAAAACAGCAGAGACCTTAGAAAAAAATTGTAGACCTGCACAAGTCTGGTCCATCCTTGGGAGCAAATTCCAAATGCCTGAAGGTAGCACGTTCATCTGTACAAACAATATTACACAAGTATAAACACCATGGGACCACGCAGCCGTCATACCACTCAGGATGGAGATGCGTTCTGTCTACTAGAGATGAACATACTTTGGTGCGAAAAGTGTAAATCAATCCCAGAACAGCAGCAAAAGACCTTGTGAAGATAATGAAGGAAACAGGTACAAAAGTATCTATATCCACAGTAAAACGAGTCCTATATTGACATAACCTGAAAGGCCGCTCTGCAAGGAAGAAGCCACTGCTCCAAAACCGCCATAAAAAAGCCAGACTACGGTTTGCAACTGCCCATGTGGACAAAGATCATACTTTTTAGAGAAATGTCCTCTGGTCTGATGAAACAAAAATAGAACTGCTTGGCCATAATGACCATCGTTATGTTTGGAGGAAAAAGGGCCGAAGAATACCATCCCAATTGTGAAGCACGGGGGTGGCAGCATCATGTTGTGAGAGTGCTTTGCTGCAGGAGGGACTGGTGCACTTCACAAAATAGATGATATCATGAGTTAGGAAATGTATGTGTATACTGAAGCAACATCTCAAGACATCAGTCAGGAAGATGAAGCTTGGTTGCAAATGGGTCTTCCAAATGGACATTTGAACCCATACATACTTCCAAAGTTGTGGCAAAATGGCTTAAGGACAACAAAGTCAAGGTATTGGAGTGGCCATCACAAAGCCCTGACCTCAATCCTACAGAAAATGTGTGGGCAGAACTCAAAAACTGTGTGCGAGCAAGGAGGCTACAAATCTGAATCAGTTACACCAGCTGTCAGGAGGAATGGGCCAAAATCCACCCAACTTATTTTGGGAAGCTTGTGGAAGGCTACCGGAAATGTTTGACCCAAGTTAAACAATTTAAAGGCAATGCTTCCAAATACTAATTAAGTGTATGCAAACTTCTGACACACTGGGAATTTGATGATAGAAATAAAAGCTGAAGTAAAGCATTGTCACTGTCACGTTCTGACCTTTATTTCCTTTGTTATGTCATTATTTAGTATGGTCAGGGCGTGAGTCTATGTTTGTGTTTTCTATGATTTGGGGATTTCTATGTTTCGGCCTAGTATGGTTCTCAATCAGAGGCAGGTGTCATTAGTTGTCTCTGATTGAGAATCATACTTAGGTAGCCTGGGTTTCACTGTTTGTTTGTGGGTGATTGTCTGTCTAGTTGCATGTTAGCACTATGTTTCATTAGCAGTCACGTTGTTTTGTTAGCTTGTTCAGTTTACGTCGTGTTTATCGTCATTCAATAAAAGGAATGCATTCATACCACGCTTCCGCTTTTGTCCGCTTCATACGACGATCGTGACAGTCACTACTATTATTCTGGCATTTCACATTCTTAAAAGAAAATTGTGATCCTAACTGACATAAGACAATAATTTCTTAGTTGGATTAAATGTCAGGAATTGTGAAAAATGTAGTTTAAATATATTTGGCTAAGCTGTATGTAAACTTCTGACTCCAACTGTACCTCCATATGCCGAGGAGATGGACATCACTAGACCACAAGGTGCAATGGCCACCAAGTACTTGATAGTGTTCTGGGTGTAGTTATGGCTTAATGACTCCCCCCTTGAATCCAGACTCTTGCACTTCTGTAAAGCAATTTCTGAGCAGTCAATAATGCAGGTTGTTCCTTGGTAGTAGTCCTTAAAACATTGTGGCATTGTAGCATGGATGGTCTCCCTTGGCAACCATGGAATGTACTCCCTCAGATTCTCTTCCATCATGTCAATCCAATAACTAATCACTAGACTGACAATAGAGAGAGAGAATTAGAGAGAGCATACTTACATTTACACAACACAGGATAAGACAGGAGAAATACTCTAGATATAACAGACTGACCCTAGCCCCCCGACACATAAACTACTGTAGCATAAATTCTGGAGGCTGAGACAGGAGGGGTCGGGAGACACTGTGGCCCCATCCAACGATACCCCCACCCCACCCACTTGGGCCACGGCACAACCCAAGGGGGGCGCCAACCCAGACAGGAAGATCACGTCAGTGACTCAACCAACTGAAGTGACGCACCCTTCCTAGGGATGACATGGAAGAGCACCAGTAAGCCAGTGACTCAGCCCCTGTGATAGGGTTAGAGGCAGAGTATCCCAGTGGAGAGAGGGGAACCGGCCAGGCAGAGACAGCAAGGGCGGTTGGTTGTTCCAGTGCCTCCACTCCGTTCACCTTCACACTCCTGGGCCAGACTACACTCAATCATATGACCCACTGAAGAGATGAGTCTTCAGTAAAGACTTAAAGGTTGAGACCGAGACTGCGTCTCTTACATGGGTAGGCAGACCATTCCATAAAAATGGAGCTCTATAGGAGAAAGCCCTGCCTCCAGCTGTTTGCTTCGACATTTTAGGGACAATTAGGAGGCCTGCGTCTTGTGACCGTAGTGTAAATGTAGATATGTACGGCAGGACCAAATCTTAAGGATAAGTGGGAGCAAGCCCATGTAATGCTCTGTTGGTTAGTAGTAAAACCTTGATATCAGTCCTTGCCTTAACAGGAAGCCAGTGTAGAGAGGCTAGCACTGGAGTAATATTATCCAATTTTTGGTTCTATTCAAGATTCTAGCAGCCGTGTTTAGCACTATATGAAGTTTATTTCGTGCTTTATCCGGGCAGCCGGAAAGTAGAGCATTGCAGTAGTCTAACCTAGAAGTGACGAAAGCATGGATTCATATTTCTGCATAATCTTTGGACAGAAAGTTTCTGATTTTTGCAATGTTACATAGATGGAAAAAAGCTGTCCTTGAAACAGTCTTGATATGCTCGTCAAAAGAGAGATCAGGGTCCAGAGTAAAGCCGAGAACCTTCACAGTTTTATTTTAGACGACTGTACAACCATCAGGATTAATTTTTCGATTCAACAGAAGATCACTTTGTTTCTTGGGAGCTAGAACAAGCATCTCTGTTTTGTCTGAGTTTAAAAGTAGAAAGTTTGCAGCCATCCACTTCCTTATGTCTGAAACATTGGCTTCCAGCGAGGGCAATTTTGGGGCTTCGCCATGTTTAATCGAAATGTACAGCTGTGTGTCATCCGCATAGCAGTGAAAGTTAGCATTATGTTTCCGAATGACATGACCAAGAGTTAAAATATATAGTGAAAACAATAGTGGTCCCAAAACAGAACCTTGAGGAACACCGAAATTTACAGTTGATTTGTCAGAGGACAAACCATCCACAGAGACAAACTGATATCTTTCTGACAGATAAGATCTAAACTAGGCCAGAACTTGTCCGTGTAGACCAATTTGGGTTTCCAATCTCTCCAAAAGAATGTGGTGATCGATGGTATCAAAGTCAGCACTAAGGTCTAGGACCACGAGGACAGATGCCGAGCCTCGGTCTGATGGCATTAAAAGGTAATTTACCACCTTCACAAGTGCAGTGTCAGTGCTATGATGGGGTCTAAAACCAGACTGAAACGTTTCGTATACATTGCTTGTCTTCAGGAAGACAGTGAGCTGCTGTGCAACAGCATTTTCCTTTTTTTTAGGGGAATGGGAGATTTGATACAGGCCAATAGTTGTTTATATTTTCTGGGTCAAGGTTTGGCTTTTTCAAGAGAGGCTTTATTACTGCCACTTTTAGTGAGTTTGGTACACATCCAGTGGATAGAGAGCCGTTTATTATGTTCAACATAGGAGGGCCAAGCACAGGAAGCACCTCTTTCGTTTAGTTGGAGGGTCCCGTATGCAGTTTGAAGGTTTAGAGGCCATGATTATTTTCATCATTATGTCAAGAGATATAGTATTAAAATACTAGAGTTTCTCCCTTGTTCCTAGGTCCTGGAAGAGTTGTGCTGAGTCAGGACAACTGAGCATTGGAGGAATACCCAGATTTAAAGAGGAGACCGTAATTTGTTTTTTAATGATCATGATCTTTTCCTCAAAGAACTTCATGTCACTGCTGAAGTGAAAGCCATCCTCTCTTGGGGAATGTTGCTTTTTAGTTAGCTTTGCGACAGTATCAAAAATTAAATGTTGGATTGTTCTTATTTTCCTTAATTAAGTTGGAAAAATAGGATGACTGAGCAGCAGTGAGGGCTCTTCGATACTACACGGTACTATCTTTCCCAGCTAGTCGGAAGACTTCCAGTTTGTTGTGGCACCATTTCCGTTCCAATTTTCTGGAAGCTTGCTTCAGAGCTCGGGTATTTTCTGTATACCAGGGAGCTAGTTTCTTATGACAAATATTTTAAGTTTTTACGGGTGCGACTGCATCTAGGGTATTGCGCAAGGTTAAATTGAGTTCCTCAGTTAGGTGGTTAACTGATTTTTGTACTCTGATGTCCTTGGGTAGGCAGAGGGAGTCTGGAAGGGCATCTAGGAATCTTTGGGTTGTCCGAGAATTTATAGCACGACTTTTGATGATCCTTGGTTGGGGTCTGAGCAGATTAATTGTTGCGATTTCAAATGTAATAAAATGGTGGTCTGATAGTCCAGGATTATGAGGAAAAACATTAAGATCCACATTTATTCCATGGGACAAAACTAAGTCCAGAGTATGACTGTGGCGGTGATTAGGTCTGGCGACATGTTGGTGATGTCGATGATGGCCCCGAAAGCCTTTTGGAGTGGGTCTGTGGACTTTTCCATGTGAATATTAAAGTCACCAAACATTTGAATATTATCTGCCATTACTACAAGGTCCGATAGGAATTTAAGGAACTCAGTGAGGAATGCTGTGTATGGCCCATGAGGCCTGTAAACAGTAGCAATAAAAAGTGATTGAGTAGGCTGCATAGATTTCATGACTAGAAGCTCAAAAGACGAAAACGTTTATTTTTGTAAATTGAAATTTGCTAGCAACACCTCCGCCTTTGCGGGATGCTCGGGGGATATGGTCACTATTGTAACCAGGAGGTGAGGCCTCATTTAACACAGTAAATTCCTCAGGCTTAAGCCATGTTTCAGTCAGGCCAATCACATCAAGATTATGAGCAGTGATTAGTTCATTGACTATAACTGCCTTGGAAGTGAGGGATCTAACATTAAGTAGCCCTATTTTGAGATTTGATGTATCACAATCTCTTTCAATAATGGCAGGAATGGAGGTCTTTATTCCAGTGAGATTTCTAAAGCGAACACCGCCATGTTTAGTTTTGCCCAACCTAGGTCGAGGCAAAGACACGGTCTCAATGGGGATAGCTGAGCTGACTACACTGACTGTGCTAGTGGCATACTTCACTAAGCTGGCAGGCTGGCTAATAGCTTGCTGCCTGCCCTGCACCCTATCTCATTGTGGAGCTAGGGGAGTTAGAGCCCTGTCTATGCTCTTAGATAAGATGAGAGCACCCCTCCAGCTACGATGGAGTCCGTCACTCCTCAACAGGCCAGGCTTGGTCCTGTTTGTGGGTGAGTCCCAGAAAGAGGGGGGGGGGGTACTGTCACATTCTGACCTTGATTTCCTTTGTTTTGTCTTTATTTAGTATGGTCAGGGTGTGATTTGGGGGGGCAGTCTATGTTTGTTTTTTTATGTTTTGTTTCTGTTTTGGCCTAGTACGGTTCTCCATCAGAGGCAGGTGTCGTTAGTTGTCTCTGAGAATCATACTTAGGTAGCCTGTGTTTCACTGTTGTTTTGTGGGTGTTTGTTTCCGTGTGTGTGTTTGTCGCCACACCGTACTGTTTCGGTTTTTGTAGAATTCGCGTTATTGTTTATTGTTTTTGTTTGAGTGTTCATTTGTCTTTATTAAAAACATTATGGACACTTACCACGCTGCATCTTGGTCCGATCCTTACTCCTCTTCAGACGAAGAGGAGATCTGCCGTTACAAAATCACACACGTAAGATACTCAATTAAAGCTACACTCATTGTGAATCAGATTTTAAAACTGAAAATGTTTTTCGGCGAAAGCTATAAATTAGAAGGCTATTATCTGATGATAGGACCAGCAGTAAACAAAGGGGTTAGCATATTTCAACCCTACAGGCGCTACACAAAACGCTGAAATAAAATATAAAACATGCCTTTGACAAGCTTCTTTTGTTGGCACTCCAATATGTCCCATAAACATTAAAATTGGTCCTTTCGTTCGATTAATTCCGTCCATATATATCCAAAATGTCCATTTATGTCCTGGGCAATGACAACTCAGGGAACAGAGAGAGGGAAAAAAACATTCTGAACAGTTAGTCCTCGGGATTTTGCCTGCTACATAAGTTCTGTTATACTCAGAGACATGATTCAAACAGTTTTAGAAACTTCAGAGTGTTTTCTATGCAAATCTTATATTCTTGGCATGAGTAGCAGGAAGTTGAAATTGGGCACGCTATTTATCCAAAAAGTGAAAATTCTTCCCCCTAGCCCCAAGAGGTTACCTCTTGAAACTCTAGGGGCAGTATTTCATTTTTGGATGAAAATCGTTCCCGTTTTAAACAAGATATTTTGTCACGAAAAGATGCTCGACTATGCATATAATTGACAGCTTTGGAAAGAAAACACCCTGACGTTTCCAAATCTGCAAAGATATTATCTGTGAGTGCCACAGAACTGATGCTACAGGTGAAACCAAGATAAAATTTCAAACAGGAAGTACCTCAGATTTTGGAGGCGCTGTGTTCCAATGTCTCCTTATATGGCTGTGAATGCGCAAGGAATGAGCCTACACTTTCTGTCGTTTCCCCAAGGTCTTTGCAGCATTGTGACGTATTTGTAGGCATATCATTGGAAAATTGACCATAAGAGACTACATTTACCAGGTGTCCGCCTGGTGTCCTCCGTCGAAACTATTGCGTAATCTCCAGGTGTGTGCATGTTTCCATTTTGAAGAGAGGAGAAACTAAACTGCCACGAGTGACTTATCATCGAATAGATATGTGAAAAACACCTTGAGGATTGATTCTAAACAACGTTTGCCATGTTTCTGTCGATATTATGTAGTTAATTTGGAAAAAAGTTCACGTTTTAATGACTGAATTTTCAGGTTTTTTTCTGAGCCAAACGTGATGAACAAAACGGAGCGATTTCTCCTACACAAATAATATTTTTGGAAAAACTGAAAATTTGCTATCTAACTGAGAGTCTCCTCATTGAAAACATCTGAAGTTCTTCAAAGGTAAATTATTTTATTTGAATGCTTTTCTTGTTTTTGTGAAAATGTTGCCTGCTGAATGCTAGGCTTAATGCTATGCTAGCTATCAATACTCTTACACAAATGCTTGTTTTGCTATGGTTGAAAAGCATATCTTGAAAATCTGAGATGACAGTGTTGTTAACAAAAGGCTAAGCTTGAGAGCCAATATATTTATTTCATTTCATTTGCGATTTTCATGAATAGTTAACGTTGCGTTATGGTAGTGAGCTTGAGGCTATAATTACACTCCCGGATACGTTTTTTTTTCTTAGCCAAACGTGATGAACAAAACGGAGCGATTTCTCCTACACAAATAATATTTTTGGAAAAACAGAAAATTTGCTATCTAACAGAGTCTCCTCATTGAAAACATCTGAAGTTCTTCAAAGGTAAATTATTTTATTTGAATGCTTTTCTTGTTTTTGTGCTAATGTTGCCTGCTGAATGCTAGGCTTAATGCTATGCTAGCTTTCAATACTCTTACACAAATGCTTGTTTTGCTATGGTTGAAAAGCATATCTTGAAAATCTGAGATGACAGTGTTGTTAACAAAAGGCTAAGCTTGAGAGCCAATATATTTATTTCATTTCATTTGCGATTTTCATGAATAGTTAACGTTGCGTTATGCTAATGAGCTTGAGGCTATACTTAAGATCCCGGATACGGGATTGCTCGTCGCTAGAGGTTAATGGGGAGAACCTGTTGAAAGTTTCTGTCGGCTGAATGAGCGACAACGGTTGAGCATTCCTACAGCATTTCCCTCCAGAACCCATGAGAAAGTTGTCCGGCTGCGGGGACTGTGTGGGCGGATTTATACTACTATCTGTACTTACTGGTGGCACAGATGCTGTTTCATCCTTTCCTACACTGAATATACCATTGCTAACGATTGCGTCTGAAGCTGAGCTTGCAGCACAGCTATCCTCACCATAAGATTGTTCTCCTGTATATTATGAGTACAGCGACTGAAATTTGAAGGCATCATGTTAATTTTACTACTTAGCTTCGGCTGGTGGAGGTCCTGACAAACCACGTCCAGATAAAGCGTCCAGCGTGAAAAAGTTGAAGGAATAAAAGTTGTGCGAGAGAAAAACTGAAAATATAAACGGTAATTAAAAAGTAAAAACTGTAAAGTTGTCAGGCAGCAAAGTAAGGTTAGCAACAAAATGCACAGCAGTACGTAAACAAGTTTGCAATTCTGCAAGACAACTGTTGGAGCTCAGCCTATGTGAACCTTCCTTAGGTGATAATCTAGCTCTGCCCAGTTGCATAGGCTCCAGCATGAATGAGTCGCCCGTCCCCGATGATTCGAGGGATCTCGGGTGGCTTCGGCTCGTCTCGCAAGTAAAGACGTCGGGACTTCAAGGCCTCTTCAGAGATGAGCAAGCAGCAGCTTGATGAGCAAGCAGTAACTCCCGAGCTCGTCTTTTATCTCCTCCAAAAGTCCATAAAGGAAGGTATCGAACAGGGACTCCAGATTCCAGGCACTCTCGGCAGCCGACTTCTACTGTGTAGTCTGCCACACTATGGGAGTCTTTACGTAATCCAAGTCGTTTTTGGGCCGCCTCTCTCCCGGACACCGGAGAATCGATCATCTTCCTCACCTATGCCATGAAATCTTCCATCCTCCGCAAATGGCGGATTGTTGCTCCCAAACTGCCGTAGCCCAGGAGAGTGCCCTTCCAGACATTAGAGTAATCAGATACGCTATCTTCAACCAATGAAGGGAACAAAGATGGCTGCAGCTCAAAAATGTGGGAGCACTGGGAAAGAAACGCCTAGCAGGTTCCAGGATCCCCAGCATAACGCTCCAGATGAGGTAAGCGGGGTTCCGGGAAGCCAAGGTAGGCTGTACAAACCTACCACCGGTAGGGGGATTACTGAGTGGCTGGGAGGTTTCTGTTGAGGCATGCTGCCTGTGAGATAGTCCACGGAATTGCTCCTGTAACATCTTGAAACCCTGGTCATGGCATTCCACCATGAATGGAGCTCTTCCATTAGGTTCTGAAGTAGCTCCTCATATTTTTTTAATTGTGGCTCCCTGCAAGGAGACACCGTAAATGGAACCGGTCCGTGTCTGCTGGGTCAGTCACGGCCAGTTTGTACTACAACGACACAGGGCGAGACCCAGATGCAGACACTGGAGACGGATGGTTAGAGTCTCTGATGTTTATTGAAAAACAAGGGGCAGGCAAGAGGCAGGTCGAGGACAGGCAGAAGTTCATAAACCAGGTCAGAGTCCAGAAGGTACAGGGTGGCAGGCATGCTCGAGGTCAGGGCTGGCTGAATGGTCAGGCAGGTGGGATACAGTGTCAGGGCAGGCAAAGGGTCTGAACCGGGAGGACTAAAAAACAGAGACTAGGAAAAACAAGAGCACAGAAAAACATGCTGGTTGACTCGACAAGACGAACTGGCAACAGACAGAAGACACCGGTACAAATACACAGGGAAATTGGAAACAAATGGGAGACACCTGGTGGGGGGTGGAGACAAGCACAAGACAGGTGAAACAGATCAGGGTGTGACAGAATGTGAGTTGCAGCGTACTGCAGCACATCTTGCATGGTGCAGCAGAATTCTATAGCACGTTATTTAAGTGTCAGCCATTGTAACCATTAAAGCTAGTTAGTGCTAGTTTGACCACCAGAGGGCATCTTTGAGAAGCATTTTAAAGCCTTCAATAGTGGCTGTACTAGAGAATTAAAAATATTTTTTGTAAGAACGTAGTATATGGGAATGATTTTAAGACATTTTGCTTAATTAATTAGATTAATATTATGGTGTTTCTATTCCAAAAAAACTAAAAACCCTCAGGGTTTCCGTTCGGATGGAACAGAAAATATGGCGCTGTACAACGTGACAATCGGGAGTAGGCTACAGTACTAAGAACATAACATTTCCACACCCTAATTGTAGTCTAACCAATAGCCAAGCGGATATTCTGTGTAAATAAAAATCAAATTGATTTATTAAGACCAGTCCCCATGCTTGTCTCAGAGCAGTGTGAAACGATGCTAAAATAGTTGACTCCAGCTGGTAGGCTATTGCTTCAAATCCTATTGCTTCTAACTTCAATATGATCTTTAATTAAATTAGACCTACACCACTTTTAACAGCACATTACACAACACTAGTGAGACTCATGTCGCCTACAGTATATCAAAAAATATTTTTATCAATGACGTGACTGCCAATAATTACATTTGGGTCTCCCGGTGGCAACCGGCACAGGTATTGAACCTGGATCTGTAGCAACGCATTTTGCACTGCGATGCAGTGTCTTAGACCGCTGCACAAATCGGGCGGCCCCACCCACAAAGTATCAAAATACAGAGAGGTGTTGGTAAAGGTATATTATCCTGCTAACAGCCAATAATTGGCTATTATAATACTGTACATGGTGTCCAGGTCAGGATAACCAAAACATTTATTTATTAAAGACTATCAGAAAGAATGTTAGTACTTATTTATTTTGATCCAAAGCCATGAATGAGTGAATCACTCAGCTTTATGTTGGTGCCGGGCTATGACTGTATGACTGTGCCATCAGCTTGATAATATATAATGATATTTGGAGGTTACTTCATTTTAAAAAAAAAAGGAAAGTAAGTGATTGTAATCTGAATAAAAGCCAAAATAATATGTGTTTTAGATTTTTAGAGGGAGAGAAATGCTGGGCCAATTGTACACCGCCCCATGGGACTCCCAATTACGGTCAGATGTGATACATAATAATAATAGTACTTTTTGTTGTATTATTTGTTTTGTCTTTTCTGGTGGATAAAACTGAAATTGGAACCAATCACAGCTGGTTGTGATACAGCCAACCTAACAAAAAAATACATTTGACGATTGAATTCTCACCCTACCCTCCTTCTAGGCAAGTCTATTGTCCAGCTACCTGCTAAAAGCCATAAGGGCGCTGTGCTACAAGACCGTGTGTGTGTACCCAACAATTTGTTTACCTTTGTTAGACAACTTTGTTCCAATATTTCTGTAATTTAATGATATTTATTCCTATAGCAATTCATTATGGATCCATAACTAAATAAACATCTGAATTTTGAAAGAGTATTTTTATCATTATTTTATTAATGAACACAAATATGCTGATGAAGAAATACAGTACTGTACAGTATATGCTTTTACATTTGGATAATAAAGCATTTAAAGTATTTTGAAGATATAAGCCACCTGCATTTGTTTATTAGGCTACTGCGCAGTCTGACAAGTAAACATAGCATATAGTACATATTGTAGTAAACATGGGAAATAGCCTAATTCCTTACATAAGGGAGAGCAGGCCATGTCCAGACTTTCTCGGTGACCTAAAGTACTCATTATCTCTGTCTTTAATGCTCTTTCGGGTTGCATCAGTCATGGACAGAAACTTTTGAGACACAGTATTAATGATGAACACCCGGAGGTTCCCTGGTAAGCCATATCTGCCTTGGTCAAGTTCTGTTGTCAGAAGAGGAATGGAAATGTCAGGGTGAACCGACGACCTGATGAACTCGCCAGGTATGTTGGCTCTACCTGTCAGGGGTGGAGTTCCAGAGCTCACAGGTGTGACTGGCATGGATTGTGACTCCATCCCGTTCCACGCCCTCTTTTTTCACCTATATTTAAACAGGTAGGCCAGTTGAGAACAAGTTCTCATCTACAACTGCGACCTGGCAAAGATAAAGCAAAGCAGTGCGACACAAACAACAACACTGAGTTACACATGGAATAAACAAATGTACAGTCAATAACACAATAGGAAAAAATCTAAATACAGTGTGCAGAAATTATGTAAGATTAGGGAGGTAAGACAATAAATAGGCCGTAGTGGTGAAGTAATTACAATTTAACAATTAAACACAGAAGTGATAGATGTGCATAAGATGAATGTGCAAGTAGAGGTATTGGGGTGCAAAGGAGCAAAATAAATAAATAACAATATGGGGATGAGGTAGTTGGATGGACTATTTACAGATGGACTATGTACAGGTGCAGTGATCTGTGAGCTGCTCTCTTCAACATGTTGTTCTTTGCCTGACTCTCTGCCAATGCCGCCTGGCTCTGGACATCAACTGTTGCCCGTATCTCTGCTTTCAGATAGTGTTTCTCTTTCTGCTGGTCTGCTTCGAATGACTCAATCCCGGTCTTCAAAGTTTTCAATCTGATCCATGTGCATCTTCATCAGATAAGCAGAATGGTACCACCCTGAGCCCCCATCAATTACAGTGGCCTACGATAGAAATGGTAGATCAATTAAGAATTAAAAATGACTCCAACACACAAATGCTGCGTACAAATTTTAAGAATCTAGCAAAACGAATCGCTTTCTTGGCAACCATGTGATTTTTTGGTACGGCCCGTTGTCCACTGATCTCCATGTATTGTTGTCGGCATGGTTGTATGCTCTGCAAAAACACATTTACGTTTTTAGTACACAATAATTTATTTAAATGTTATTTTTATTTTCAATTTTATTACACTTTATGCCTACACATTGATAGGCTATATAATAAAATAAAAAAAAGAAATGCACTGAAACAAAATTACCTTTAGTTTTGATGATCCTCTAAGCTCCGGCTCATTTTCAAGTCCTCTCATGGTTACGGTCCTAACCCTGGAATGGGTAGCACCATAGAAAGAAGCTGGCTTGATGAAAACAATGTCCATTTTGTCTGTTCTCTGGTCGCAATGTCATTTTTTTTTTTAGATAAACAGCTCATTTTTGAATGGTAACTGTGTTAAGGGTGGAGTTACGGGCGGGGTGAGGAGTACTGCAAAAGTGTGACGTTTAGCTTACAATAGGCCATAAGTATACAGCAGTTCGATTTTCCTCACTTTGATTATGGTGCTAATCGGGCTACAAGTGTTTGAAAACCTGTTTTCAAAATGTCACCAGCTGTCCATCACCACTGTAAACAAAATGTAAAATTGAATAATATCTGCCGTCTGAATTAATATCTAAGGGGCATTTTTCACACCGTTAATAGTTATATTGTATTAGTATGAATATGCAGACTGGCACTAAGAACAGTGGGAATGTTTTCCCAGTCTGCGCCATTATTAGTGCAATGACCCTTGCAATGAGGATCTAGTGGCAGAGGGAAGTGTGTAGTCCCAGGGTCCTTAGCTTAGTGATGAGCTTTGAGGGTACTATGGTGTTGAATGCTGAGCTGTGGTCAATGAATAGCATTTTCACATATGTGTTCCTTTTATCCAGGTGGGAAAGGGCAGTGTGGAGTGCAATAGAGACTGCATCATCTGTGGCTCTGTTGGGGCGGTAAGCACATTGGAGTGGGTCTAGGGTTTCTGGGATGATGGTGTTGATATGAGCCATGACCAGCCTTTCAAAGTACTTCATGGCTACAGAGGTGAGTGCTATGGGTCGGTAGTCACTTAGGCAAGTTACCTTCGTGTTCTTGGGCACAGGGACTATGGTGGTCTTCTTGAAACATGTTGGTATTACAGACTCAGTCAGGGACAGGTTTTCGATTGAATTGTAAAGTTTCTACCGTAAATCACATTATGCTGACTTGCAAAGCGATGTGTAATTCCTATTGGAATCTAGCCAGTGATAGGCGATGATAAAGTTTAAATTTGTATTCACCCGCAACCTGCATTTATAATGATTGCCATGGTTAAGGACAGTGGGACGAAACCACCTAAGCCATCTAAACCTGAATAACCATTTCAGTAACGGGTGCAAAAATTCAATGATCGGATTAGTTTAGAAAACATTTTTTTAAATCTAGGTGTAGCATAACATTTAATCAATCAATCACTCAATGTAAATGCAAAAACAGATATTATTATTATTTTTTAATCTACCTGCAGTAGAGCATGCTGGTAAATAAGTTATTTTGTTATCATTTATTTTTAAAAAAATGCAGTAGGTGTGACTTCCCATTTAGTTTTGAGTCAGTACCACACACACTTTAAGTAATAATGACTTTTCATTGACTTTGAGTACAACTTATTAGAAGTATTTGAGTTAAAAATGCCTTGCGGCACTGGGTATGTCCAATCGGTTTCATGTAACTGATCATATGCAGACACACACACACACTACCTTTAATCATTCCATTGTTTCAGTAGGAGGAAGTGTTGTCACGAGGCTGTGGGCTGTATGCTAAGACTGAGACTGATGGGGTAGAGATTGCAGAGAAGGACTGTCATGCTATACCACTCATTAAAATGGATGACATGCAAATATATACTGTACACATGGCATATACTCTGAGTCCGTTCTGCACTGGAAGATACACACAAATTGTCTAATTCACACACTTATCAAGAGAACATCCCTGGTCATCCCTACTGCCTCTGATCTGACAGACTCACTAAACACATGCTTTGTTTGTAAGTTATGTCTGAGTGTTGGAGTATGCCTATGGCTATCTTTAAATTTAAAAAAAACTAGAAAATGTGACTGTCTGCTTTTTTTAATACATGGAATTTGAAAGGATTTATGCTTGTACTTGATACTTAAGTATACTTTACATATTACATTTACTCTTGATACTTAAGTATATTTAAAATCAAATACTTTTATACTTCTACTCAAGTAGTATTTTACTGGGTGACTTTTACTCAAGTATGACAATTAGATACTTTTTCCACCACTGCACACACCTATATGAAGGCATGCATGGCCACACACACATGGATGAAGGCCGGCAGGCAAACAAACAGGCAGGCAGGTAGACAGGCAGGAACACACACACACACACACACTTGTACACTTACACACACACACACACAACTGAGAAGCCAGCTGTCAAAAGTTGCCAGAGGTGGAATTGCCTGCCTCAGATGACAGATTGATTTTTCCGTAGTATAATTTTGAAATGAAGCTAAGTGTAACAATTGAACCATAGTGCAATACCCGGCAGTGATGGGCCCAGTGTATGGGAATACACACTTGCATCAGAGGCATGGTATTTCCCCTATTTACACATTTAGACAAAAACATGCTAAATGTTTGAACACAAAAATAACATCAATACAAATGGTCTACTTTTTTTCAGCCAAAACAACAGTTCATTATAGGTTAGTGGTGAAATGTAAAACATCTCTGATGCAACACACACAGCCCTATTTGGTGCTGGCTAGCACAGATCTGATCTCGGGTAGACAGAGACACTACAGGTACCACAGGGTCGTCATAGTAGCAGGAGCCAAAATAAAGCAGCCGTTGTGACAGGGGCAGTCCTGTCAGCAGCAATGTAGAGAAACATTTACACACACACACTCCCCCTTTTCGAGTCCAGAGCCTACTGGAATAGACACAAAACGAGGCGAGTGCTCATGGAGAAAGGAGGAGATGGAGGAGTGTGTATCCTGAACTGACCCTTTCTATTTATGGTGGTCCAGAGTGGACATATTTAGTAGCAACTGCGCCGTTGGCACCCACCCATACACCCACTACTATGCCCAGCTCCCTACCTAGCCTGCCTGATGCTTTCACTCTACCCAGCTTAGGAATGAACATTAGCTCCCTTGTTATAGCCCTCAAACTTCCCTTCATCTGGTCTCTTCCAGAGTGGTAGAATTTTGCCTGTATCCTGCTGCACATAGAGCACCATGGAGATAATGTAGCCTCTTCTGTTCTGATTCATAGAATGATAATAATCTAAGAACAACATAATGTTTTAACCACAGAATTAGAATAGAATGGATACACATCTAAATTAAAATTATAGTGTACTAACACCTTGCTGAGTGATGCACAGTCCAATCCAGGCCTGACAGGAGAGACAATAGGATGGGATATTCAGTCCACAAACCAAACATATATTTTATAACTCTAAAAGTGTGAAATGTACACTTTTTTCAGAGAACATATGAGCCACACTGTCCTTACGTTAAACACTTTTGAAAGTTTTAAAGATTTAACTAAACTCAGCAAAACAATAAATGTCCCTTTTTCAGGACCCTGTCTTTCAAAGATAATTCGTAAAAATCCAAATAACTTCACAGATCTTCATTGTAAAGGGTTTAAACACTGTTTACCATGCTTGTTCAATGAACCATTAACAATTAATGAACGTGCACCTGTGGAACGTCGTTATATAAATATTTAAAGATCTGGGCGCATTCTTTCAACTTTTGGATAAAAAGCATGCAAAATTTCAACGTCCTGCTACTCATGCCAGGAATATAGCATGTGGATAGAAAACACTCTGAAGTTTATAAAACTGGTTAAATCATGTCTGTGACTATAACAGAACATGTGTAGCAGGCAAAACCCCAAGGAAAAACTGGTAAAAAAAAAGAAGAAAATCCCTCCGCCAGTTCAATGTATTGTCTATGGCAAGGGAAAATAGATAGCGCCCAGTTTATAGTTCCTACAGCTCCCACACGATGTCCCCAGTCTTGGGAATTGGGTTGAAGTTTATCCTTGGTGAAAAGAAGAATAGGCACTTCCTGTCAGTGGGTACACGCTGGATGGATATGAAAGAGAGAAAATCGTCCATGCTTTGTTGACTTGCAGCTATTGAATACAGATCGCCCCGTGATCAATTTGATTTGATGGGACATATTGGAGTGCCAACAAAGAAGCTCGTCAAAGGTAATGCATGTTTTATATTTTATTTCTGCGTTTGTGTAGCGCCGGCTAGGCTAATTCTTTTGTTTACACCTCCTTCAGGTATTTCGGGGGGGTGCATGCTATCAGATAATAGCTTCTCATGCTTTCGCCGAAAAGCATTTTTAAAATCTGACATGTTGGCTAGATTCACAAGGAGTGTATCTTTAATTGAGTACCCTGCATGTGTGATTTAACCTTTCTGGTCTCCCCATCCCGGATCCGGGATCGTGAATACAGACTCAAGCTCATTACCATAACGCAACGTTAACTATTCATGAAAATCGCAAATGAAATGAAATAAATATGCTAGCTCTCAAGCTTAGCCTTTTGTTAACAACACTGTCATCTCAGATTTTCAAAATATGCTTCTCAACCATTGCAAAACAAGCATTTGTGTAACAGTATTGATGGCTAACGTAGCATTTAGCATTAGCATTCAGCTGGCAACATTTACACAAAAAAACAGAAAAGCATTCAAATAAAATCATTTACCTTTGAAGAACTTCAGATGTTTTCAATGAGGAGACTCTCAGATAGCAAATGTTCAGTTTTTCCTGAAAGATTATTTGTTTAGGACAAATCGCTCCGTTTTCTGCGTCACGTTTAGCTATGAAAAAACCCCTGTATCCAGGATTGTGTAAATCTATCAGCAAGCTCATTAGCATAACACAACGTTAACTATTCATGAAAATCGCAAATGAAATGAAATAAATATGCCATCTCTCAAGCTTAGCCTTTTGTAAACAACACTGTCATCTCAGATTTTCAAAATATGCTTCTCAACCATAGGAAAACAATCATTTGTGTAAAAGTAGCTAGCTAGCGGTAGCATTTAGCGTTAGCATTTAGCGTTAGCATTTAGCGATAGCATTTAGCGTTAGCATCCAGCACGCAACATTTCAACAAAAACATAAAAGCCTTCAAATAAAATAATTTACCTTTGAAGAACTTTGATGTTTTCAATGAGGATACTCTCAGATAGCAGATGCTCAGTTTTTCCAAAAAGATTCTTTGTGTATTAGAAATAGCTCCGTTTTATACATCACATTTGGCTACCAAAAAAAATCCGAAAATTCAGTCCTCAAAACCCAAACTTTTTTCCAAATTAACTCCATAATATCGACTGAAAACATGGCAAACGTTGTTTAGAATCAATCATCAAGGTGTTTTTCACATATCTCTTCATTGATACATCGTTCTTGGACACATGGTTTCTCCCCTATATCAAATGGAAAAGTACGAGCAGCTGGCAATTGCGCACCGAATTCCACGCAGGACACCAGGCGGACACTTGGAAAATGTAGTCTCTTATGGTCAATCTTCCAATGATATGCCTACAAATACGTCACAATGCTGCTAAGACCTTGGGCGAACGACAGAAAGTGTAGGCTCATTCCTTGCGCATTCACAGCCATATAAGGAGACAATGGAAAACAGAGCTTCAGAAATTCTGCTAATTCCTGGTTGATGCATCATCTTGGTTTCGCCTGTAGAATGAGTTATGGGGCACTTACAGACAAAATCTTTGCAGATTCTGAAACTTCAGAGTGTTTTCTTTCCAAAACTGTCAAGAATATGCATAGTCGAGCATCTTTTCGTGACAAAATATCGCGCTTAAAACGGGAACGTTTTTTATCCAAAAATGAAATAGCGCCCCTAGAGATCTAACAGGTTAATGAAAGTTTGAGTTTTAGTGAGTACTATTAGCATTTGGCGCTACGCATTTCCTGTTGGCTAGGTGAGACGCTGGCGTCTCGGTGTCTGTAAGAGGTTGACACTAACAGCTTACAGACGGTAAGCAAAAGGTCACAATTATGAAAACAGGACACTAAAGAGGCCTTTCTACTGACTCTGAAAAACACCAAAAGAAAGACGCCCAGGTTCCTGCTCATCTGCGTGAACATGCCTTAGGCATGCTGCAAGTAGGTATGAGGACTGCAGATGTTGCCAGGGCAATAAATTGCAATGTCCGTACTGTGAGACGCCTAAGAGAGCACTACAGGGAGACAGGACGGACAGCTGTGGCAGTGGCAGACCATGTGTAACAACACCTGCACAAGATCGGTACATCCAAACATCACACCTGCAGGACAGGTACAAGATGGCAACAACAACTGCCCGAGTTACACCAGCAATGCACAATGCCTCCATCAGTGCTCAGACTGTCCTCAATAGGCTGAGAGAGGCTGGACTGAGGGCGTGTAGGCCTGTTGTAAGGCAGGTCCTCACCAGACATCACCTGCAACAACGTCGCTCGCCTATGGGTACAAATCCACTGTCGCTGGACCAGACAGGACTGGCAAAAAGTGCTCTTCACCAACGAGTCACGGTTTTGTCACACCAGGGGTGATGGTCGGATTTGCGTTTATCGTCTAAGGAATGAGCGTTACACCGAGGCCTGCACTTTGGAGTGGGATCGATTTAGAGGTGGAGGGTCCGTCATGGTCTGAGGCGGTGTGTCACAGCATCATCGGACTGAGCTTGTTGTCATTGCAGGCAATCTCAACTCTGTGCGTTACAGGGAAGACATCCTCCTCCCTCATGGAGTACCCTTCCTGCAGGCTCATCCTGACATGACAATGTCACCAGCCATACTGCTCGTTCTGTGCGTGATTTCCTGTAAGACAGGAATATCAGTGTTCTGAATGTTTAATATTCTGATTTTTGTATTTTACATTTCGCACTCTGCAATTTTACTGGATGTCGTCGTAGGTGTCCCGTTAGCGGTTCATGCGCCCTAATTATAAAGGTGTTACTCACATCAGCTGCAGAGAGCGTGTCATCCACAACAGCTGATGCTCTATGCATGTTTCAGTGTTACTTGCCTCGAAGAGAGCATAGAAGTGATTTATCTCGTCTGGTAGGCTCGTGTCACTTGGCAGCTCTCGGCTGTGCTGCCCTTTGTAGTCTTGTTTAAACAGCGAAATTGTCGTGGAAATCCGCCCTGTTTACATAGTGATGACGAAAAGAACGTAATTTAGGCTGTAATGATCTTCAAAATTCTAATCATTAGGTCGTCACACCGTTGATATAACAATGGACGATAATAGTTTAACGAATCCCGTTGTGACGTAGAGGGGCACACTTTTTGGCCGGGGGACAGAATTTGGCATGACAGGACTGTTAGAGATATTTGCTGGCTTATCACTTTGTAAGCCAGCAAAATGTGATTTGCAGGCTTGGTGTGTGTGGCCTGTAAACCGGAGTTTCAGGACACTCTGTCAGGGACCATCAAAGAAAGGCCTTTTGAATTATATGTTCACTCAACCTAAAATTCAAAGTTGAGAATGTATGCTGGTTCAGCTATATGCCCAGATGTTGTTAAAACTCACAATCTTATTGCAGCTGGTTGCCTTACAATTGTACATTGAATCAACATCTTTTTTTACAGTGTATTGGTAAAGTAGGGGTATAGCTTTAAAAACACTGAAGTGCATTATGGGTAAAGTAGTAAGGTAACTTTCGGTTTTGATGCAATTGTGTGTCTAGGGGATGTAGCCGAACTGTGGACTGTGCTCTTTTTACTCCGTTAGCCCACTATTTTATTTTGTCATTCAGACCACCTCAAATGATGTACACGTTTTAATAAAAGTTAACTACTTCAGTAGAATTCCAGACTGACTCATCATTAGCGGCAGATAATATCCCAAAATGTGGTAATTACCCCAGAACATCCATAAGTTGCTCTGGCCCTGGAGTTGCATCCATAAGATGCTCTGGCTCCCCTGAGCTGTCCCAACTAGGTTCTGGAGGCGAGGCAGGAAAGATTTATCCTGCCAGCATCAGTGATTTTCACATTCTACCGAAATATCAAAGAGAAATCCAAATTTTTTAAAATTATATATAGAATTGGACTTTCACAAACTAACGGCTAACAAAGTTAATCATCATTGTCGGAGTAGTGGCTGACGTTTTAGCTAAAGCTGTGAAATGGCGGCTACACACAGGAAATCTGTTTTTACGATAAATAATTTGCCTGAGGATTCGACGTGCTACTCAAACCCATTCATGTCGCTAAATAAAGTGAATGAAGAAAGGCAACCACAAGTCTCATTTGCTGAATGGATGAACGAATTTGATGTTGCAAATGCTAACAGTAACTGCAATCCATTTATGCCAAGTTCAGATGTAGCTAATATGCAGCCCACCGCAGCTAATATGGCTGACTCATGCCGTGAGTAAAGACGTCTCCTCAACGGCCAAGGAGAGAAACAAATACAAGTCTCATGGGAATGTTAAATTCTCCTAAATTCAATTCACATTTCCACAAACTTCAAAGTGTTTCCTTTCAAATGGTACCAATAATATGCATATCCTTGCTTCAGGGCCTGAGCTATAGGCATTTAGATTTGGCTATGTCATTTAGGCGAATATTGAAAAAAAGGGGACTATCTTTGGGAGCGGTGTCCCTTCCACAGGACAGTTGAGCGAACGTAGGCTAATGCAATTTGCATGAGGTTGTAAGTAACAAGAACATTTCCCAGGACATAGACATATCTGATATTGGCAGAAAGATTAACAAGAATTGAATTAAGCTAACTGCACTGTCCAATTTACAGTAGCTATTACAGTGAACGAATACCATGCTATTGTTTGAGGATAGTGCACAATTTTGAACATAAAAAGTTATGAATAAACAGTAGGCACACTTGGGCAGTCTTGATACAACATTTTGAACAGAATACAATGGTTCATTGGATAAACCTTTGCACGTACACTGATGCCATCTCGTGGCCAAATTTGGCTGGGCTGGAAAAATATATTATGGCCTTCCTCTTACATTTCAAAGATGATGGTACAAAAAATAGAAAAGAGCAGTTGGTTTTTTCTTTGTATTATCTTTTACCAGATCTATTGTGTTATATTCTACTACATTCCTTTCACATTTCTAATTGTTTCCTTTCAAATGGTACCAAGAATATATGCATATCCTGCATATCCATAGCCTACTCCTCAGTCCCAGTTGCTAATATATGCATAGTATTATTAGTATTGGATAGAAAACACTCTGAAGTTTCTAAAACGGTTTGAATGATGTCTGTGAGTATAACATAACTCATATGGCAGGCGAAAACCTGAGAAGAAATCCAAACAGGAAGTGGGAAATCTGAGGTTGGTCGATTTTCAACCCAGCCCCTATTGAAAAGACTCCTCTCTTTGGCTGGAAAAATTGTTGTTTTTCTGTGGCTTGGCTCTGACCTAACATAATCGTTTGTGGTGCTTTCACTGTAAAGCCTATTTGAAACCGGACACTTTGGTGGGATTAACAACAAGATTACCTTTAAAATGGTATAAAATACATGTATGTTTGAGGAATTTTAATTATGAGATTTCTGTTGTTTGAATTTGGCGCTCTGCACTTTCACTGGCTGTTGTCATAACAATCCCGTTAACGGGATTGCAGCCCTAAGAAGTTTTAAGAGGTTTTTCCCAAAAGTCAGACTCTTCCCACACACTAACTAAATTTTCTTCACTTCAGAAGCATCTCTATTCACCAAATTGTGTGTGTTTATCCTTAGATATATTCTCAAGACTTGTATGGAGGGAATTGTTGATATTTTGTCAAATTTTATTCATAATAACATTGTTTGGAAATATGAACAAAAATGTACTTTCCCATACATGTCTTTAGTATTTTACGTATAGAAAGATTTTAAAAAAAGTATATATCTACAATCTGCTCTATACATGTCCGGTCCTGGAGTGTCTTAATAAAATGAAACCAAAATATTAAGTCTGACTTCATCCAGTTTCCAGAAAAATGTATTTGCGGTATATGCAAATATGCACATATATAATGAGATATTGCTGCATTTGCATATTTTAATACAATATTTCAGAAAAGTTGTAATTAAAGAAAGTCTTATATTGGTGTTAATATTCAACTGGTAAAAGTTCATTGTGATATGATTAAGAGAAAAAAATCCCCTTGAACACATGCGCCTTCGCGCGCATGTTGATTTTTTCCACCCACACCAGATGCGATCAGGACACACAGGTTGGAAGATCAAAATTAACTCTGAACCAAATATATTCATTTGGGGACAGGTCGAAAAGCTTTAAACATTTATGTCAATTTAGCTAGCTAGCTTGCTGTTGCTAGCTAATTTGTCCTAGGATATAAACATTAGATTGTTATTTTACCTGAAATGCACAAGGTCCTCTACTCCGACAATTAATCCACAGATTAAAGAGTAACCCAAATTTGTTTCTAGTAATCTCTCCTCCATCAGAACCAAGTTCTATTTTAGCTCCTGGCTACGCAGATGCTCACGATCAGTGTGGGTGCAATGATTGAATAATATATGTGCACATTTATTTTGCAGCGCATGCGACGCTAGAGGTGTGGTCAGAATGTTACTCATATTGTCTATGCAAATTGTTTCACATTCTTTTCTGTGTTTTCAATATGAATACATTGAAAATATTTGGAACAGAAAGAGAATATTGCAAATAGGTATTTTTGTTGCTTACTGAGAGTCCCAGCTCACAGTCACACATCTAGCCCTGCTGTGTGGAAGAGGAGAGAAACATCTAAAGGAAGCAATTCAGAGCTAATAAAGTTGTAACTCGTTCAAAGATAGAAGCGATTATCCAAACATTGCAAACAAACATTCCAAAATCTCTTTCCCGGAAGACACGGGGGTTCTGTAGTTCCATGTTCAGTGCTAGGCTGTTGGACACAACCTGTGAGGAGTTAGCAGCCTGAATGAAAGTGATGGAGGGGAGCGAGGGGGAGAGGAGGCCATGACAAGACTAGACTGTAGTGTGTCGGACCCCCGTCTGTCCCCCCTTCTCTAGCGACCCTCTCTGTTATTGTTTTGACTAAGAGGCTACGGTCAAGTGGACACCGCTGTATTATGTCTGGGTGTCTTGGAATTTAGGTCACACTAGAAATCTCTCCCTCCTTCCCTCTCTCCCTTCCCCTGCCCGCTCTCTTCTCTCTTTTGAGCTGGCTCTCACCGAGACCTCTCCCTCCTTTCAGCTTCTCTGTCTCATTCTTTTCTCTTGCTCTCTTTTTCTCCTCTCTCTCTCCCCCTTTCTCTACCTTCTCCCACCCCTCTCTTTTCTTCTTCTAACAAACTCTGCTCTTTAATCCAGTGTCCTTGTTGCGTTAGCTAGCTGTCTGGATCAATGTGTCTCTCTGGTAGCGTCCCAAATGGTGCCCTATTCCCTATGGGTACTGGTCAAAAGTTGTGCACTATAAATGGAATTGGGTGCCAGTTGGGACTAAACCTTGGCTGTGTTTGAATACTCATACTAACCGCACTAATCGTACTATTTGTGACGTGAATTGAGTATATAGTATGCTTATTGGTCATACTATGGATATAGTTAGTATGCCAAAAGATCCCGGATGTCGTACTAAATTCACCAAAATGTGAAGTATACATGCAGAGGACACTATTTCTGTACTTTAGGGCCTATAATGTAATTCTTCAGGAAATGGGTGTGGCTTCACATTGTTTCCAGATTTGAAGAAAATGGTGGAAAATAAACAGTCAAAATACAATGAGAGCGGATACAAATTCATTGCTAAATGTTGAGCAATGTAATAAATAATGACTTTTGCAAAACCTCACGTTATATTGGCTGACAATTTGTTAGCTACGCTGTCCTTATGAACCACATAGCGTATCAATACAGCAGTATGGACTGGTATGTTGTTAGCTAGCTACCTAACGTTAGTTGGCTACTTATACATCAAACTTGCCAGTATATTAACTATACTTAAGTTCCTCGGCTTATACACATCACGGACAAACTGAAATGGTCCACCCACACAGACAGCGTGGTGAAGAAGGCACAACAGCGCCTCTTCAACCTCAGGAGGCTGAAGAAATTTGGCTTGTCATCTAAAACACTCAAACTTTTACAGATGCAAAATCGAGAGCATACTGTCAGGCTGTATCACCGCCTGGTACGGCAATTGCACCACCCTCAACCGCAAGGCTCTCCAGAGAGCTACCTGCCCTCCAAACTACCTGCCCTCCAGGACACCTACAGCACCCAATGTCACAGGAAGGCCAAAAAGATCAACAAGGACAACAACCACCCGAGCCACTGCCTGTTTACCCCGCTATCATCCAGAAGGCGAGGTCAGTACAGGTGCATCAAATCTGGGACTGAGAGACTGAAAAACAGCTTCTATCTCAAGGCCATCATACTGTTAAACAGCCATCACTAACATAGAGAGGCTGCTGCCAACATACAAAATCAAATCTCTGGCCACTTAAATAAATGGACTTAATAAAAGTATCACTAGTCACTTTAAATAACACCACTTAAATAATGTTTACATATCCTACATTACTCATCTCATATGTACATACTGTATTCTACACCATCTACTGCACCTTGCCTATGCCGCACGCCATCGCTCATCCATATATTTATATGTACATTTTCATATTCATCCCTATACGTGTGTATAAGGTGTGTATAGTTGTTGTGAATTTGTTAGATTACTTGTTAGATATTACTGCATAGTTGGGAACTAGAAGCTCAAGCACTTCGCTACACTCACATTAACATTTGCTAACCATGTGTATGTGACCAGTATGTTAGCTGGTTATCCCCAGTTAGATAATGTGTTTTCACTTATGCATACTTGTTGAGTTCTCCCTGGTGCACTCATTTGTTTGTGACAGGAGCTGGCTGCTCATTCTAAATCATATAATCTAATCTGTTTATAACATTGGCAGCATGTGCAGCAGTGGTCATTCCATTTTTGCAAAAGTTAAATAAGTGTATCTATGCTGTTGTTCAAATGCACAGATCGCTTTATATATCTTCTCAAAGAATCTACTGGTAGTTCAAAAACTTGCCATCATATCTCTGTCATGCTGCTTTGTTGACAACTCCAGCCTTGGGTATTCAGCCAGTCAGCAGCTACCACTGCCACAAACGACTGAAGTACTTAGTGAACAATAGAGCAGAGGAATAATTCAGTTTTGAGTCGTCAGGCAAGTTCGCCCCCCCCCCCCCCCCCCCAAAATGTAGAATATATATGCATTATTTTTTTGATTGTGTTTTACTCAAACCACTCTTGGGTCGTATGTTTGATACCTCTGGGTTGAAATGACACTCATATATCATGGAGACTAGCACAGCCAAAACACACTGTACTGTTGCTGCAGCGATGGAAACACAGACACACTCACAGTCAATTAGTAGAGCAGAGGAACCCAGCTGAGTCACATCCCAGAGAGCACCTAGACAGACACACATGACACATAGTTACAGTGCCTCTCACAGCGCACACACAGCTCAAACAACTCCATCCCACAGCTACAGCACAGCAGGGAGAGTTCACACACACTCATTACTCCTCTCCTGAGGAATGGAGCCTCTCATATGTTTGTCCTGTCTATACAGGTGGCCAGCACAGATGTGCGTGTGTGTGTGCGGTTGTGCGTGTTTGTCTGGACACGCACGCACACACACACACGCAATTACTCCTCTCCAGTGTAACAACACACAGGCAGGATGTCACTGTGAGCTGGGTTTGTAGGAATTAGAAGAGAATTGTGTACAGTACATTGTTAACATTGTGTTAGAGATTGTAGGGATAGGGTTGAATTGCTCACAAGACCTGGTTAGGAAATAGGGTGTTGAGTAGAACAGCCTAGGGTGGGGTCATTAGGTTTGCTTGTCCCAGTCATATTGCTGTCGTATGTTGAATCACTCACACAGACATATTTTATTACAGAATGATTTGGGTACACCAACGCTGATGCCGAATTCCTTATTGTTAAGAATGGATAAAAACATGGATTGTGTACTGATCGTGATTGCAATCATGGACATTCATTGTATTGTAAACATAATGGAGTGGTATACAATGGCTGATGTCAATCAGTTAATGACGATTAAAAAGTAGAGTATTGGGGTTGGAATGGGAGGTGGAATGGGCATGATTGACAGAACAGTGTCAGATGGGAGGCTGAGGAGCAGGGGGGAGGCTGGGGAAGTGGGTTATGGCACCTCAGAGGTTTGGGGGTATGGTGAAGAGATAGGAGGGGGGCTTATGTACCACCACCACAGCGGGAAAGGGGACAAGGGGGGGATTGAGATAGGAGGGGCATCGGGTTTAGTCAGTCCACTATCAAGATCTGGCAGCTTGTCAAGAAGACTTCACACACTTGTCAATCAAACTGTCCTTCAGTGAATAAGTAATTAACAATTTGCATCCACAAGCAATCAACAACAGAAGAGGTGTGTGTGTGTGAGACCTCTATTCCCGGGAGGGTTCTTCGCTGTAGTGGTAGCTATAACCACAGGATTACCTCCTAATAAATCATGGAGTTATGGAAATGACGGTTAGCTAATCACAACAGAGCTGAAGATCATCTGTGAACCAACTCCTTTGTTTTGTCTTCTTCTAGGGTACTTCCATTCTCCTTCCATTTCCTCCAAGAGAGGCTACATATCTTCTAGATCTGGTTCTTTAGTTTGTGTACATCGACTGGATATAGATCATGTACAGAATAAAAATATTCCAAAACATGCATCCTGTTTGCAATTATTCAATAGAGTAAAACTGCAAAAAATGTGGCAAAGAAATTAACTTTATGTTCTGAATAGAAAGCGTTATATTTGGGGCAAATCCAACATCACTGAGTACCACTCTTCATAATTTCAAGCATGATGGTGGATGCATCATGTTATGAGTATACAAGGACTAGGGATTTTTTTTAGGGTAAAAATAAATGGAATATAGCTAACCACAGGCAAAATCTTAAAGGATAACCTGGTTCAGTCTGTTTTCCAACACACACTGGGAGACAAATTCCCCTTTCAGCAGGATGCTTACCAAGATGATATTGAATGTTCAGGAGTGGGATAGTAACAGTTATGACTTAAATCGGATATTTTTAGTACCTAATGTTAAATTAAAAGATGAATGTGTTGATATATGCACATGATAGCATACTACATGTCATAAGCATTAATGACTACTTCTAGCAAATTGAAAATATGGGTTTTCATGCAGTCGTACCACATGTCACAGTCAATACAGTAGCAACATAACTTGGTGAACCAGAACAATATAATTTGTATTTGCATTTATTATGGATCCCCATTAGGTGCTGCAAAGGCAGTTATACAATTTTAAAAACATTACATTCACAACAGATTCCACAACAGATTTCACAACACATTAAGTGTGTGCCCTCAGGCCACTACTCTATACCACAACATCCATGTGTGTATGTGTATATAGTGCGTATGTTATTGTGTGTGTGTGTGTGTGTGTGTGTGTGTGTGTGTGTGTGTGTGTGTGTGGATGCATGTGTCTGTGTCTCTTCACAGTCCCCGATGTTCCATGAGGTGTATTTTTTATGTTGGTTTTTTTAACCTAATTTTACCACTTGGATGAGTTACTTGATGGAGAATAGAGTTCCATGTAGTCATGGCTCTATGTAGTACTGTGTGCCTCCCATAGTCTGTTCTGGACTTGGGGACTGTGAAGAGACCTCTGGTGGCATGTCTAATAGATCTAAAGCACACAGCTTAACGTCTTTAATGTATTTTGTCTTATTGTACTGGTAAATTAACCTTGCATTGTTATACAGTGCCTCCGGAAAGTATTCAGACCCCTTGACTTTTCCACATTTTGTTAAGTTACTGTCAGGTGCGTGAATGAGGACCCAAAAGCGAATTAACAAAACAGAGTTTCTTTAATGACGAAACACACGTAGGCTCAGATGGACAGGCAGATTCCGACAGGACAGGACAAGGTTAGATGAACAGGCAGATTCCGACAGGACAGGACAAGGTTGCAACAAACACGACGATAGTCTGGTTCAGGCATGAGTAACACAAACGAGAATCCGACAAAGACAGAAGCAGAAACAGAGAGAGATATAGAGACCCAATCAGAGGGAAAAAGGGAACAGGTGGGAAAAGGGGTGAACGAGGTAGTTAGAGAAGACAAGGAACAGCTGGGGGAAAGAGGGGAAGAAAAGGTAACCTAATACGACCAGCAGAGGGAGACAGGGTGAAGAGAAAGAACAGGAACAGGACACAACATGACAATACATGACAGTACCCCCCCACTCACCGAGCGCCTCCTGGCGCACTCGAGGAGGAAACCTGGCGGCAACGGAGGAAATCATCGATCAGCGAACGGTCCAGCACGTCCCGAGAGGGAACCCAACTCCTCTCCTCAGGACCGTACCCCTCCCAATCCACTAGGTACTGGTGACCACGGCCCCGAGGACGCATGTCCAAAATCTTACGGACCCTGTAGATAGGTGCGCCCTCGACAAGGATGGGGGGGGGGGGGGGAGACGAGCGGGGGCGCGAAGAACGGGCTTAACACAGGAGACATGGAAGACCGGGTGGACGCGACGAAGATATCGCGGAAGAAGAAGTCGCACTGCGACAGGATTAATGATCTGAGAAATACGGAACGGACCAATGAACCGCGGGGTCAACTTGCGAGAAGCTGTCTTAAGGGGAAGGTTCTGAGTGGAGAGCCAAACTCTCTGACCGCGACAATATCTAGGACTCTCTGTCGGCTACTTCCGGCGCCGACAGAGATGGCCGCCTCGCTTCGCGTTCCTAGGAAACTATGCAGTTTTTTGTTTTTTTACGTGTTATTTCTTACATTAGTACCCCAGCTCATCTTAGGTTTCATTACATACAGTCGAGAAGAACTACTGAATATAAGATCAGCATCAACTCACCATCAGTACTACCAAGAATATGTTTTTCGCGACGCGGATCCTGTGTTCTGCCTTACAAACAGGACAACTGAGTGGATTCCATGCAGCGACCCCAAAAAAAAACAACTCCGAAAAAGAGGGAAACGAGGCGGTCTTCTGGTCAGACTCCGGAGACGGGCACATCGTGCACCACTCCCTAGCATTCTTCTTGCCAATGTCCAGTCTCTTGACAACAAGGTTGATGAAATCCGAGCAAGGGTAGCATTCCAGAGGGACATCAGAGACTGTAACGTTCTTTGCTTCACGGAAACGTGGCTCACTGGAGTGACTCTATCCGAAGCGGTGCAGCCAACGGGTTTCTCCACACATCGCGCAGACAGAAACAAACAACTTTCTGGTAAGAAGAGGGGCGGCGGCGTATGCCTTATGACTAACGTGACATGGTGTGATGAAAGAAACATACAGGAACTCAAATCCTTCTGTTCACCTGATTTAGAATTCCTCACAATCAAATGTAGACCGCATTATCTACCAAGAGAATTCTCTTCGATTATAATCACAGCCGTATACATCCCCCCCCAAGCAGACACATCGATGGCTCTGAACGAACTTTATTTAACTCTTTGCAAACTGGAAACCATTCATCCGGAGGCTGCATTCATTGTAGCTGGGGATTTTAACAAGGCTAATCTGAAAACAAGACTCCCTAAATTTTATCAGCATATCGATTGCGCAACCAGGGGTGGAAAGACCTTGGATCATTGTTACTCTAACTTCCGCGACGCATATAAGGCCCTGCCCCGCCCCCCTTTCGGAAAAGCTGACCACGACTCCATTTTGTTGATCCCTGCCTACAGACAGAAACTAAAACAAGAGGCTCCCACGCTGAGGTCTGTCCAACGCTGGTCCGACCAAGCTGACTCCACACTCCAAGACTGCTTCCACCACGTGGACTGGGACATGTTTCGTATTGCGTCAGACAACAACATTGACGAATACGCTGATTCGGTGTGTGAGTTCATTAGAACGTGCGTTGAAGATGTCGTTCCCATAGCAACGATTAAAACATTCCCTAACCAGAAACCGTGGATTGATGGCAGCATTCGCGTGAAACTGAAAGCGCGAACCACTGCTTTTAATCAGGGGAAGGTGTCTGGTAACATGACCGAATACAAACAGTGCAGCTATTCCCTCCGCAAGGCTATCAAACAAGCTAAGCGTCAGTACAGAGACAAAGTAGAATCTCAATTCAACGGCTCAGACACAAGAGGCATGTGGCAGGGTCTACAGTCAATCACGGACTACAGGAAGAAATCCAGCCCAGTCACGGACCAGGATGTCCTGCTCCCAGGCAGACTAAACAACTTTTTTGCCCGCTTTGAGGACAATACAGTGCCACTGACACGGCCGGCAACGAAAACATGCGGTCTCTCCTTCACTGCAGCCGAGGTGAGTAAGACATTTAAACGTGTTAACCCTCGCAAGGCTGCAGGCCCAGACGGCATCCCCAGCCGCGCCCTCAGAGCATGCGCAGACCAGCTGGCCGGTGTGTTTACGGACATATTCAATCAATCCCTATACCAGTCTGCTGTTCCCACATGCTTCAAGAGGGCCACCATTGTTCCTGTTCCCAAGAAAGCTAAGGTAACTGAGCTAAACGACTACCGCCCCGTAGCACTCACTTCCGTCATCATGAAGTGCTTTGAGAGACTAGTCAAGGACCATATCACCTCCACCCTACCTGACACCCTAGACCCACTCCAATTTGCTTACCGCCCAAATAGGTCCACAGACGATGCAATCTCAACCACACTGCACACCGCCCTAACCCATCTGGACAAGAGGAATACCTATGTGAGAATGCTGTTCATTGACTACAGCTCGGCATTCAACACCATAGTACCCTCCAAGCTCGTCATCAAGCTCGAGACCCTGGGTCTCGACCCCGCCCTGTGCAACTGGGTACTGGACTTCCTGACGGGCCGCCCCCAGGTGGTGAGGGTAGGCAACAACATCTCCTCCCCGCTGATCCTCAACACTGGGGCCCCACAAGGGTGCGTTCTGAGCCCTCTCCTGTACTCCCTGTTCACCCACGACTGCGTGGCCACGCACGCCTCCAACTCAATCATCAAGTTTGCGGACGACACAACAGTGGTAGGCTTGATTACCAACAACGACGAGACGGCCTACAGGGAGGAGGTGAGGGCCCTCGGAGTGTGGTGTCAGGAAAATAACCTCACACTCAACGTCAACAAAACTAAGGAGATGATTGTGGACTTCAGGAAACAGCAGAGGGAACACCCCCCTATCCACATCGATGGAACAGTAGTGGAGAGGGTAGCAAGTTTTAAGTTCCTCGGCATACACATCACAGACAAACTGAATTGGTCCACTCACACAGACAGCATTGTGAAGAAGGCGCAGCAGCGCCTCTTCAACCTCAGGAGGCTGAAGAAATTTGGCTTGTCACCAAAAGCACTCACAAACTTCTACAGATGCACAATCGAGAGCATCCTGGCGGGCTGTATCACCGCCTGGTACGGCAACTGCTCCGCCCTCAACCGTAAGGCTCTCCAGAGGGTGGTGAGGTCTGCACAACGCATCACCGGGGGCAAACTACCTGCCCTCCAGGACACCTACACCACCCGATGTCACAGGAAGGCCATAAAGATCATCAAGGACATCAACCACCCGAGCCACTGCCTGTTCACCCCGCTATCATCCAGAAGGCGAGGTCAGTACAGGTGCATCAAAGCTGGGACCGAGAGACTGAAAAACAGCTTCTATCTCAAGGCCATCAGACTGTTAAACAGCCACCACTAACATTGAGTGGCTGCTGCCAGCACACTGACACTGACTCAACTCCAGCCACTTTAATAATGGGAATTGATGGGAAATGATGTAAATATATCACTAGCCACTTTAAACAATGCTACCTTATATAATGTTACTTACCCTACATTATTCATCTCATATGCATACGTATATACTGTACTCTATATCATCGACTGTATCCTTATGTAATACATGTATCACTAGCCACTTTAAACTATGCCACTTTGTTTACATACTCATCTCATTTGTACATACTGTACTCGATACCATCTACTGTATCTTGCCTATGCTGCTCTGTACCATCACTCATTCATATATCCTTATGTACATATTCTTTATCCCCTTACACTGTGTACAAGACAGTAGTTTTGGAATTGTTAGTTAGATTACTTGTTGGTTATTACTGCATTGTCGGAACTAGAAGCACAAGCATTTCGCTACACTCGCATTAACATCTGCTAACCATGTGTATGTGACAAATAAAATTTGATTTGATTTGATTTGACTCTTAGTTCTACGCTTATTAGCAGCTCTCACAGTCTGCACCCTATAACGGCAAAGTGCAGACCTGACCCTCTTCCAGGTGCGCTCGCTACGTTGGACAAAAGCCTGAGCGGAGGGGACGCTGGACTCGGCGAACTGAGATGAGAACAGCGGAGGCTGGTACCCGAGGCTACTCTGAAAAGGAGATAGCCCGGTCGCAGACGAAGGAAGCGAGTTGTGGGCGTATTCTGCCCAGGGGAGCTGTTCTGACCAAGACGCAGGGTTGCGAAAAGAAAGACTGCGTAAGATGCGACCAATAGTCTGATTGGCCCGTTCTGCTTGACCGTTAGACTGGGGGTGAAAGCCGGAAGAGAGACTGACGGAAGCCCCAATCAAACGGCAAAACTCCCTCCAAAATTGAGACGTGAATTGCGGACCTCTGTCCGAAACGACGTCTGACGGAAGGCCATGAATTCTGAAAACATTCTCGATTATGATTTGTGCCGTCTCTTTAGCAGAAGGAAGCTTAGCAAGGGGAATAAAATGAGCCGCCTTAGAGAACCTATCGACAACCGTAAGAATAACAGTCGTCCCCGCTGACGAAGGCAGTCCGGTGACAAAATCTAAGGCGATGTGAGACCACGGTCGAGAGGGAATGGGAAGCGGCCTGAGACGGCCGGCAGGAGGGGAGTTACCGGACTTAGTCTGCGCGCAGACCGAACAAGCAGCCACGAAACGACGCGTGTCATGCTCCCGGGTGGGCCACCAAAAACGCTGGCGAATGGAAGCAAGCGTACCCCGAACGCCAGGGTGGCCGGCTAACTTGGCAGAGTGAGCCCACTGAAGAACGGCCAGACGAGTAGGAACGGGAACGAAAAGAAAGTTCCTAGGACAAGCGCGCGGCGACGGAGTGTGAGTGAGTGCTTGCTTTACCTGCCTCTCAATTCCCCAGACAGTCAACCCGACAACACGCCCCTCAGGGAGAATCCCCTCGGGGTCAGTGGAGGCTACTGAAGAACTGAAGAGACGAGATAAAGCATCAGGCTTGGTGTTCTTAGAGCCCGGACGATAAGAAATCACGAACTCGAAACGAGCGAAAAACAGCGCCCAGCGCGCCTGACGCGCATTAAGTCGTTTGGCAGAACGGATGTACTCAAGGTTCCTATGGTCAGTCCAAACGACAAAAGGAACGGTCGCCCCCTCCAACCACTGTCGCCATTCACCTAGGGCTAAGCGGATGGCGAGCAGTTCGCGGTTTCCCACATCATAGTTACGTTCCGACGGCGACAGGCGATGAGAAAAATACGCGCAAGGGTGGACCTTGTCGTCAGAGAGGGAGCGCTGAGAAAGAATGGCTCCCACGCCCACCTCTGACGCGTCAACCTCGACAACGAACTGTCTAGAGACTTCAGGTGTAACAAGGATAGGTGCGGATGTAAAACGATTCTTGAGGAGATCAAAAGCTCCCTGGGCGGAAACGGACCACTTAAAGCACGTCTTGACAGAAGTAAGGGCTGTGAGAGGAGCTGCCACCTGACCGAAATTACGGATGAAACGACGATAGAAGTTCGCGAAGCCGAGAAAGCGCTGCAGCTCGACGTGTGACTTAGGGACGGGCCAATCAATGACAGCTTGGACCTTAGCGGGATCCATCTTAATGCCTTCAGCGGAAATAACAGAACCGAGAAATGTGACGGAGGAGGCATGAAAAGTGCACTTCTCAGCCTTCACAAAAAGACAATTCTCTAAAAGGCGCTGGAGGACACGTCGAACGTGCTGAACATGAATCTGGAGTGACGGTGAAAAAAATCAGGATATCGTCAAGGTAAACGAAAACAAAGATGTTCAGCATGTCTCTCAGGACATCATTGACTAATGCCTGAAAGACAGCTGGAGCGTTAGCGAGGCCGAAAGGAAGAACCCGGTATTCAAAGTGCCCTAACGGAGTGTTAAACGCCGTCTTCCACTCGTCCCCCTCCCTGATGCGCACGAGATGGTAAGCGTTACGAAGGTCCAACTTAGTGAAAAACCTGGCTCCCTGCAGGATCTCGAAGGCTGAAGACATAAGAGGAAGCGGATAACGATTCTTCACTGTTATGTCATTCAGCCCTCGATAATCTATGCAGGGGCGCAGGGACCCGTCCTTCTTCTTAACAAAAAAAAACCCCGCTCCGGCGGGAGAGGAGGAGGGGACTATGGTACCGGCGGCAAGAGCTACAGACAAATAATCTTCGAGAGCCTTACGTTCGGGAGCCGACAGAGAGTATAGTCTACCCCGGGGGGGAGTGGTTCCCGGAAGGAGATCAATACTACAATCATACGACCGGTGTGGAGGAAGAGAGGTGGCCCTGGACCGACTGAACACCGTGCGCAGATCGTGATATTCCTCCGGCACCCCTGTCAAATCACCAGGCTCCTCCTGTGAAGAAGAGACAGAGGAAACAGGAGGGACAGCAGACATTAAACATTTCACATGACAAGAGACGTTCCAGGAGAGGATAGAATTACTAGACCAATTAATAGAAGGATTATGACAAACTAGCCAGGGATGGCCCAAAACAACAGGTGTAAAAGGTGAACGAAAAATTAAAAAATAAATGGTTTCGCTATGATTACCAGAGACAGTGAGGGTTAAAGGTAGCGTCTCACGCTGAATCCTGGGGAGAGGACTACCATCCAAGGCGAACAAGGCCGTGGGCTCCCTTAACTGTCTGAGAGGAATGTCATGTTCCCGAGCCCAGGTCTCGTCCATAAAACAACCCTCCGCCCCAGAGTCTATCAAGGCACTGCAGGAAGCTGACGAACCGGTCCAGCGTAGATGGACCGACAAGGTAGTGCAGGATCTTGAAGGAGAGACAGGAGTAGTAGCGCTCACCAGTAGCCCTCCGCTTACTGATGAGCTCTGGCTTTTACTGGACATGAAGTGACAAAATGACCAGCGGAACCGCAATAGAGACAGAGGCGGTTGGTGATTCTCCGTTCCCTCTCTTTAGTCGAGATGCGGATACCTCCCAGCTGCATAGGCTCAGCACCCGAGCCGGCAGAGGAAGATGGTAGTGATGCGGAGAGGGGGGCAACGGAGAACGCGAGCTCCTTTCCACGAGCTCGGTGACGAAGATCAACCCGTCGCTCAATGCGAATAGCGAGTTCAATCAAGGAATCCACGCTGGAAGGAACCTCCCGGGAGAGAATCTCATCCTTTACCTCTGCGCGGAGACCCTCCAGAAAACGAGCGAGCAAAGCCGGCTCGTTCCAGCCACTGGAGGCAGCAAGAGTGCGAAACTCAATAGAGTAGTCTGTTATGGATCGATTACCTTGACATAGGGAAGACAGGACCCTGGAAGCCTCCTCCCCAAAAACAGATCGATCAAAAACCCGTATCATCTCCTCCTTAAAGTCCTGATACTGGTTAGTACACTCAGCCCTTGCCTCCCAGATTGCCGTGCCCCACTCACGAGCCCGTCCAGTAAGGAGAGATATGACGTAGGCGATACGAGCAGTGCTCCTGGAGTAAGTGTTGGGCTGGAGAGAAAACACAATATCACACTGGGTGAGGAATGAGCGGCATTCAGTGGGCTCCCCAGAGTAACACGGCGGGTTATTGATTCTGGGCTCCGGAGATTCGAAAGCCCTGGAAGTGGCCGGTGGATCGAGGCGGAGATGGTGAACCTGTTCTGTGAGGTTGGAGACTTGGGTGGCCAGGGTCTCAACGGCATGTCGAGCAGCAGACAATTCCTGCTCGTGTCTGCCTAGCATCGCTCCCTGGATCTCGACGGCTGAGTGGAGAGGATCCGAAGTCGCTGGGTCCATTCTTGGTCGGATTCTTCTGTCAGGTGCGTGAATGAGGACCCAAAAGCGAATTAACAAAACAGAGTTTCTTTAATGACGAAACACACGTAGGCTCAGATGGACAGGCAGATTCCGACAGGACAGGACAAGATTAGATGAACAGGCAGATTCCGACAGGACAGGACAAGGTTGCAGCAAACACGACGATAGTCTGGTTCAGGCATGAGTAACACAAACGAGAATCCGACAAAGACAGAAGCAGAAACAGAGAGAGATATAGAGACCTAATCAGAGGGAAAAAGGGAACAGGTGGGAAAAGGGGTGAACGAGGTAGTTAGAGAAGACAAGGAACAGCTGGGGGAAAGAGGGGAAGAAAAGGTAACCTAATACGACCAGCAGAGGGAGACAGGGTGAAGAGAAAGAACAGGAACAGGACACAACATGACAATACATGACAGTTACAGCCTTATTCTAAAATGCATTAAATAAATTGTCATGGTCATCATATGGAGGAGACCAAGGCGCAGCGTGGTAAGCGTACATAATTCTTTAATGAAAGAACGCACACTGAACAATCCATACAAAAACAACAAAACGAACCGTGAAGCTAATATGGTTAGTGCAGACAGAAACTAAACATGGAGTAAGAACCCACAAAATACCCACAGTGGCCTCCATTGTTCTTAAATTGAAGAAGTTTGGAACCACCAAGACACTTCCTAGAGCTGGCTGCCCAGCCAAACTGAGCAATCAGTTTCTAGAGTTCTAGAGTTCCTCCGTGGAGATGGGAGAATCTTCCAAAAGTACAACCATTTCTGCAGCACTCCACCAAACAGGCCTTTATATGGTAAAGATAAAAGACACATGACAGCCCAAAAGCCACCTAAAGACTCTCAGACCATGAGCAAAAAGATTCTCTGGTCTGATGAAACCAAGGTTAAACTCTTTGACCTGAATGCCAAGCATCATGTCTGGTGGACACCTGGCACCTTCCCTACGGTGAACCATGGTGGTGGCAACATCATGATGTGGGGATGTTTTTCAGTGGTAGGGACTGGGACACTAGTAAGCAGTGGTGTTAAGTAAGAATACTTTAAAGTACTACTTAAGTCATTTTTGGGGGCATCTGTACTCTACTATTCATATTTTTGATTACTTTTACTCCACTACATTCCTAAAGAAAATCATATACTTTCTACTGCATACATTTTCACTGACACCCAAAAGTACTAGTTACATTTTGAATGCTTAGCAGGACAGGAAAACGGTCCAATTCACACACATCAAGAGAATATCCCTGGTCACCCCAACTGCCTCTTATCTGGCAGACTCACTAAGCACAAATGCTTCATTTGTAAATTATATCTGAGTGTTGGAGTGTGCCCATGGCTATCCGTAAATTTAAAAAACAAGAAAATTGTGCCGTATGGTTTGCTTAATATAAGGAATGTGAAATGATTTATACTTTTCCTTTTGATACTTAAGTATATTTTAGCAATTACATTTACTTTTAAGTATATTTAAAACAAAATACTTTTAGACTTTTACTCAAGTAGGATTTTACTGGGTGACTTTCACTTGAGTAATTTATATTTAAGGTATATTTACTTTTACTCAAGTATGACAATAGGGGACTTTTTCCATCACTGCTTGTAAGGATCAAGGCAAAGATGAATGGAGCAAAGTACAGAGAGATCCTTGATGAAAACCTGCTTCAGAGCACTTAGGACCTCAGACTGGGGTGAATGTTCACCTTCCAACAGGACAACGACCCTAAGCACACAGCCAAGAAAACGCAGGAGTGGCTTCGGGACAAGTCTCTGAATGTCCTTGAGTGGCCCAGCCAGAGCCCGGACTTGAACCCGATCGAACATCTCTGGAGAGACCTGAAAGTAGCTGTGCAGCGACACTCCCCATCCAACCTAACAGAGCTTGAGAGGATCTGCAGAGAAGAATGGGAGAAACTAATACAGTTGTGCCAACCTTGTAGCATCATACCCAAGAAGACTCGATGCTGTAATCACTGCCAAAGGTAGTAAATGTGATATTTAAATTTTAAATTTTAATGAATTAGCAAACATTTACAAAAACCTGTATTTGCTTCATCATTATGGTGTATTGTGTGTAAATTGATGAGGCGAAAAAACAGGTCTGTAACGTAACAAAACGTGGAAAAAGTCAAGTGGTCTGAATACTTTCCGAAGGCAAGTATTGCATTTTTTTGTACATTTTACATTTATCTCTGGTGGGCTTATGGCATTGAGTGAGTGAGGTCGCCAAAATATCCGAATTTTTAAAATTAAGATTCCGATATTCCATATTAATATACAAACGTTTTGGAGAAAGATAATTTGAAAAGAAAATTTGAGTAAATGTATTTATTGGATTCTTATAACCTCTCTGGGATATGCCAGTGAAGCCAGTGAAAATGTAGTGCCAAATTCAAATAAATTACTATAAAAATCAAACTTTTGTGAATCACACATGCAAGATAGCAAATTAAAGCTACACTTCTTGTGAATCCAGCCAACATGTCAGATTTCAAAAAGGCTTTTCGGCAAAAGCAAACAATGCTATTATCTGAGGATAGCACCATAGTAAACAAAGAGAGAGAAGCATATTTCAACCCTGCAGGTGCGACACAAAACGCAGAAATAAAAATATAATTCATGCCTTACCTTTGACAAGCTTTTGTTGGCACTCCAATATGTCCCATAAACATCACAAATGGTCCTTTTGTCCAATTAATTCCTTCGATATATATCCAAAATGTCAATTTATTTGGCGCGTTTGATCCAGAAAAACACAGGTTCCAACTTGCGCAACGTGACTACAAAATATCTCAAAAGTTACCTGTAAACTTTGCCAAAACATTTCAAACTACTTTTGTAATACAACTTAAGGTGTTTTTTTTACGTAAATAATCGATACAATTGAAGACGGGATGATCTGTGTTCAATACAGGAGGAAACCAAACTGTAGCTAGCTTTCTGGTCACGCGCCTCTAACAGTACACTTCAAGTTACCCTCGTTCAAGATGGCCGTACTTCTTCATTACACAAAGGAAAAACCTCAACCAATTTCTAACGACTGTTGACATCAAGTGGAAGTGATAGCAACTGCAGGTAAGGTACCTTAGAAATCTGGATTCCCATTGAAAACTCATTGTAAAGAGAGTAACCTCAAAACAACATCTGAATGGTTTGTCCTCAGGGTTTCACCTGCTAAATAAGTCTTGTTATACTCACAGACATGATTCAAACAGTTTTAGAAACTTCAGAGTGTTTCCTATCCAAATCTACTAGTAATATGCATATCTTATCTTCTGGGGATGAGTAGCAGGCAGTTGAATTTGGGCATGCACTTCATCCGGACGTGAAAATACTGCCCCCTGTCACCAAGAAGTTAACTTACCTCTCAAAGCACTTCATAATGACAGAAGTGAGTGCTACGGGGCGATAGTCATTTAATTCAGTCACACAGTGTGTTATCCTCAAAGCGGGCGAAGAAGGTTTTGGGGGGGCAGGTAGCCTAGTGGTTAGAACGTTGGACTAGTAACCAAAAGTTTGCAAGATCGAATCCCCGAGCTGACAAGGTAAAAAAATATGTCGTTCTGCCTCTGAACAAGGCAGTTAACCCACTGTTCCTAGGCCGTCATTGAAAATAAGAATTTGTTCTTAACTGACTTGACTAGTTAAATAAAAAGGTTAAAAAAAGGTGTTTAGCTTGTCTGGGAGCAAGATGTCGGTCTCTGTGATGTGGCTGGTTTTCCCTTTGTAATCCATGATTGTCTGTAGACCCTTGAATTGCGACTCCACTTTGTCTCTGTACTGATGTTTTGCATGTTTGATTTCATTACGGAGGGAATAGCTACATTGTTTGTATTCTATCATATTACCAGTCACCTTGCCATGGTTAAAAGGGGTGGTTCGCGTTTTCAGTTTTGCACGAATGCTGCCATCTATCCACAGTTTCTGGTTTGGGTAGGTTTTAATAGTCACTGTGGGAACAACATCCCCTATACACTTCCTGGTGAACTCAGTCACCGTGTCAGTATATACAGTGGGGAGAACAAGTATTTGATAACCTGCAAATTCGGCAGTGTTTCCTAATAGAAAGCATGTAGAGGTCTGTAATTTTTATCATAGGTACACTTTAACTGTGAGAGACGGAATCTAAAACAAAAATCCAGAAAATCACACTGTATGATTTTTAAGTAATTAATTAGCATTTTATTGCATGACAAGTATTTGATCACCTACCAACCATTAAGAATATCGGCTCTCACAGACCTGTTAGTATTTCTTTAAGAAGCCCTCCTGTTCTCCACTCATTACCTGTATTAAATGCACCTGTTTGAACTCGTTACCTGTATAAAAGACACCTGTCCATCAAACAGACTCCAACCTCTCCAGAATGGCCAAGACCAGAGAGCTGTGTAAGGACACCAGGGATAAAATTGTAGACCTGCACAAGGCTGGGATGGGCTACAGGACAATAGGCAAGCAGGTTGGTGAGAAGGCAACAACTGTTGCCGCAATTATTAGAAAATGGAAGAAGTTCAAGATGATGGTTAATCACCCTCGGACTTGGGCTCCATGCAAGATCTCACCTCGTGGGGCATCAATGATCACGAGGAAGGTGAGGGATCAGCCCAGAACTACACGGCAGGACCTGGTCAATGACCTGAAGAGAGCTGGGATCACAGTCTCAAAGAAAACCATCAGTAACACACTACGCCGTCATGGATTAAAATCATGCAGCGCACGCAAGGTGCCCCTGCTCATGCCAGCGCATGTCCAGGCCCGTCTGAAGTTTGACAATGACCATCTGGATGATCCAGAGGAGGAATGGGAAAAGGCCATGTGGTCTGATGAGAAAAAAAAATAGAGCTTTTTGGTCTAAACTCCACTCGCCGTGTTTGGAGGAAGAAGGAGGATGGAGGTGGAAACATCATTCTTTGGGGATGCTTTTCTGCAAAGGGGACAGGACGACTGCACCGTATTGAGGGGAGGATGGATGGGGCCATGTATCGCGAGATCTTGGCCAACAACCTCCTTCCCTCAGTAAGAGCATTGAAGATGAGTCGTGGCTAGGTCTTCCAGCATGACAACGACCCGAAACACACAGCCAGGGCAACTAAGGAGTGGCTCCATAAGAAGCATCTCAAGGTCCTGGAGTGGCCTAGCCAGTCTCCAGACCTGAACCCAATAGAAAATCTTCGGAGGGAGCTGAAAGTCCGTATTGCCCAGCGACAGCCCCGAAACCTGAAGGATCTGGAGAATGTCTGAATGGAGGAGTGGGCCAAAATCCCTGCTGCAGTGTGTGCAAACCAGATCAAGAACTACAGGAAACGTATGATCTCTGTAATTGCAAACACAGGTTTCTGTACCATATGTTAAGTTCTGCTTTTCTGATGTATCAAATACTTATGTCATGCAATAAAATGCAAATTAATTACTTAAAAATCATACAATGTGATTTTCCATCTCTCATAGTTGAAATGTACCTATGAGACCTCTACATGCTTTGTAGGAAACACTGCCGATTTTGCAGGTTATCAAATACTTGTTCTCCCCACTGTATGTCAATGTTATTGTCAGAGGCTACGGAATTTGATTGTGAGGTATTCTAGGTCGGGCGAGCAAAAGGACTTGACTTTCTGTATGTTATCACAATCACACCATGAGTAGAGAATCATGAAACATACACCACCAACTTTCTTTCTTGAGTCCTGGAAAGTTCTTTATTCCAGTCTGCGCGATGAACTGAGAACCCAGCTGGCTGTATGGACAGGGACCATCTATCCCAAGACAGCCATGATTCCTTGAAAGAGTATGTTACAGTCCCTGATGTCTCTCTGGAAGGAGCTCCTCGCCCTGAGCTCGTCTACTTCATTGTCCAAAGATTGAACATTAGTTAGTAATATACTTGGAAGTGGTGAATGGTGTGCACGCCTCCTGAATCAGACTAGAAGTTTACTCCGAATATTTCTTCTCCGCTGGCAGCATCTTGGAGAAGCCTCTGGCATGAACAAAGGATCCAAGTTGGGAAAGTTGTATTTCTGGTCGTAATGCTGGTGAGTTCCCATCACTCTGATATCCTGAAGTTCTTTCCGGCTGTATGTATTAACAGAAGAAAAAAAACTTTCTGGGCCAATAATGTAAGGAATAACACACAAAAAAACAAAATACTGCAAAGTTGCTTAGGAGCTAGAAGCAGAGCTGCATGTCTGTCGGCATCATCTTACTCCGTCTGACCTATACTCATATTTTGCATTGAAACATATGGTGATTGTGTGGTGATATCCTTAATATTCAATTAACCTGAGCATATGAATATAGTTTTTTATTTAAGTTGATTAAAATACTCAATCTATCCCTGGTGCCTTTACCAAGATTAAAAACAATGAAGAACAATTAAAAGCTTCTTTACTGTACCCAAGACGTTTGGAGTGGACAGGCAGTCGTTGATGTGAAGAGAGAAGAATAAGATCAGGTTTGAAGGAATTTGAAAAAGATGATTATTGGACTACTTCTCATGCAGTTACTACTACTCATGCATATTGTTGTCCCTCATTCTCCTGTGTGTTTTAATGTTTTTGTTCACCTCATGTACCTTTGAAATAAAACAGTAGAGTGGGAGATTTGAAAATGTCTTCAGACAGGCTTTAGGATGACATGTTTAACTAATTAACAAGAATAAGAGTACATCAAATGTGGACCAGCTTTCACATCATTCATGAAAAATATTTGTGTTACAGTCGTCATGCATGGCGTCTTATCCACAGAGGACCGGTGCCAAGCAGTAACACACCTGAATCAACTATTTAAGTCTTGATTGAAGTCTATGATTAGTTGATTGGTTGAATAAAGTGTGTACTGGTTGCCAAGAACAAAAGTCTGGGCCCATATTGATCTCTATGGATACGATTGGATTACCCATATCTGGCTTGTATTGCCTGTCATATACACCAAAGTGGAGCAGCGCATATTAAGGCTACAGGACAGAATGTCATTGAATGCATAAATCTCTCTGTCACTAGCAAACACAGTAATGGGTAGTACTGATAACTCAAACATTTACTTGAAAAGGAACCCTGGGAAATATGCAAATATGTATTTACAACCTACAGCAGTGGTACTCATTGCTCGGGCCCACAGGCCGCTTGCGGCCCGCGACTTGCAGTGATTTTCCTATTTTCCATTCATAATACATAACAATGATGCAATTTCAATTTAGTGTTTAATGCAGGCCTGAATCCCTTCATTGAATATATCTATTGTTCCCTGGACAGCAGATAGGTGGCAGTATATTGCAGCTGTTGAACAGATAGGCCGAAATAGAATGTTTGTTGAAATAGAATGCAAATGCTCAGCTACAGTGACCGACACATATCAGTTTGCTACTAGCTAATGTTTGCTACTAGCTAATTTTGCAGCTAGCTAACTTAGCTAATGTAGCTAACATTATTCCAGTGGCTAAGAGAAGGATGTAGTTGATTCAAGAAGATTGTTTAAACGAGCAAATTTAGAGCGACATTTCCAGTCACACCATGTCCACTTTGACAAAACATTTCCGCCTCAAAGCAACCTCAGAAACAACAAAATAGCGCAACTCAAAGAACAGCTCAAAGGACAACAACAAATGATGGACAGATCTAGCATTGTTGCAGAGAAAATGACAGAGGCAACATATGAGATTGCATGGATACTTGCGAGAAACAAGAAGGCCTTCCCAGATGCGGAGATGGTCAATTAATGTTTTTTGGCCTCAGCCGAAATGTTGTATGCGGATTTCACAAACAAGGAAGCTATTTTAGAGCAAATGAAGAGAAAGCAACTCTTAGACTTGACCATAACAAGACTCATAGAAGACATCGGCGAGGACATTGGTAAGCCACTTATTACTGACATATCCGTAGCGCCATGTTTTAGTATTGAGCTTGACGAAAGCCCTGATGTAAGTGACATTGCCCAATTATGCGTTTGGGTCCGCTTCCCTTAAAACATGTCGTTCAGAGAGGAACCTTTATGTTAACTGCCCCTTCAGGGACAAACACGAGGAGAGGATATTCTGAAGGTCCTTGTAAATATTATTATCAGCAAAAAAATGTAACTAGTCAAATCTGGCATCTGTGTGCACTGATGGCGCCCCAAACATGCGAGAGGATATTCCCGATTTTGTTACGTTTCATTGTATCATTCATCAGGAAGCACTTGTGGCTAAACTCAAAGACTGTGACTTTGAGAATGTGATGCAGCAAGTTGTACAGGTGGTGAACATTATGGCTGTCTAGTGGCAGAGTTCTGGAAAGATTTCTCTCTCTCCTCCCTCAAATCCGTGAATTTGTTGCAAGCAAGGGGAGAGGAGCCAGAGCTGGATGATCCACAGTGTATATTAAAGCTGGCTTTTTTTAACTGACCACCTGCCACCTGAACACGTGAATCTTCAGCTCTATGGGAAAGCTAAAACTCCAGGCAAAATATTGCATGTTCTCACAGCATTTCAAAATATAACCACCACACTGTTCAAACCTGACAGACAGTTTGCTAACGGTCACCACAGCCAACCCAGACATACCGCAATATTGTAACTATGATGCATTTGTGCGTGTGTTGGAAGCGTTGAAGTTGGAGTTTGAGTCAAGATTCAAGAATATTATGGAGTACAAGGAGTTTTTAAACTTAATTGAGAACCCCTTTCACGTGCCAGTGTCATCCCTCTGTCCTGACCATGCTGGAATAGAGAGTGAGACAGTGGAGCTGCAGGCAAATGACACATTGCAAGGTGAACTAAGATCAGGTGTTACCCATTTCTGGAGCCTTGTGTCAGATAGAGTATCTACTTCTGAAGCAGTGTGCAAAAGGTGACATCATTTTTTGTCAGCACTTGTTCATGTGATGCAACATTTTCAACAATGAACATTGTGAAACAGAAACAGAGAAACAGACTGACCAATGCACATCTGTATTGCATCACAAGGGTAGCAACAACAGACTACACATTTAGCATTAATTCAGTTAAGGTGCAGAAGGGACATTTTCGCTCATCCAACTACTGAGGTAACCCTTAATATGGGTCTTATACATGTGATATATCCTATTTGATGTGTGTATGTATATATTTGTGATGTGCTGTACATCAAATCAATTGCATGTGCTCTATTGCTCTAAATTGTCTCTCAATTGATAATTGATAATATTGGAAGAGAAAGTACAACAATGATTGTCTCTCTGAAAGATTGTCTCAACCCAAAGTGGCCCCTTTACAAAGAATTGTGAGTAACACTGCCAAACAACGTTAAAACAACACCCAAAAACCGTTTTAGAGGTACATTTCTGCAATTTAAAAAGAACACGACTTTGTCACTGTGGTGGCACACTAAAAAGGCACATTTTAACTTTTTCCAAAGGTGTGCTTTTGTACATGGTAAGGTACTATCTTGACCCCTAAGGTACACTATTGTCTCTTTTAAGATAAGAACTGCAAGAGTACAATTATGTACCTATAACTAAAGATTAAAGGGAATACCTTACAAGGTACTATTACAGTGAAACGCATTTATACCCCTTTAAGAACAAATCAAACCCTTTTTTTCTGAGGGTAGATGGGGAGTGGGGATAGTGTGTGTGCCTGAGTGAGTGTGTGTATAACTGTGCATGTAAGTGTCACCATGGTCCAAAGCAAAGCCAACCACTATATTTACTATTTACTAGCTGCTAACTGTGTTTGTGAGCGTGTGTATACATCAAGTTGGTGTTCAAGTTCAAAGTTTATAGGATATACAGTATAAGGTGTAAATCAGTACAGCGAAATTCTTCCTTGAGAGCTCTTTCCCAAGTGAATATAGGTATTGGGGCATTGGTTGGTTCAGTAGCTTAACTAAGTGAGTTCCAGGTACACAACAAATACTAGTTGGTCACCTCTAAATATAGGCCTTTGTCAGAGGAGACGATTTACCCTTTCCATCTCCCCCATTTCACATCCCGATGCTGGTTCTATATCAGGCCCATGCAAAGTCTCAGATTGAGTCTCAAATAGTAGCCTATTTCCTATGTAGTACTCTACTTTTGACAAGGACCCATAGGACTGCCATTTGCGAAATGCTCTGTCTGTCTCTTCTATTCCAAAACACAGTGGTCAGAGAACTGCCATGCAGGCTCCTGAGGGGGATAGTTTTACAGCGGAGATGTTATTATGTCAAATTGGTTATGTAAAGGGTTTAGCATTACCCTGTAATAGACAGCATTCCAGCAGAGACAGAGGAGAAGGAGGGAAGGAAATGTAGCAGGGTAGCGTGAGGGAGAGAGGGAGGGAGCCAGAAAATAGGTTAGTAAGCCAGTTGGAAATTGAATAACACTTGTCAGTGTGCCGCTCCAATCCAATGATGAGCTGAGCTTTCAGTTAGTCAGGGCTTTTGTAAATGAAATAGGAGATTTGGTTACAGCGATATAAGCCAACCGAACTGTTAGTCTGTGTGGTTGTGTCTCAAATGACATAGTATTACCTACAGTGGGGCAAAAAAGTATTTAGTCAGCCACCAATTGTGCAAGTTCTCCCACTTAAAAAGATGAGAAAGGAATGTAATTTTCATCATAGGTACACTTCAATTATGACAGACAAAATGAGAAAAAAAATCCAGAAAATCATATTGAAGGCTTTTTAATGAATTAATTTGCAAATTATGGTGGAAAATAAGTATTTGGTCAATAACAAAAGTTTCTCAATACTTTGTTATATACCCTTTGTTGGCAATGACAGAAGTCAAACGTTTTCTGTAAGTCTTCACAAGGTTCTCACACACTGTTGCTGGTATTTTGGCCCATTCCTCCATGCAAATCTCCTCTAGAGCAGTGATGTTTTGGGGCTGTTGCCACGTTTCATCTTCAATGCCCTTGCTGATGGAAGGAGGTTTTCACTCAAAATCTCACGATACATGGCCCCATTCATTCTTTCCTTTACACGGATCAGTCGCACTGGTCCCTTTGCAGAAAAACAGCCCCAAAGCATGATGTTTCCACCCCCATGCTTCACAGTAGGTATGGTGTTCTTTGGATGCAACTCAGCATTCTTTGTCCTCCAAACACAACGAGTTGAGTTTTTACCAAAAAGTTCTATATTGGTTTCATCTGACATTCTCCCAATCTTCTTCTGGATCATCGAAATGCTCTCTAGCAAACTTCAGACGGGCCTGGACATGTACTGGCTTAAGCAGGGGGACACGTCTGGCACTGCAGGATTTGAGTCCCTGGCGGCGTAGTGTGTTACTGATGGTAGGCTTTGTTACTTTGGTTCCATCTGTCTGCAGGTCATTTACTAGGTCCCCCCGTGTGGTTCTGGGATTTTTGCTCACCGTTCTTGTCATCATTTTGACCCCACGGGGTGAGATCTTGCGTGGAGCCCCAGATCAATGGAGATTATCAGTGGTCTTGTATGTCTTCCATTTCCTAATAATTGCTCCCACAGTTGATTTCTTCAAACCAAGCTGCTTACCTATTGCAGATTCAGTCTTCCCAGCCTGGTGCAGGTCTACAATTTTGTTTCTGGTGTCTTTTGACAGCTCTTTGGTCTTGGCCATAGTGGAGTTTGGAGTGTGACTGTTTGACTGTTTGAGGTTGTGGACAGGTATCTTTTATACTGATAACAAGTTCAAACAGGTGCCATTAATACAGGTAACGAGTGGAGGACAGAGGAGCCTCTTAAAGAAGAGGCTGTGAGAGCCAGACATCTTGCTTGTAGGTGACCAAATACTTATTTTCCACCATAATTTGCAAATAAATTAATTAAAAATCCTACAATGTGATTTTCTGGATTTTTTCTCATTTTGTCTGTCATAGTTGAAGTGTACCTATGATGACAATTACAGGCCTCTCTCAGCTTTTTAAGTGGGAGAACTTGCACAATTGGTGGCTGACTAAATACTCTTTTGCCCCACTGTATATTGATTAGTTTAGTTGTTTTAAGGTCATCTTTGGTCATCTGACCAGAGCAGTATGGGCCCAGTCAAAAGTAGTACAGTACATAGGAAATGGTTGCCATTTCAGACACACCATTAATTTGTTTGTCTGACCCATATGATGGTTTAGAGTACTTCCAATAACGCACATTTTTGGTGTAGCCCCAGATAATCTCATCAGATTCAACTCATTGAGGTGTTGATGATTAGTTGACAAGGTGAATCAGGTGTGCTTGTCTGGGACAATAACCAAAATGTTTTACTGTTGGGGTACTCGAGGTCTGGAGTGGGTAAGACTGTTTTAGATGGCTAAGTAATGCTGTCAATGATAAGGTGTCACCCTGACCTCCACTCTCTATCTCACCTGCAGTGGTTTGGTCTGTAAAGTCTTAATAGCAGCTATCACATCAGCGGGAAATCACAGAGAACCTTTTGTACCAATTCTCCTCCTTTGGAGCAGTGTGTGCTCATTTGAACACTGTGTGCTTGTGTGAATTGTGTACATTCATGTGTGTGTGTGTGTGTGTGTGTGTGCTTGCTTGCCTTGTGCATGTGTGTGTCTGTGTGTGTATAAGCCTGTGTGTGTGTTCTGTGTTGTGCTGTCTCTTAGTGTGATGAGCCTGCCTGCAGCAGCATTTTCCCCAGCCCCTCGCCTCCTTCCTCTGTTCTGTGATTTCTACTAGAACACTCTGTCCTTGACAGCTCTCCTCTCTCCCCCCTCCTCTCCTTCTCTCCCTCATCTCCCTATCCTATACTCCTCTCCGCTGTGTTCTTTCTCTCCTTCCCCTTTCCATCTTCTCCATATTTTTCATCCTCTACAGCAACTACCCTCTCAACCAGAGCAATCAATTCTCTACTCCCGTTTCTTCTATCTTCTTCCTCCCTTCTCTCCTGATTCTCCATCCTCTTCTTCCTCCACTCTCTCTCTTCTCCTCTCCTCTACCACCGGTTTGCAGGTACAGTGCCTTGCGAAAGTATTTGGCCCCCTTGAACTTTGCGACCTTTTGCCACATTTCAGGCTTCAAACATAAAGATATAAAACTGTATTTTTTTGTGAATAATCAACAACAAGTGGGACACAATCATGAAGTGGAACGACATTTATTGGATATTTCAAACTTTAACAAATAAAAAACTGAAAAATTGGGCGTGCAAAATTATTCAGCTCCCTTAAGTTAATACTTTGTAGCGCCACCTTTTGCTGCGATTACAGCTGTAAGTCGCTTGGGGTATGTCTCTATCAGTTTTGCACATCGAGAGACTGACATTTTTTCCCATTCCTCCTTGCAAAACAGCTCGAGCTCAGTGAGGTTGGATGGAGAGCATTTGTGAACAGCAGTTTTCAGTTCTTTCCACAGATTCTCGATTGGATTCAGGTCTGGACTTTGACTTGGCCATTCTAACACCTGGATATGTTTATTTTTGAAGCATTCCATTGTAGATTTTGATTTATGTTTTGGATCATTGTCTTGTTGGAAGACAAATCTCCGTCCCAGTCTCAGGTCTTTTGCAGACTCCATCAGGTTTTCTTCCAGAATGGTCCTATATTTGGCTCCATCCATCTTCCCATCAATTTTAACCATATTCCCTGTCCCTGCTGAAGAAAAGCAGGCCCAAACCATGATGATGCCACCACCATGTTTGACAGTGGGGATGGTGTGTTCAGCTGTGTTGCTTTTACGCCAAACATAACGTTTTGCATTGTTGCCAAAAAGTTCAATTTTGGTTTCATCTGACCAGAGCACCTTCTTCCACATGTTTGGTGTGTCTCCCAGGTGGCTTGTGGCAAACTTTAAACTACACTTTTTATGGATATCTTTAAGAAATGGCTTTCTTCTTGCCACTCTTCCATAAAGGCCAGATTTGTGCAATATACGACTGATTGTTGTCCTATGGACAGAGTCTCCCACCTCAGCTGTAGATCTCTGCAGTTCATCCAGAGTGATCATGGGCCTTTTGGCTGCATCTCTGATCAGTCTTCTCCTTGTATGAGCTGAAAGTTTAGAGGGACGGCCAGGTCTTGGTAGATTTGCAGTGGTCTGATACTCCTTCCATTTCAATATTATCGCTTGCACAGTGCTCCTTGGGATGTTTAAAGCTTGGGAAATCTTTTTGTATCCAAATCCGGCTTTAAACTTCTTCACAACAGTATCTCGGACCTGTCTGGTGTGTTCCTTGTTCTTCATGATGCTCTCTGCGCTTTTAACGGACCTCTGAGACTATCACAGTGCAGGTGCATTTATATGGAGACTTGATTACACACAGGTGGAATGTGTTTATCATCATTAGTCATTTAGGTCAACATTGGATCATTCAGAGATCCTCACTGAACTTCTGGAGAGAGTTTGCTGCACTGAAAGTAAAGGGGCTAAATAATTTTGCACGCCCAATTTTTCAGTTTTTGATTTGTTAAAAAAGTTTGAAATATCCAATAAATGTCGTTCCACTTCATGATTGTGTCCCACTTGTTGTTGATTCTTCACAAAAAAATACAGTTTTATATCTTTATGTTTGAAGCCTGAAATGTGGCAAAAGGTCGCAAAGTTCAAGGGGGCCGAATACTTTCGCAAGGCACTGTATATCTGTTCTTGGCCTTAGTAAAAATAAGTTAAATAATAATCATTCTAATAATAATAATAATGCATTTGTATAGTGCATTTCTGGCACTCAATGTGCATGAGGTAGAACACACACACAAAAAAAACCAGCAACATTACATCAAAAGGTACGATAAACAATCACAATATATCAAAACCCATGACCTATTAACGCAAAATATAGACTAAGCAGATTAAGTTTATAGGTGCTTACATTTGGAGCCTTTGCTTTGCTTTGTTAACTTTCACTGCCGCATAGTGGTACATTTCAATGAAACATGGTGAAGCCCCAAAATTGCCCTCGCTTAGAAGCCTGTGTTTCAGACATAAGGAAGTGGATGGCTGCAAACTTTCTACTTTTAAACTCGGACAAAACAGAGATGCTTGTTCTAGGTCCCAAGAAACAAAGAGATCTTCTGTTGAATTTGACAATTAATCTTGATGGTTGTACAGTCGTCTCAAATAAAACTGTGAAGGACCTCGTGTTACTCTGGACCCTGATCTCTCTTTTGAAAAACATATCAAGACTGTTTCAAGGACAGCTTTTTTCCATCTAAGTAACGTTGCAAAAATCAGAAACGTTCTGTCTAAAAATGATGCAGAAAAATGAATCCATGCTTTTGTCACTTCTCGGTTAGATTACTGCAATGCTCTACTTTCCGGCTACCCGGATAAAGCACTAACTAAACTTCAGTTAGTGCTAAATACGGCTTCTAGAATCCTCATTAGAACCCTGGCTTCCTGTTAAGGCAAGGGCTGATTTCAAGGTTTTACTGCTAACCTACAAAGCATTACATGAGTTTGCTCCTACCTATCTTTCCGATTTGGTCCTGCCGTACATACCTACACGCTACGGTCACAAGATGCAGGCCTCCTAACTGTCCCTAGAATTTCTAAGCAAACAGCTGGAGGCAGGGTTTTCTCCTATAGAGCTCAATTTTTATGGAATGGTCTGCCTACCCACGTGAGAGACGCAGACTCTTTCTCAAACTTTAAGTCTTTACTGAAGACTCATATCTTCAGTGGGTCATGTGATAGGGTGTAGTCTGTCCCAGGAGTGTGAAGGTGAAGGGAAAGGCTCTGGAGCAACGAACTGCCCTTGTTGTCTCTGCCTGGACGGTTCCCCGCTCTCCACTGGGATTCTCTGCCTCTAACCCTATTACAGGGGCTGAGTCACTGGCTTACTGGTGCTCTTCCATGCCGTCCCTGGGAGGGGTGCGTCACTTGAGTTGGTTGAGTCACTGACGTGATCTTCCTGTCTGGGTTGGCGCACCTCCTTGGGTTGTGCCGTGGCGGAGATCTTTGTGGGCTATACTCGGCCTTGTCTCAGGATGGTAAGTTGGTGGTTGAAGATATCCCTCTAGTGGTGTGGGGGCTCTGCTTTGGCAAAGAGGGTGGGGTTATATCCTTCCTGTTTGACCCTGTCCGGGGGTATCATCGGATGGGGCCACAGTGTCTGACACCTGCTGTCTCAGCTTCCAGTATTTATGCTGCAGTAGTTTATGTGTCTGGGGGCTAGGGTCAGTTTGTTATATCTGGAGTACTTCTTCTGTCTTATCCGGTGTCCTGTGTGAATTTAAGTATGCTCTCTCTAATTCTCTTTCCCTCTTTCTTTCTCTCTCTCGGAGGACCTGAGCCATAGGACCATGCCTCAGGACTACCTGGCATGATGACTCCTTGTTGTCCCCAGTCCACCTGGCCGTGCTGCTGCTCCAGTTTCAACTGTTCTGCCTGCGGCTATGGAACCCTGACCTGTTCACCGGATGTGCTACCTGTCCCAGATCTGCTGTTTTCAACTCTCTAGAGACAGCAGGCGCGGTAGAGATACTCTTAGTGATCGGCTATGAAAAGCCAACTGACATTTACTCCTGAGCTGCTGACTTGCTGCACCCTCGACAACTACTACTACTATTATTATTATTATTATTATTATTATTATTATTATTATTATTATTATTATTATTATTATTATTATTATTATTATTATTATTATTATTTGACCATGCTGGTCATTTATGAACATTTGAACATCTTGGCCATGTTCTGTTATAATCTCCACCCGGCTCAGCCATAAGAGGACTGGCCACCCCTCATAGCCTGGTTCCTCTCTAGGTTTCTTCCTAGGTTTTGGCCTTTCTAGGGAGTTTTTCCTAGCCACCGTGCTTCTACACCTGCATTGCTTGCTGTTTGGGGTTTTAGACTGGGTTTTTGTACAGCACTTTGAGATATCAGCTGATGTAAGAAGGGCTATATCAATTTATTTGATTTGATTTGCTGCACTGTTTCGAGGCGGCCATCAGCCAGTGAGCAGCAGGTCAGTGAGTGAGTAACCTTGTCCCAAGACTATTGCGCACAGCGCATTTAAGCCTGGAATATCAAAAACTCAAAGTTGGCCTTAGTGGGAGTGACCATAGACCAGACTTGGACAGAAGTGTCTGGGAATGAGATTAGTCTGTGGTGACTACCCTCAACTATCCGACCTTGTCCTCCCACCTTCCCTCGCCTCCTCCTCCTCACTGATGCGCTTTAACTGATGCACACTTGATCTCTGTAAGAAATGTGTGTGTGAGTAAAAGTAAAGGTACCTTAATAGAAAATGAAAAAAAGTAAAAGTCATCCAGTAAAATTCTACTAGAGTAAAAATGATTTGGTTTAAAATATAATATAAGTATCAAAAGTAAATGCAATTGCTAAAACATATTTAAGTTCCAAAAGAAAATGTAAAGTATAAATAATTTCAAATTCCTTAAATTAAGCAAACCGGATGGCACCATTTTTTTTTTCATTTTTGGGGGGGGAAAGCCAGGGGCACACTCCAACAGCACATTCAGACTTAATTTAAAAATGAAACATGAAGTAGCGATGTCCTGCTTTCAAAATGTAATGAGTACTTTTGGATATCAAGGAGATTGTATGGAGTAAAAAGTACAATATTTTCTTAAGGAAAGGAGTGAAGAAAAAGTTAATGTTGACAAAAATATAAATAGTAAGGATACCCCAAAACACTACTTTAAACTATTCTCTCTCTCTCTCTCTCTCTCTAAGATCAGACACAATCCTAGCTCTTCTCTACCCTTCTCTCTTCTTTTTCCCCCTCTTCCGTCCTCTCCCCCCCTCTTCCACCTGTCATCCCTCTCTCACTCATCCCATTTCTGCTGCTGGGCCTCATGACTACTGAGTAAACTGACTACAGCTTACACAATTTCCTCACGCGCACACACACACACTCCGAGCCCCCAATGCTAACAACTTACTGGAATGGAAAACACTGGTCACGCTTGAAGAGGGCATGTGCATACACTCCCTCCACTGTAAAACCATTCTGCCCTATACCATCTGTACAAGAGGAATATCTATCTAAGAATGCTGTTCATCGACTACAACGTAGCCTTTAACACTATAGTGCCTTCAAGCTCATCACTCAGCTTGGGGCCCTGGGTCTGAACCCCGCCCTGTGCAACTGGGTCCTGGACTTCCTGACGGGCTGACCCCAGGTGGTAAAGGTAGGCAACAACACCTCTGCTATGCTGATCCTCAACACAAGGGTGTGTGCTCAGCCCCCTCCTATACTCCCTGTTCACCAATGGCTTCATGACCACGCACATCTCCAGTTCAATCATCAAGTTTGCAGATGACACATCAGTGCTAGGCTTGATAACCAACAGTGACGAGACAGCCTACAGGGAGGAGGTGAGGGCCCTGGTGGAGTGGTCCTAGGACTGCACATCACGGATAACCTGAAATGGTCCATCCACACTGCAACAGCGCCTCTTCAACCTCACGAGACTGAAGAAATTCGGCTTGGCCCCTAAGACCCTCACAAAACCCTGAGCGCATCCTGTCGGTCTGTATCACCGGCTAGTAGAGAAGGGTGTAATTGCAGACCGCAAATAGGTGTGTTTTCTTGGCATTTCTTGATATCAAGTTACACCCATTGATACACCCATTGATGCACGCCATTGATCCGTGGCTGATTTTTTTCGTGTTGGGGACAACAGTTGTTGACAATTGTAGCAATTAACCTTAGTCAATTAACAATTAACCTTTGTAGCAATTAACCTTTGTAACTTAACCTTAGTCTAACCTGCCACACTAATTCACCTCTGCCACGCTAGATCATTTAACGAATCACTTTAATTATCCTAACCTGCTATGTAAACAAATCATCTGTGTCGAGAAACCACCAGTCTCATAACACCGGAACTGACCAATGGCAGGTATCAATGGGCATTTCCTGATATCAGGCAATACCCACATCAAGAAAGCCTCGAATTGCAGACTGCAATTACACCATATTCGCCTGGTGTGGCAATTGCACCGTCTGTAACTGCAAGGGTCTCCAGAGGGTAGTGCGGACAGTCAAATGCATCACTGCCTGCCCCCCAGCACATCTAAGGCACCCGGTGCCACAGGAAGATCATCAATGACCTCAGCCACAAATTTGGGATTTGTGTGTATTGTTAGGTATTACTGCACTGTTGAAGCTACAAACATAAGCATTTTGCTGCACCTGTGATAACATCTGCAAAATATGTGTTCACGACCAATACAATTTGAATTGATCATTTGATTTGAGACACATCAGCTTTTTAAAATAGACAATAGATGACCGAAATTAAGTCTGTGTATGTGTGTGTTTCTGTGTGTGTGCTTAGGTGCCTGGGTGTGTATGTGTGTGTGTGTGCGTGTGCATGTGTGTGTAGAGAGAGGAGGATGCCATGTGTGTCAGTCATTAAGGGGGAGATCAGCACCTGAAGGGAATATTACTGACTGAGACATCCAAACACAGATGAAGACCAAGACCACTAACACTGCTGACCACAGCATGGGTAGAAAGTACAGATCCATTTCCTTTATTTGTCCTTCCTCTTCCTCTCTCCTCTCCCTCCCTCTAGCCCCTCCCTTACTCCCTATGCATTCATATTCTAACAGCCCTTATGACTGAAATCCTAGATATTGATATAGTCACTTTATTTATTTGGGATGTGAGTCAGCAAAAAAAATGAAGACTTTCTGTTGCCATCCCTGTATAATGGATTAATAAATATCATATTTATTTCAACAGTAACACTTCAGCAGCTACAGACGTTTTTGTGAGAAGACCGATTTTCGCGATGTCTCATGGTCTGACAAGTACCGCTCTAGCTCTGCCATCTTTCACCGCAGATGCGTAAGTGCGCCATAGGCGGATGCGGTGAATTGAGACGCATCCAATAGCTTATGTTACTTAGATTGTGTCACCGGTGCGTCAATCGAGTCTAGGGGGTTAAGGAATTCTTACATATTTGTAAACGTCATTAAAGCTACACAACTGCCAGTGTTCAACCGTAACATTTGTAAAAGGTCCCATACAGTCATTCTGATTCCCATGTAAATTAGCCTTTTGAGCAACTAAAATATCCCCCATAATATTTTTTAGGGATAGAAATGCTATAAAAATTTGAACAAGTACTTTCTCTCTCATGACTAATTACCAGGAAGTTTGAAACGACAGGCTGAGTAGGTGGGAGCTTATATTCATGAGCTCGCCTTGACTGGATGCTCCTTGAATCGACTATGCCAAGAAACTTAGATGCAGTGAGCAGTGTTGTCGTAAAACCATCTCAAGCTAATTTGGTGATACACAACACATTAATAATGCAAAAAATATTATATGGTTCACAGCAGCACTGACGGATGTGTTGACATGACAACTGCGTCAAAGTTTTGATCGACCCTTCCCCCCCTTTTGTTCCATGCTTGCTGAAGACCTAGCTAGCCAGTAACTAGATAACACCAGAGAGCAGAAATGGGAAACCTATAAGTCTATTTGCCATAGATGAATAGTGTAAACTGTTTTTGCTAACACCATACAGCCAAATATAGGCAACAGTAGAGTAGCTACTGTATTTGGCTACTGTATATAAACCATGCCCCTCTGCAAACACGCCTTCACCGATGTTGGTTGCAAGGTGGTACTTATTTAAACTAGGTAAGAGAATATCATGTTATCATTGGTGTATTAAAATGAGAGTTAGGGTGACAATGGGTGAAAAGGGTCAATATCAGGGGATGTCTTTATCTGTATATATACACACACACACACACACACACACACACACATCTGAATATCTGACATTTTATTAGCTATAAGGAGTATCAGTGCCTTGCGAAAGTATTCGGCCCCCTTGAACTTTGCGACCTTTTGTCACATTTCAGGCTTCAAACATAGATATAAAACTGTATTTTTTTGTGAAGAATCAACAACAAGTGGGACACAATCATGAAGTGGAACGACATTTATTGGATATTTCAAACTTTAACAAATCAAAAACTGAAAAATTGGGCGTGCAAAATTATTGAGCCCCCTTAAGTTAATACATTGTAGCGCCACCTTTTGCTGCGATTACAGCTGTAAGTCGCTTGGGGTATGTCTCTATCAGTTTTGCACATCGAGAGACTGAAATTTTTTCCCATTCCTCCTTGCAAAACAGCTCGAGCTCAGTGAGGTTGGATGGAGAGCATTTGTGAACAGCAGTTTTCAGTTCTTTCCACAGATTCTCGATTGGATTCAGGTCTGGACTTTGACTTGGCCATTCTAACACCTGGATATGTTTATTTTTGAAGCATTCCATTGTAGATTTTGATTTATGTTTTGGATCATTGTCTTGTTGGAAGACAAATCTCCGTCCCAGTCTCAGGTCTTTTGCAGACTCCATCAGGTTTTCTTCCAGAATGGTCCTGTATTTGGCTCCATCCATCTTCCCATCAATTTTAACCATCTTCCCTGTCCCTGCTGAAGAAAAGCAGGCCCAAATCATGATGCTGCCACCACCATGTTTGACAGTGGGGATGGTGTGTTCAGGGTGATGAGCTGTGTTGCTTTTACGCCAAACATAACGTTTTGCATTGTTGCCAAAAAGTTAAATTTTGGTTTCATCTGACCAGAGCACCTTCTTCCACATGTTTGGTGTGTCTCCCAGGTGGCTTGTGGCAAACTTTAAATTACACTTTTTATGGATATCTTTAAGAAATGGCTTTCTTCTTGCCACTCTTCCATAAAGGCCAGATTTGTGCAATATACGACTGATTGTTGTCCTATGGACAGAGTCTCCCACCTCAACTGTAGATCTCTGCAGTTCATCCAGAGTGATCATGGGCCTCTTGGCTGCATCTCTGATCAGTCTTCTCCTTGTATGAGCTGAAAGTTTAGAGGGACGGCCAGGTCTTGGTAGATTTGCAGTGGTCTGATACTCCTTCCATTTCAATATTATCGCTTGCACAGTGCTCCTTGGGATGTTTAAAGCTTGGGAAATATTTTTGTATCCAAATCCGGCTTTAAACTTCTTCACAACAGTATCTCGGACCTGCCTGGTGTGTTCCTTGTTCTTCATGATGCTCTCTGCGCTTTTAACGGACCTCTGAGACTATCACAGTGCAGGTGCATTTATACGGAGACTTGATTACACACAGGTGGATTGTATTTATCATCATTAGTCATTTAGGTCAACATTGGATCATTCAGAGATCCTCACTGAACTTCTGGAGAGAGTTTGCTGCACTGAAAGTAAAGGGGCTAAATAATTTTGCACGCCCAATTTTTCAGTTTTTGATTTGTTAAAACAGTTTGAAATATCCAATAAATGTCGTTCCACTTCATGATTGTGTCCCACTTGTTGTTGATTCTTCACAAAAAAATACAGTTTTATATCTTTATGTTTGAAGCCTGAAATCTGGCAAAAGGTCGCAAAGTTCAAGGGGGCCGAATACTTTCGCAAGGCACTGTACATGCCCCAGATACGCATGTCCTTAATTTCATATGTGGAGCTAGGATATTCTCCGTAATTAGACAGTTTCTACATGCATCCAATCCGGACCTGCTACCGTATGAGTCCAGAGAAATATCTGTGGTGAGATCCCTTCAAGACCTGCCCTGGTGCATCCGCTTACATATTTGTAGAATATTTTAACTCTGGAAAGAGTACGTGTCAACATGCTGACATATCTAATCTTTTAAACTTAGGCATGAACAAATCCACATACTCTATCATATCTGTAGTCATTACCTGATCATTTACAGAACCATATTTCTCAAAAAATTCAATACATATCCTTAGATGATATGTAATATTCATCCTCATGATCACTGTCCAGCGGCCAAATAACTTTACCTGTTCAGGCGCCGAAAATCATTGTGCTTCTTCACATGAAGGTGACATATCTGAGTATACAGTAGTAGGCTACAAGGCACAGAAATGCAGATGTAGTCATATTCAATCCAAAGCACATCTCTGCTATTTCTGCTTTAAACAATACAGCATAGAAAATCCAACAATACCTCTGCCAGTTCTGTATGTTAACTTCTTAAGGCTGCAGGGGCAGTATTGAGTAGCTTGGATGAAAAGGTGCCCATTGTAAACGACCAGCTCCTCAGTCTCAGTTGCTCATATATGCATATTATTATTAGTATTGGAGAGAAAACACTCTAAAGTTTCCAAAACTGTCAAAATATTGTCTGTGAGTATAAAATATCTGATATTGCAGGCAAAACCCTGAGGAAAATCAAAACAGGAAGTGGCTTCCATTTTGAAAACTCCATGTCCTGTAGCCTCCCTTTTCTCCATTTAAAGGGATATCAACCAGATTCCTTTTCCTATCGCTTCTTCAAGGTGTCAGTCTTCAGACATAGTTTCAGGCTTTTATTTTGAAAAATGAGCCAGAACGATAGGTGGTCGCATGAGTTTTGCTCACGCAACTCAGTTTGGACAGCCATTGCTTTTCCCTCTCCTATTCACCAAGACATTTGCGGTTGATATATTATCGATTATATATTTTAAAAACAACCTGAGGATTTATTATAAAAAACGTTTGACATATTTCTGTGAACCCAACATGCATAAAATCATTCATCAAAATTGTGTCAATATTGCAAAAAGATGTTGTCGAAGCGTTAACTTCTTTGAGGTATATTGTTTTTATTTATCCCCTTTTTTGTACTATTCAATTGTTAGTTACGGTCTTGTCCCATTCACTGCAACTCCCCTACCTACTTGAGGCGAAGGTCGAGAGCCATGCGTCCTCTAAAACACAACCCAGCCAAGCTGCACTGCTCGCTTAACCTGGAAGCCAGCCACACCAACATGTCAGAGGAAACACCATCCAGTTGGCGACCGAATCAGCTTGCTTGCGCCCAGCCCGCCACAAGGAGCGCAATGGGACAAGGAAATCCCAGCTTGACAAACCCTCCCCTAACCCAAACAAACCTTCCCCTAACTCATGGATCTCCCTGACTGACACAGCCTGGGATAAAACCTGGGTCTGTAGTGACAGACCTGCAATGCAGTGCCTTAGACCGCTACACCACTCGGGAGGCCCTTTGAGGTATATTCTGAACTGCTTCTCACTTCTTCGTTTCTCCAGTTGTCAGTTCGACCACACACCGTTTACAAACTCATTTGTGGTGCCCAAATTTAAAAATCACAGTTGGAACTCCACAGCAGAAAATATGTGATTCTTGTTGCTAGGCTACCAGTTATGGTGTTTTTACTTTGCCTTTATGTAGATGACATACAAAACGTTTAGCTAGAGTACTAAAATTATGGATTTAGTATTTGTCAAATTATTCAACATGTCCTTAAAACTCAAGTAAGCATCAGAAATTGTCCTCATTTAGCATATCAAAAAGCATATCAAGATCCTGATATAGACAGTCAAGAGCATATGCATTGTATATGCTGAGAAAATATACTATGTGGGCCTACTTTCAGTATTTGTCATCATATAGAGAAAATAAGATGTCCATATAGGCCTATCTCAGGATATCTAATGAGTCAATATCTGGCCATACCATGTATGATACCCGGGGGGAATCCAAAAATTATTTGTGCATGAAAGAAAAATATGGATTTCATATTAATTATTGAGCATGTGCTGAAAACTCATATTATTCTTTTCAGCATATCACGTTCTGGATTTGACCTCACCCAAGAGAAGCATATCTGGAATCCATATAGCTTATTATCTTGAATGTGCTGAGAAAACACAGATATGCGATGTATACAGTCAGTATTCATCAACATGGATGTTGTATATCTTAAGATAATGAGTGAGTCCATATCCAGCCATAGGAAATTCCATGTGTGATATTATTTTGATGGTTCATGAGCTTTAACAATATAACAGAACAGATTAACGAGAATGACATTTACTTTCACGGGTGGCCAAAAAGATAACTCTGAAAGCCGGTGTAGTAGTAGTAGTACAAGCTACACTAGTGACAGGGATCATCTGGACTTGGCTGGCTGTGACTGAACAGAGTACAGATATAAGAGGAATAGTGGCTCAGGGTGTTTGTGTGTGCATTTCTGCTTGTGCGTGTGTACATTGGATCGCTGCCAACACCAGCAGCATGTGATCACAACACAAAGGTCACGTGTCCTACCTGTGACTAAGAATTTCCTCTGCTCTCATAAAGGTCTTTATAGAATGGGCTTTTATGAGGCGAGTGCGTGCATGCATGTGTGTGAGACAGAGAGATTGCAATTACAAATTGCAATGTGACTGTGCTCAGAAATAGGAGAAGTTTGCACTTGGGCATTTGGCACACCATACCTTTACCCACGTATGGGTACAAGTGTCCCATCTATGTATATCCAAGATCAGATTACTCTCCCACTTTCCTAACAACAACCAATTAATGCAAAACTGCAAAACCTCGCTTCGCGTTCTTAGGAAACTATGCAGTGTTGTGTTTTTATGTATTATTTCTTACATTGTTACCCCAGAAAATCTTAAGTCTTATTACATACAACCGGGAAGAACTATTGGATATAAGAGCAACATCAACTTACCAACATTACGACCAGGAATACGACTTTGAGGTACAACATCAGCGTCTCTGACCAATGACCTCCAAGATGCCTTTTAGTCCATCTGTCCAACAGTGGAGGCTCCTCAGAGGAGGAAGGGGAGGGCCATCCTCCTCAGTGAATTTTATACAAATAAAAATTGTGAAACAATTAAAAAGTTATCCTGTTTAGATAAAACTATTCTAAATATATTTACGTAAACAAATAATTGATTAAAGCACACTGTTTTGCAATGAAGGTCTACAGTAGCCTCAACAGCACTCTCTGGGGTAGCCGGAGGACAGCTAGTTTCCGTCCTCTTCTGGGTACATTGACTTCAATACAAAACATAGGATACTCAAGGTTCTCATCCCGTTCCATAGACGTACACAGTAATTATGAGGACGTTCTCCAACCTATTAGAGCTCTTGCAGTATGAACTGACATGTTGTCGACCCAATCAAAGGATCAGAGAATTAATCTAGTACTGAAATCATAAGCTACAGATGGCTAGCACTGCACTGAATAAACTGTGGTGAGTAGTTGACTCAAACAGAGAGAAATACAATAGTTGAACAGTTTTAAAATGATTTATTTATTCAAAAACTAAGGAGAAGCAAGAGATCGAAATAGTATTTTTGTTTGTACTTTCACTTACATAGCTAGTGAAGAGGGCTAGCTCGTTTAGCCTACTCAAACCCCCGGCTCAAACAGAGAGGGTTGCTATGTTAGCTAGCTGGCTATGGCTATCCAACACTGGAACTCTTCCAAGTCAAGGTAAGCTTTTGGTTTTATACATGTATTGCTACCGGGGCCTGTCGGTGTAACTGCTAAACTGCTTGTTGTACATTGTACTGCATGATTGCAGCATGTTTATTAATGTGTTAGATCCAGTAGCTAGCTATGTTGACTAGTGGTGTAGTGTAGTGGTTAGCAGTTATGGTATGAAGGTTTTGAATGAAAATGTTTTTTTGACTGGTCACAGACACCTGTTGTATTGTGCATTGAAGTCCACAAGTGAAGGAAAAATGTGAGAGGAGAGCACTCAGATGTGAGAAGGAATTATACAAACAGCATGATTATTTGCTCATTGTATGTGGCTGCTATGAAAGTGAACTGTGTTTGCGGTGATCAGGGTGTATTCATTCTGTCGATTCTGTTGAAAAACCTTTCTTAAGCAGAAGCAAATGGAACAAAAAGATTACACCCTAGATCAGCGAGATGCATGCAAGAGTGTACAAGTTGGTATTGAATGTGTCAGTGTCTGGATTACTCAAATTTTCCCTCAAACTGTTGTAGCTGGGTGTAGGGAAAATTTGAGCATCACGTAGTAGCCTAAACCCATCATTGTTACATTGAGCTGGGTGACGACATTATAATGTGGCAACAAAAATATCCACTGTAAAGTCCCACCTGACCTGCCATAAGTTAAGGCACCATGTCAGTGATTGACTTCATAGTTTCCCTTAAAGGACTGGCTTCCTGCCAACTATGTGGTATGTGGAGCACTCATGGCTCCTGTCCATGTGAATTCTTCTCGCTCAGTATTAAATGGGGAGAGCGAAAGGACACATGTATTGTAAAACCTGGGGCATTTTTAAATCAAATACTTATATTAAGTCAATGAAAAGTCATTATTACTTAATATGTTTATGTGGTACTGACTCAAAACTAAATAAGTGTTCACATTAACAAAATGTTCTACTGCAGGTAGATTTTGGGGAATAATCTTACGCTACGCAAAGATAAATAACATACATTTTTCTATACTAATCCAATCAATTATTTTGATTTATTTACACGTTACTGAAATGGTTGTTCCAGTTTAGATGACTTAGGTAGTCTCCTCACAATGTTCCTAACCCTGGCAGTCATTATGAATGCAGGTTGAGGGTGAATAAAAATGTAAACTGTTGGATATCTCTGGCTGGATTCCAGTAGGAATTGCACATAATTTTGCAAGCCACCATGACTTGCAGGCAGGGTTGCAAAATGCAATTTACAAGATTTTCGAGTAATTGGAGCTCAATGGAGCATGATGTCGCCGACAGAGATGGTCACCTCGCTTCGCATTCTTAGGAAACTATGCAGTGTTGTGTTTTTATGTATTATTTCTTACATTGTTACCCCAGAAAATCTTAAGTCTTATTACATACAACCGGGAAGAACTATTGGATATAAGAGCAACATCAACTTACCAACATTACGACCAGGAATACGACTTTCCTGAAGCAGATCCTCTGTTTGGACCACCACCCAGGACAATGGATCGGATCCCAGTAGGCGACCCAAAACAACAGCGCCGCTGAAGGGTCAGACAGAGTGGTCTTCAGGTCAGGCTCCGTAGATGGGCACATCGCTCACGAGTATATTACTCGCCAATGTCCAGTCTGTTGTTGACAACAAGGTAGATGAAATTCGAGCAAGGGTTGACTTCCAGAGAGACTGTAACATTCTCTGTTTCATGGAAACATGGCTCACTCGGGATATGTAATCAGAGTCGGTACAGCCACCCGGTTTCTTCATGCATCGCTCTGACAGAAACAAACATCTCTTTGGTAATAAGAAGGGCGGGGTTGTATGCCTTATGATTAACAAGTCGTGGTGTGATCATAACAAGATACAGGAACTCAAGTCCTTTTGTTCACCTGACCTAGAATTCCTTACATTCAAATGCTGACAGCATTATCTACCAAGAGATTTCTCTTTGATTATAATCACAGCTGTGTATATCCCCCCAAGCAGACACCTTGACCGCAATCGCAATCACACTGCCCTAACCCATCTGGACATGAGGAATACCTATGTAAGAATGCTGTTCATCGATTACAGCTCAGTATTTAACATCATAGTAAACTCCAAACCCGTCATTAAGCTCGAGACACTGGGTCCAGACCCCGCCCTGTGCAACTAGGTCCTAGACTTTCTGACGGGCCGCCCCCAGGTGGTGAGGGTAGGAAACAACATTTCCACCCCGCTGATCCTCAACACTGGGGCCCCACAGGGGTGCATTCTCAGCCCTCTCCTGTACTCCCTGTTCACCCATGACTGCGTGGCCATGCATGCCTTCAACTCAATCATCAAGTTTGCAGACGACACTACAGTGGTAGGCTTGATTACCAACAACGACGAGACAGCGTACAGGGAGGAGGTGAGGGCCCTCGGAGTGTGGTGTCAGGAAAATAACCTCACACTCAGAGGAGATGATCGTGGACTTCAGAAAACAGCAGAGGGAGCACTCCCCTATACACATCGACGGGACAGTAGTGGAGAAGGTGGAAAGTTTTAAGTTTCTCGGTGTACACATCACGGACAAAATGAAATGGTTCACCCACACAGACAGCATGTTGAAGTAGGCGCAACTGCTCCTCTTCAACCTCTGGAGGCTGAAGAAATTTGGCTTGTCACCAAAAACACACAAACTTTTACAGATGCACAATCGAGAGAATCCTGTCGGGCTGTATCACCGCCTAGTACGGCAACTGCTCCACCCACAACCTCAGGGCTCTCCAGAGGGTAGTGAGGTCTGCAAAAACCACCACCGGGGGCAAACTACCTGCCCTCCAGGACACCTACACCACCCGATGTCACAGGAAGGCCAAAATTATCATCAAGGACAACAACCACCCGAGCCTCTGCCTGTTCACCCCGCTATCATCCAGAAGGCGAGATCAGTACAGGTGCATCAAAGCTTGGACCGAGAGACTGAAATGCAGCTTCTATCTCAAGGCCATTAGACTGTTAAACAGCCAAATGGGATGTAATAAATGTATCACTAGTCACTTTAAACAATGCCACTTGATATAAAGTTTATATACCCTACATTACTCATCTCATATGTATATACTGTACTCTATACCATCTTGCCTATGCTGCATGGCCATCGCTCATCCATATATTTATATGTACATATTCTTATTCATTCCTTTACACTTGTGTGTGTATAAGGTAGTAGTTGTGAAATTGTTAGATTACTTGTTAGATATTACTGCACGGTCAGAACTAGAAGCACAAGCATTTCGCTACACTCGCATTAACATCTGCTAACCATGTGTATGTGACCCATACAATTTGATTTGATTTCATTACTGTTGGGAAATAAAACATTTTTATTTGGGATTTTGGGGAAAGTTACTGTAATTTTGAAACCATACTTTCAGGCTTGATGTTGCCTGTAAACCACCAAATATATAATGTTATATCGTCAAGATAATATTCACCTAGGAACTCAGCTGGTGAAGGTCACAGGACTGAATGTGAATGAATTCAATAACCATGTTACTAACCACATTTCCACCCAATGATAAACATCTGAATTTCATTGGATGGAAACCTATCTTCTGTCACTAACAAATACAGTCATGGGTGGTAACTCTATAATTCACTCGAAAAGGTAAGGCACACTGGGAACTTTTATTGGAGGTGTGGCATAGTGGGGGGGTTCCTCAAAATGTTCAAGCTGATACAACTCAAATCTGAACTACCTGTGACTCTTATCAGTTTGAGTAATAACTACAATATCACTTTAAGTATATGTACTAAGGAATAGGGTGCCATTTGGGACACAGTAACCAGTCTTTAGGTATGGGTTGCCATGGAAACAGCTGCTTTGCAGTGGCAACAGAGACAGAGTCACAGTGTCTGGACGAGTGAGACATTCATTATTATTTCCATTTTTACAAGCTACATGGGGGCAATACCAGAATAAATTATAAAATTATGTCTCTTTGCAGCAAAATCTGCAGAGCTGAGATTGTTGTAGGCCCCATATATACACTGAGTATACAAAACATTAGGAACACCTGCTCTTTCCATGACAGACTGACCAGGTAAATCCAGGTGAAATCTATGATCCCTTATGATCCCCACTTGTTAAATCCACTTCAATCAATGTATATGAAGAGGAAGAGACTGGTTAAAGAAGGATTTTAAATCCTTGAGACAATTGAGGCATGGATTGTGTATGTGTGCCATTCAGAGGGTGAATTGTCAAGACAAAAGATGTACAGTGGCAAGAGAAAGTATGTGAACCCTTTGGAATTACCTGGATTTCTGCATAAATTGGTCATCAAATTTGATCTCATCTTCACCTAAGTCACAACAATAGACAAACATTGTGTGCTTAAACTAATAACACACAAATTATTGTATTTTTCTTGTCTATATTGAATACATAATTTAAACATTCACAGTGTAGGTTGGAAAAAGTATGTGAACCCCTAGGCTCCAATCAATGAGACAAGTTCAATCAATGAGACAAGATTGGAGATGTTTGTTAGAGCTGCCTTGCCCTATAAAAAACATTCACAAAATGTGTGTTTGCTATTCACAAGAAGCAATGTGAACAATGCCTCGTACAAAACAGATCTCAGACCTACGATTAAGAATTGAATTAAGAATTGATTAAGAATTGTTGACTTGCATAAAGCTGGAAAGGGTTACAAAAGTATCTCTAAAAGCCTTGATGTTTATCAGTCCATGGTAAGACAAATTGTCTACAAATGGAGAAAATTCAGCACTGTTGCTAATCCCCTAGGAGTGGTCATCCTGCAAAAATGACTGCAAGTGCAGAATGCTCAATGAGGTTAAGAAGAATCCTAAAGTGTCAGCTAAGGACATGCTAAAAATCTCTGTTGATGAGTCTACGATACGTAAAACACTAAACAAGAATGGTGTTCATGGGAGGACACCACAGAAGAAGCCACTGCTGTCCAAAAAAACATTGCTGCACTTCGGAAGTTTGCAAAAGTGCACCTGGATGTTCCACAGCACTACTGGCAAAATATTCTGTGGACAGATGAAACTACAGTTGAGTTGTTTGGAAGGAACACACAACACTATGTGTGGATAAAAAAAGGCACAGCACACCAACATCAAAACCTCATCCCAACTGTAAAGTATGGTGGAGGGAGCATCATGGTTTGGTGATGCTTTGCTGCCTCAGGGCCTGGACAGCTTGCCATCATCGACTGAATAATGGATACCCAAGTTTATCAAGACATTTTGCAGGAGAATGTTAGGCTATCTGTCTACCAATTGCAGCTCAACAGAAGTTGGGTGATGCAGCAGGACAACTACCCAAAAACACAGAAGTAAAACAACAGAATGACAGAAGAAAATACACCTTCTGGAGTGGCCAGGTCAGAGTCCTGACCTCAACCAGATTGAGATGCTGTGGCATGGCCTCAAGAGAGCAGTTCACACCAGACATCCCAATAATATTTCTGAATTGGAACAGTTTTGTAAAGAGGAATGGTCCAAAATTCCTCCTGACCGTTCTCCAGGTCTGATCCCCAACTACAGAAAATGTTTGGTTGAGGATATTGCTGCCCAACGAGGGTCAACCGGTTATTAAATCCCAGACTTCACATACTTTTTCCACCCTGCACTATGAATGTTTACACAGTGTGTTCAATAAAGATATGAAAATGTATAATTGTTTGTGTGTTATTAGTGTAAGCAGTCTGTGTTTGTCTATTGTTGTGACTTAGATGAAGATCAGATCAAATTTTATGAGCACATTTTATGTTCGCATACTTTTTCTTGCCACTGTAAGTGCCTTTGAAAAGGGTATGGTAATAGGTGCCAAGCGCACCGTTTTGACTGTATCAAGTACTGAACTGCTGCTTTGTTTTTCACGCTCAACAGTTTCCTGTGTGTAGCAAGAATAGTTCACCACTCAAAGGACATCCAGCCAACTTGACACATCTGCGGGAATCATTGAAGTCAACGTAGCCAGCATCCCTGTGGAATTGAGGCTGTTCTGAGGGCAAAAGTGTGTGCATCTCAATATTAGGAAGGTGTTCGTTCACTCAGTGTATAACATTAAATTGGTGGCAAGAATTTTGTGTTGAATCAAGTGTTGTTTTGTGAGACAAATTCATTTTAGTAATTGTGTATAATTTCCGACTGCCGACCAAAGGAGGGGTTGGTGGCTACTGTATCATATGGTAAAGAAGGAGGATTATGTGGCCGACAGTGGTCTAGGGGTCTAATCTGCTGACTCTAGATCACATATATTGCTGCAGCATAGGTTAGAATCTGGCCCACAGCTATTTCAGCAAAGCTCTATCTATTTTTCCCACTGTCTCTCCTCCATCCAATAAACAATAAAATGCCCCAAAAATAAAGTGTGGCAAACCTCTTCAAGGTTAGGAGCGTTTGTCATAAATTAAGTGGTAAACTGTCACCAAATCACCCAAGAATGAGAGTTATTTCGAACAGGACCTGTTTGTTTGTTTCTCCGTCCTGGTCCACCCAGGCCGTAGGCGAGGTCAAGGATAGCAGGGTTCGGTACACGAATCGGGTTCTCGGTAGGTCCAGGTCCAAACGCCAACAGGTAAGTCCAAAACAATCCAGCTCATACACGGTAAATCCAGCCAATCTCTAGTGTCTCTTTCTCTATTGTTCATAGATCCTTCCAGCACTCTCTCTTCCTCTTCCTGGTTTTTCTTGACCCTTTATCTGTGGGTCGGCTCCACCTTCCGAGGGTTCCCCTTGCTTCTGGGACTTGTAGTTTTGGCGGTCAGCCATTTTGTTATCTGTAGTTCTGACAGGGGTGGCCATTTTAGTGATCGGGCAGAGCCCGTTTATTAGTTCTGCTCTCACATATCTGCCATTTATTACTCGACCCCCTGCTTTGCCACAATAGCTTTAAAATAAGGAGACATCTGCCTCATACCGTAGCTAACCAATGATAGAGCTCACCTTTGGATACAATATTCTCCTAATATCACCTCTTTGATAACCAGACAGAGATATTATCTTCAAATATATACCTGTAATTACATTTTATTGGAAGGAGGAGGAGGTGTGTTTGGATAATTTAAACATACCATTTTTTCTCACATTTATATGTCATGAACAGCTTCTGTTTCAATTCTGCCACAGCAGTGGAGGCTGGGTGGAGGAGCTATAGGAGGATGGGCTCATTGTAATGGCTGAAATGGAACAAATGGAACAGTACAAAGACATCAAAGGTATGGAAACCACATGTTTGACTCCATTCCATTTATACCATTCTAGCCATTACAATGAGCCTGTCATCATACAGCTCCTCCCAACAATGTGCCACAGAGCCTACTGTAGCCTATATTTTAGTTTCTATAAACCCTGACACATTAATCTCAGCTTCACTCATCTTTTCATAGTGCTGAATTTCGAGTTAAAACATTGTCAATCACGACCCTATATTTATGTCTTAGGGCTAGTCCCACATTTTTTTTGGTCAATTTCCGCCTGAATGACGTGCCCAAAGTAAATTGCCTGTTGCTCAGGCCCTGAAGCCAAAATATGCATATAATTGGTACCATTGGAAAGAAAACACGTTGAAGTTTGTAGAAATGTTAAAATAATGCAGGATAATATAACACCATAGATATGGTAGGAGAAAATCCAAAGAAAAACCAACCAGAATTTATGGACATATTAAGGACATATTGAAAATTAGCTCTCTGGATGCAATTGCTATGGCTTCCACAGGGTGCCAGCAGTCTATGTTCAAGGTTTCAGGCTTGTAACTTCAAAAACAAATAAGAAATATCATTTTTAGTACAAGGACAAAGTCTTGGAAATGTGCGTATGCGGTCGCTATGAAAACTGTACGCACCTGCTAAAATCGGTTTCATATTGAACATACTTCTTTCCTAAATAAATATTATAATTTGATTACATTTTAGGGTATCTGAGAAGTAAATAGAAACATATTTTGACTTGTTGAAACAAAGTTTATGGGTAGATTTTTTGATTATTTTCTCTGCAAGTTGAACAAGTGGTTGACTCAAATCAACTAAACTGACTTTTTGGGATATAAAGAAGGATTTTATCTAACAAAAGGACACTACATGTTATAGCTGGGACCATTGGATGACAAATCAGAGGAAGATTTTCAAAAAGTAAGTGAGTATTTAATCGTTATTTGTGAATGTATGAAACCTGTGCCGGTGGAAAAATATTTTGATGTGGGGGGCTGTCCTCAAACAATCACATGGCATGTTTTTGCTGTAATAGCTACTATAAATCGGACAATGCAGTTAGATTAACAACAATGTAAGCTTTCAGACGATATAAGACCTAAATGTTTAACTTGTTATGGCTGCAATCCCGTTAACGGGATATTCAATTAATATTTCTAAAAATATTTATATTTTAGGGAAACACAGCTTAGCCTTTTGTTAATCCACCTGTCATATCAGATTTTGAAAATGTGCTTTACACCAAAAGCAATCCAAGCGTTTGTGTAAGTTTATCGATCGCTTGACAAAACATTAAGTACACTTAGCATCAGGTAGCTTGGTCACGAAAATCAAAAAAGCAATCAAATGAATCGTTTACCTTTGATGATCTTCAGATGTTTTCACTCACGACACTCCCAGTTACACAATACATTTTCCTTTTGTTCCATAAAGTAGATTTTTATATCCAAAATACCTCTGTTTGTTTGGCGCGTTATGTTCAGAAATCCACAGGAAAGAGCGGTCACGACAACGCAGACAAATTCCGAATAGTTACCGTAATGGCCAAAGAAACATGTCAAACGTTTTTTATAATCAATCCTCCGGTTGTTTTTAAAATATATAATCGATAATATATCAACCGCAAATGTCTTTACCAGTAGGAGAGGGAAAAGCAACGGCTGTCCAAACTCTGTCGCGTGAGCAAAACTCATGCGACCACTTGACGCGATGTTATCTTTCTGGCTCATTTTTCAAAATAAAAGGCTGAAACTATGTCTGAAGACTGTTGACACCTCGAGGAAGCGATAGGAAAAGGAATCTGGTTTATATCCCTTTAAATGGAGCAAAGGGAGGCTGTGGAACATGGAGTTTTCAAAATAGAAGCCACCTCCTGGTTTGATTTTCCTCAGGGTTTCGCCTGTAATATCAGTTCTGTTATACTCATAGACAATATTTTGACAGTTTTGGAAACTTTAGAGTGTTTTCTCTCCAATACTAATAATAATATTCATATTTTAGCAACTGAGACTGAGGAGCTGGCCGTTTACAATGGGCACCTTTTCATCTAAGCTACTCAATACTACCCCTACAGCCATAAGAAGTGTTAATATCCATCATTTGTATGATTTTTATGATTTGAATTGCGCGCCCACACTCATGTTTTGATGGCGCCGAATTTCCAGTGAAAACATTGTCAATCACAACCCTATAACAGGAGCTGTACTGTGGCTGTAGGCCTGGAAACAGGGAAAGTGAGCCATGAAGAAGTCCCTAATGACTCAGTCATTCCAATGACTGCAAGGCTGGGTGAGTCTACTGATTGTTACTCCACCGCTGTTTGCTTCTTGAGAATGTAATCATAGCCTTGTGTGTGTGTGTGTGTGTGTGTGTGTGTGTGTGTGTGTGTGTGTGTGTGTGTGTGTGTGTGTGTGTGTGTGTGTGTGTGTGTGTGTGTGTGTGTGTGTGTGTGTGTCCGTGTGTGCATGTATGACTGCACGTGCTTGTGTGTGTATAGACACTGTCATTAGGTGTGCTATTACCCATAAGCTACCAATAGCAAACACTGCCATGAAAATGAATGCAATGGCATGGCAATGGCATGAATGCAATGGTATCCTAGTCAATTTCTCAGTGGGTGAAGTGATGGAAATCCTTTGTCTTTTTATAATGTGTGTTGAGTCAAATGGAGTGCTGGAGTCTATTTAGGTATGACAGAGAGCGTTATGGGGTGATTATCACTGTGTTTGTGTTTGTGTGTACACATGCATACACATACACTGTAAGCAATAAAGCCCTAATGATGATTTCTGCCCAGTACTTTGTAACTCAATAATGGAGTAAATTTAACAGGTTTACACTACAGACGTCATGGGACCCTAATCGCTCAACTAATTAGAGGGAGGTGTGTGTGTGTGTGGGGGGGGGGGGGGGGGGGGGTAAAAGACTCGTGATCTAACACAAATTGCCATCTCCACTCCCCGCACCCCACAAACGCCCTTCTGTGCCAAAATATCCCCTGCTGTAAAGACACATACCGGTCCAGAGCAGAGCGCTGGTTGTCCCTGCATTATTTACAGCATTCCAGAGAGTTTCTGCAATCTTTTTGACCTGACAAGACAGGCAGGTCTCCTTCTCACACACAAACACACAGGTGCTAATGCACTCACACACAAACACGCACACACATGCACAGACACATACTTGGGCGTACACACACACAGTCGTGCACACACGTGCATACACACACTCCTGACCTCTCCTTCCTTCCTCACCCCTTTACCCTCCTCCTTCCCGCAGGACCTTATGGAATGCTGGGCTGCAATCACCAGTCCAGATGCCATCTATAGACAGCCCTCTTTGCCTACAAAGAAATGGATTGCCCTTTCTGACTGCTCCAAGATGGAATACCAGAATGGAATGCTCCAGCATTCTACTTGCTGTAGTCATTCTGATTCTGCATTTGGTGATGTTTCTGAAAAGTGCCCAGAATTTCCACACTATTTGAGTTACGTCCGTCATTGACAGCACAATCATGTTATGGTGTTGTGTTGGAACAAAACAGAATCTGCTACAGCCCTGGATTGACATGTGGTATGTTTATGTGTTCTGCTTTTAGTTGAAATGGAGGAATATATTCACTCTACAGACCACTGCAAGATCCGAGGGAAAGTTGTTTTAAGGTTATCTTAATGTCATTCAGGGTTTCCTTCATGTGATTCATCATACTGATGGTGTAATCTCTGTGAGAAGGCCAGCCACCCACTTACAAAATTAGTTCATAAAGGGGAGTAGATAACCAGCGACCTTTTCTTATCATAGTTTACACCATTTTTTATTTATTGCATTAACTTTTTTATTGACATTTTGCAGTAATGTTAATAAAAACAAGATATACCCTCGAAAGAACATACTACCCACATTTGCTCATGATTCTCATATCCCCTCTATAAAATACAGTCTACTCTCTTTCTACTCCCTCAGAGCATAATTTTTAATCATAAAAAAAACACTGAACTGAAAACCCATGAAGAGAAAATTGGCACAACTCCCTGCTTGTTTGAGGCCAGATCTCTGGTGTTGGCTCCATCAGCCTAGCCCCATGCTGTGATCAGGATGGTTTGCCATTGGTTGCTGACTGAGAGAGGATTGGCACATTGTAAAATATTTATTGAATTCCCCTCGATGGCCCACTGCGATTCCTGATGCCCCATTGCACTAATAGATAGACAGAGACCAGAGGACATTATGGATAATGTACACGGTGTACCTTTTTACAAGAGCTGATGACTAAGTGGCCACCCGGACTATTTACATTGACACCCCCCCGCCTCTTTATTTTTACACTGCTGCTACTCGCTGTTTAATATCTATGCATAGACACTTTACCCCTACCTACATGTGCAAATTTCCTCGACTAACCTGTACCCCGCAAATTGACTCAACTTCTAGGTTGGTGCGACTTTCCTCAGTTTAAGGCTGGATTCCATCCATAAAAATAAAATAAAATTTTAAAAAATTAAATCGCTGAAGATCTGAGTTAAAATGAAGGTAATTTCCGTTTGAGCCGAGAAGTCGGAAGTCTACATACACTTAAGTTGGAGTCATTAAAACCCGTTTTCAACCACTCCACAAATGTATTGTTAACAAACTATAGTTTTGGTAAGTCGGTTAGGACATCTACTTTGTGCATGACATTAGTAATTTTCTAACAATTGTTTACAGACAGATTATTCACTTATAATTCACTGTATCACAATTCCAGTGGGTCAGAAGTTTACATAAACTAAGTTGACTGAGAATTTAAACAGCTTGGAAAATTCCAGAAAATTATGTAATGGCTTTAGAAGCTTCTGATAGGCTAATTGACATAATTTGAGTCAATTGGAAGTGTACCTGTGGATGTATTTCAAGGCCTACCTTCAAACTCAGTGCCTCTTCGCATGACATCATGGGAAAATCAAAATAAATCAGCTAAGACCTCAGAAAAAAATGTAGACCTCCACAAGTCTGGTTCATCTTTGGGAGTCATTTCCAAACGCCTGAAGGTACCATGTTCATCTGTACAAACAATAGTATGCAAGTATGACGCAGCCGTCATACTGCTCAGGAAGACACGTGTTCTGTCTCTTAGAGATGAATGTACTTTGGTGCGAAAAGTGTAAATCAATCCCAGAACAACAGCAAAGAACCTTGTGAAGATGCTGAAGGCAACAGGTAAAACCTCCATAAAAAGCCAGACTATGGTTTGCAACTACACATGGGGACAAAGATCGTACTTTTTGGTGAAATGGACTCTGGTCTGATGAAACAAAAATACTGTTTGGCCATAATGACCATCGTTATGTTTGGAGGAAAAAGGGGGAGGCTTGCAAGCCGAAGAACACCATCCTAACCGTGAAGCATGGGGGTGGCAGCATCATGTTGTGGGGGTGCTTTGCTGCAGGATGGACTGGTGCACTTCACAAAAGAGATGGTATCATGAAGGAGGAAAATTACTTGCATATATTGAAGCAAGATCTCAAGTTCAAAGCTTGGTTGAAAATGGGTCTTCCAAATGGACAATGACCCCAAGCATACTTCCAAAGTTGTGGCAAAAAGGACAACAAAGTCAAGGTATTGGAGTGGCCATTACAAAGCCCTGACTTCAATCCTATAGAAAAAGTTTGGGTAGAACTGAAAAAGCGTGTGCGAGGAAGGAGGCTTACAAACCTAACTCAGTTACACCAGCTCTGTCAGGAGGCCAACATTCACTCAACTTATTGTGGGAAGCTTGTGGAAGGCTACCTGAAACGTTTAAAACCTCTTCATCCTACCCCCTCCTTTTTCGAACATTCTGTTAAAAATCGCGCAACATTTCAGCGTCCTGCTACTCATGCCAGGAATATAGTATATGCATATGATTAGTATGTGTGGATAGAAAACACTCTGAAGTTTCTAAAACTGGTTAAATCACGGCTGTGACTATAACAGAGCGTGTGTTTCATCGAAAAGCGCAAGAAAAACTGGTCACTGTAAGCTGAAAAAAGTATCCATGCGCCCCTTTCATGTATTGTTTAAAGGACACCAAATTTAATATGGACACGGATGCAATTCCTACATTTTCCACACGATGCCAAAAACGTCATTTTCATTGACAAAAATCCTTTGAGACATTACCAATAGATCCGTCATTCCATCCAGCCTACAACAATCGATTTTGGAAGATTGAAAAATTGACATTGTTTTCTTGAGTAGCTGCTATTGAATACAGATCGCCCAGTGATCAATTTGATCGCTTATTAACGTTTACAAATACCTAAAGTTGGGTTACAAAAGTAGGTTGAAGTGTTTTGTCAAAGAATATAGGCAACTTATATAATTTTTAAAAATGACGTTTCGTGTTGGAAGAGAGCTTTTTTCCTGAAGCAGACAGGCTATACAAATGGATATTTTGGGCATACATGGACGGATTTAATCGGGAAAAATATCAATTTGTGATGTTTATGGGACATATAGGAGTGCCAACAAAGAATATCATCAAAGGTAATGAATGTTTTATATTTTATTTCTGCGTTTTTGTGTAGCGCCGGCTACGCTAATTATTTTGTTTTCGTCCCCTTCAGGTATATTGGGGGTGTTGCATGCTATCAGATAATAGCTTCTCATGCTTTTGCCGAAAAGCATTTAAAAAATATGACTTGTTGGCTAGATTCACAACGAGTGTAGCTTTAATTCAATACCCTGCATGTGTATTTTAATGAACGTTTGAGTTTTAACGAGTACATTTAGCATTTAGCGTAGCGCATTTGCATTTCCAGGTGCCTACTTGAGACGTCTGCGTCTCAAGTAGGATCAAGAAGTTAACCCAAGTTAAACAATTTAAAGGCAATGCTACCATATAGTAATTGAGTGTATGTAAACTTCTGACCTTTTGGGAATGTGATGAAAGAAATAAAAGCTGAAATAAATCATTCTCTCTTCTATAATTCTGACATTTCACATTCTTAAAATAAAGTGGAGATCCTAACTGACCCAAGACAGGGAATTTTTACTTGGATTAAATGTCAGGAATTGTGAAAAACTGAGTTTAAATGCATTTGGCTTATATGTTGGTGTATGTAAACTTCCGACTTCAACTGTAAACTTCCGACTTCGTTATTGTTTTTTTTGTTTTTATTTATACTTTAGTTTCTATAGCAATTACTTTCTAAACTCTATTTCTTGAACTGCATTGTTGGTTATTAAGGGTTTGTAAGTAAGTATTTCACTGTAAGGTCTACGGCTATTGTATTCGGCGCATGTGACAAATAAAATGTATTTTGATTTTAAGTGACTGTAAGCAAATTGGATAGTACACACTAAATTATCCAGTGTTAAAACAGAGAGTGTTTAAATCAACACTAAAAGTGTTGTGGACCCATACAGACACTGGATGTCATGCCCTGACCATAAAGGGCCATTGTTTCTCTATGGTATAGTAGGTCAGGGCGTGACTAGGGGGTGATCTAGTATAGCTACAGTATGTCTATGTTGTGTTCTTGTTTCTTTTTATATGTTGGTGTTTTGTATGATTCCCGATTAGAGGCAGCTGGTAATCTTTGTCTCTAATTGGGGATCATATTTAAGTAGTTATTTTTCCCACCTGTGTTTGTGGGATCTTGTTTATATGGTCGAATCCGGAAACTATCATTTCAAAAAAACTAAACGTTTATTATTTCAGTGAAATACGGAACCGTTCTGGTATTTTATCTAACGGGTGGCATCCCTAAGTCTAAATATTCTTGTTACATTGTACAACCTTCAATGTTATGTCATAATTATGTAAAATTCTGGCAAATTAGTTCGCAATGAGCCAGTCTGCCCAAACTGTTGCATATACCCTGATTCTGCGTGCAATGAACGCAAGAGAAGTGACACAATTTCACCTGGTTAATATTGCCTGCTAACCTGGATTTCTTTGAGCTAAATATGCAGGTTTAAAAATATATACTTCTGTGTATTGATTTTAAGAAAGGCATTGGTGTTTATGGTTAGGTACAGTCGTTCAACGATTGTGCTTTTTTCGCAAATGCGCTTTTGTTAAATCATCCCCCAGCGTTGCATCATTTATATGCAACGCAGAACACGCTATATAAACTAGTAATATCATCAACCATGTGTAGTTAACTAGTGATTATGATTGATTGATTGATTGTTTTTTAGAAGATAAGTTTAATGCTAGCTAGCAACTTACCTTGGCTTCTACTGCATTCGTGTAACAGGCAGGCTCCTCGTGGAGTGCAGTGAGAGGCAGGTGGTTAGAGCGTTGGACTAGTTAACCGTAAGGTTGCAAGATTAAATCCCAGAGCTGACAAGGTACAAATCTGTCATTCTGCACCTGAACAAGGCAGTTAACCCACCGTTCCTAGGCCGTCATTGAAAAGAAGAATGTGTTCTTTAACTGACTTGCCTAGTTAATTAAAGGTGTAAAAAAAAACGTCCAAAAATACAGATTTCTGATTGTTATGAAAACTTGAAATCGGCCCTAATTAATCGGCCATTCCGATTAATCGGTCAACCTCTACTCTGAACAGTCGATGTTGTGAAGCATCAACTCTGTGAAGCATTTATTTGAGCAGAATTCTCTGAGGCTGGTAACTCTAACGAACTTATCCTCTGCAGCAAAGGTACCTTTTTCTTTCATTCCTGTGGCGGTCCTCATGAGAGCAGTTTCATCATAGAGCTTTGCGACTGCACTTGAAGAAACTTTCAAAGTTAATGAAATTTTGGCTGACCTTCATGTCATTTGAGTTGTTCTTTCCATAATATGGACATGGTCTTTTACCAAATAGGGCTATCTTCTGTATTACCCCCCCGCGCGCATTAAGAAAGAAAGACATTCCACGAATTCACTTTTAACAAGGCACACCTGTTAATTTAAATGCAATCCAGGTGACTACCTCATGAAGCTGGTTGAGAGAATGCCAAGAGTGTGCAAAGCTGTCATCAAGGCAAAGGGTGGCAACTTTGAAGAATCTCAAATATATTTAGATTTGTTTAACACGTTTTTGGTTACTACATGATTCCATTCGTGTTATTTCATAGTTTTAATGTCTTCATTATTATTTTACAATGTAGAAAATAGTAAAAATAAATAAAAACCTGGCGCAGTGGTTAAGGGCGCTGTACTGCAGCGCCAGCTGTGCCATCAGAGTCCTGGGTTCGCGCCCAGGCTCTGTCGTAACCGGCCGCGACCGGGAGGTCCGTGGGGCGACGCACAATTGGCCTAGCGTCGCCCGGGTTAGGGAGGGCTTGGTCGGTAGGGGTGTCCTTGTCTCATCGCGCACCAGCGACTCCTGTGGCGGGCTGGGCGCAGTGTACGCTAGCCAAGGTGGCCAGGTGCACGGTGTTTCCTCCGGCGCATTGGTGCGGCTGACTTCCGGGTTGGATGTGCGCTGTGTTAAAGAAGCAGCGGCTTGGTTGGTTGTGTATCGGAGGACGCATGACTTTCAACCTTCGTCTCTCCCGAGCCCGTACGGGAGTTGTAGCGATGAGACAAGATAGTAGCTACTACACAATTGGATACTACGAAATTGGGGAGAAAAAGGGGTAAAATTCAAACAAAAAAATAAATAAAAAAAAATAATAAATAAATAAAAACCCTTGAATGAGTAGGTGTTCTAAAACCTTTGACTGTGCGCGCGCGCGGGCGCGCGTGCGGGCGTGTGTGTGTGAGGCGTCTGTTTAGGTACACACAAGTCCTCAACTGGCATCTTCATTAAATAGTGCCAGCAAAACACCAGTCTCAACGTCAAAAGCGAAAAGGCTACTCAGGGATGCTAGCCTTCTAGGCAGAGTTTCTCTGTCCAGTGTCTGTGTTCTTTTGCCCATCAACATTTTTTTTTTTTATTGGCCAGTCTGAGATATGGCTTTTTCATTGCAACTCTGCCTAGGCCAGCATCCCATAGTAGCCTTTTCACTGTTGAGACTGGTGTTTTGCGGGAACTATTTAATGAGTCTGCTTCTCAAACTAGACACTCTAATGTCCTCTTACTCAGTTGTGCACCGGGCCTCCCACTCCTCTTTCTATTCTGGTTAAAGACAGTTTGTGCTGTTCTGTGAAGGGATTAGTACACAGCATTGAATGAGATCTTCAGTTTCTTGGCAATTTCTAATATGGAATAGCCTTCATTTCTCAGAACAAGAATAGACTGATGAGTTTCAGAATAAAGGTCTTTGTTTCTGGGCCTGTAATCAAACCCACAAATGCTGATGCTCCAGATACTCAACTAGTCTAAAGAAGGCCAGTTAATTGCTTCTTTAAATCAGAACAACAGTTTTTAACATAACTGCAAAAGGGTTTTCTAATGATAAATTAGCCTTTAAAAATGATGAACTTGGATTAGCTAACACAACGTGCCATTGAAACACAGGAGTGACGGCTGCTGATATGGGCCTCTGTACACAATTTTTTTTTTTATCAGCCATGTCCAGCTACAATAGTCATTTACAACATTAACAATGTCTACACTGTATATCTGATTAATTTGATGTTATTTAAATGGACAAAAAAATGTGCTTTTCTTTCAAAGACAAGAACATTTCTAAGTGACCCCAAACTTTTGAACGGTAGTGTACATAGAAAATATTTTTCAGGGGGTGTTGCAGCACCCTTAGCATATACTTCTCGCGACTATGCCTCAAGCACATTTTTTAGCTTTTTTTTTCCAAATATCACTACCGTTGTTATCATCATTAACACGGCTCATTGGCAGTAGCGGTAGTGGAAGCTGGTAGGGAGTCACGGGAGGTGGGGAGTCACGATGGAACATTGTACAAATGGAAAGTTTGCCTAAGCTGGGATGTCAGGAATCCAAAAAGGTGAGAGGAGGAGTATGTACACAAACACAGAAGTGAAAGATAAACAGCAAGCTATGAAAGTTAAGGATTTCCACGTTATGGAAACTTATCAGCCCAAGCCTGGAGAGGGCAACTTGGCTGGAAAAGGTTGGACCCAGTTTGGTCAAGGCCCCTTTTTGTGTGTGTGGGCGAGGACCCACCTGAGAGAGACAGAAGGTATTTACACATTCCAAAGTAATATCATGCATACCTTTTAAAAGGTTATGTATTTTGGGAGGGAGTGGCACAGAGACACTCCAAGCTATTATGTGACATTTAGTTTAATGACATACAGGATGCTCCCTCCTCTCCCTGACATGTATTGTAACCCTTTCTGGACAGATCTCCATCCTCACAACATACTTAACAATCATTATGGTTAAATTAGGCCTATTTTACGTGTGTGTGTGTGTGTGTGTGTGTGTGTGTGTGTGTGTGTGTGTGTGTGTGTGTGTGTGTGTGTGTGTGTGTGTGTGTGTGTGTGTGTGTGTGTGAGACTGTTTGGGTGCAGGGTGTGACATGAATTCAAAATTCTCCTTGCATTTCTCATGGGTGTACAGGCAGAATTCCCACAAAACACTTTATCTAAATTGCCCAAGTAAGAGCACTGCCTATTATTCTGCCTACCGAGTTAAATGTCTGTGCTGGACTCTCTAATACAGTAACCTAGTCCTAGTGGACAGTGCATGGTGCAGTGGCTAAACGGGTCAGCGCTCTTATAGAGTTGTAAACGTATTTCCAGAATATAGATGGATATACAGTAAGTAACCTGAGAACGCTTGTCCCGCAGTTATGCCAGAGGCCCTCTAGCATTCCAGGCTAATGTACAGTTGAAGTCGGAAGCTTTTCTACAGACAATGGAATTCTCTAGTTGGAACATTATTGAATATTTATGATAAAAACATCTTAAAGATTGATACTATACTTAGTTTGACAAGTTTCTATGACCTGTAATATAACTTTTTTAACTTTTCGTCCGACTTTGGACCTAAATGCGCGTTTGGCTTTCTTTACCAAACGCCCTAACAAAAGAAGCTATTTGGACATAAATTATGGACTTTACGGAACTGAGATTCCGGGGAGTGCATTCTGATGAAGATCATCAAAGATAAGTGAATATTTATAATGCTATTTCTGACTAATGTTGACTGTGCAACATGGCGGATATTTATTTTGTCTGGTTTGGGCTCTGAGCTCCATACCCAGATTATGCTTTTTCCGTAAAGATTTTTTTAAATCTGACACAGCGGTTACATTAAGGAGAAGTGTATCTAAAGTTCCATGCATAACACTTGAATTTTCATCAACATTTATAATGAGTATTTCTGTGAACAGAGAGCGATCTCTGCAAAATCACAGCATGTTTTTGAACTACTGAACATAACACACCAATGTAAAATTAGATTTTTGGATATAAATATGCACTTTATCGAACATGAAGTTCTATGTGTGTCATCTGAGGAAGATCATCAAAGGTTAGTGATTCATTTAATCTCTATTTGTGCTTTTTGTGACTACTCTCTTTGGCTGGAAAAATGGCTGGGTTTTTCTGTGACTTGGTGGTGACCTAACCGAATTGTTTGTGGTGCTTTCGCTGTAAAGCATTTTTGAAATCAGACACTGTGGCTGGATTATCGAGAATTTTATCTTTAAAATGGTGCCTAATACTTGTATGTTTGAGAAATTAGATGTATGAGATTTCTGTTGATTTGTATTTGGTGCCCTGCAATTTCATTGGCTGTTGGCGAGGGGTTCCGCTAGTGGAACGGGGTTCCAGTCCTAGACAGGTTAACTTCTTATGGCTGGGGGCAGTATTGAGTAGCTTGGCTGAATAAGGTGCCCAGAGTAAACTGTGTGCTACTCAGTCCAATTTGCTAATATATTAGTATATTTGGATAGAAAACACTCTGAAGTTTCTAAAACGGTTTGAATGATGTCTGTGAGTATAACAGAACTCACGGCAGGCAAAAACCTGAGAAAAAATCCAACCAGGAAGTGGGAAATCTGAGGTTGGTCGTTTTTCAACTCATTACCTATTGGAGATACAGTGGGATATTGGTCATGTTGCACTTCCTAAGGCTTCCACTAGATGTCAACAGTCTTTAGAACCTAGTTTGATGATTCTACTGTAAATTGGGGGCGAATGAGAGGGGAATGAGTCAGAGGTCTGACAGAATTCTTTGAGCTCATGACGCTCGTTCACGTGAGAGCGAGCTCTGTTCCATCGCAATTCTACAGACAAAGGAATTCTCCGGTTGGAACATTATTGAAGATTTATGTTAAAAACATCTTAAAAGATTGATTCTATACATCGTTTGACATGTTTCTACAGACTGTAACGGACCTTTTTGACATTTCGTCTGCTCCTAGCGAACGCACTTCGTGACCTTGGATTTTTTGTACAAAACGCGCTAACAAAAGAAGCTATTTGGACATAAATAATGGACTTCATCGAACAAATCAAACATTCATTGTGGAACTGGGATTCCTGGGAGTTCATTCTGAAGAAGATCATCAAAGTTAAGTGAATATTTATAATGCTATTTCTGACTAATGTTAACTGCACAATATGGGGGATATCTTTTTGGGTTGTTTGGTCTCTGAGCGCCGTACTCAGATTATGGTTTGTTTTTTCCGTAAAGCTTTTTTGAAATCTGACACAGCGGTTGCATTAAGGAGAAGTGTATCTAAAGTTCCATGCATAACTCTTGTATTTTCATCAACATTTATAATGAGTATTTCTGTAAATTGATGTGGCTCTCTGCAAAATCACCTGATGTTTTTGGAACTACTGAGCAGCTATAGACTACAGCTTTGGACGTGCATTGGGCTGAGAGAGTCATGCTACAGTGAATGCTGGAGTTGACATCACAGCTGATACAGTTTAAGTCTACATACACCTCAGCCAAATATATTTAAACTCAGTTTTTCACAATTCCTGACATTTAATCCTAGTAAAAAATTCCCTGTCTTAGGTAATTTAGAATCACCACTTTATTTTAAGAATGTGAAATGTCAGAATAATAGTAGAGAGAATTATTTATTTCAGCTTTCATTTCTTTGATCACATTCCCAGTGGGTCAGAAGTTTACATACACTCAATTAGTATTTGGTAACATTGTCTATAAATTGTTTCATTTGGGTCAAATGTTTCGGGTAGCCTTCCACAAGCTTCCCACAATAAGTTGGGTGAATTTTGGCCACTTCCTGCTGACAGAGCTCGTGTAACTGAGTCAAGTTTGTAGGCCTCCTTGCTCACACACGCTTTTTCAGTTTTGCCCACTGTAACGATCTGGGTGTAGTGGGTGCGAAATCAGGCACAGGAAGCAGAGAGTTCAGGGTATTGCAATTTAATGCACAAACGGCGCACATAAGCCACCCCCGAAACACAGGGAGCACACAAAACAAATGCCCCAAACACAGGGACTTAAACAGTCCAGCAAAAACCCACGCAATGGGAAAGTTGTAATATGGGATAGTTGTAATCTATAACACACCTCATTTATCCTCCTCAGGACTTTGAAGGGCCCAACACACTGCGGCCCCAGCTTCCGGCAGGGCAAGCGGAGGGGTAGGTTTCGGGTCGAGAGCCAGACCCTGTCCCCCGGTATGAACACTGGGACCTCACTGCAGTGGCGGTCAGCACTCCTCTTCTGCTGTCCACCGGCTTGTTTGAGGGATTCCTGGACGGCTCTCCAGGTCTCCTTGGAGCACTGCACCCACTCCTACACTGCAGGAGCCTCGGTCTGACTCGGATGCCATGGTGCCAGGACCGGCTGGTAGCCCAACACACACTGGAATGGTGATAGATTCATAGAGGAGTGACGGAGTGAGTTCTGGGCCAACTCCGCCCATGGGACGTACCTAGACCACTCCCTGGGCCGGTCCTGGCAATACGACCACAGAAACCTACCCACCTCCTGGTTCACTCTCTCCACCTGCACATTACTCTCAGGGTGTTAATCGGAGGTCAGGCTGACCAAGACCCCCAGACACTCCATGAACGCCCTCCATACCCGGGACGTGAACTGGGGACCCCGATCAGAGACGATGTCCTCCGGCACTCCGTAGTGCCAGAAGACGTGGGTAAATAGCGCCTCCGCAGTCAGTAGGGCTGTAGGGAGACCGAGCAACGGGAGGAGACAGCAGGACTTAGAAAACCGATCCACAACAACCAGGACCGTAGTGTTCCCCTGAGACGGGGGAAGATCAGTCAGGAAATCCACTGACAAGTGAGACCACGGCCGTTGTGGAACAGGGAGGGGCTATAACTTCCCTCTAGGAAGGTGCCTAGGAGCCTTACTCTGGGCGCACACTGAACAGGAAGAGACATAGAACCTAACGTACCTAGCCAAGGTGGACCACCAATACTTCCCCCTGAGACCCCGCACTGTCCTCGCCACACCAGGATGACCCGAAGAGGATAGTGTGTGAGCCCACCAAATCAGTTGATCATGAACACCAAGCGACACGTACTTGCGACCAGTCGGACACTGAGGAGGCACAGGTTCCACCCGTAACGCCCGCTCGATGTCCGAGTCCACATCCCATACCACTGGTGCCACCTGCCGATCCTTCGTGTCATGGAGACGGGACAGCACGTCGGCCTTCGTGTTAAGGGAGCCTGGTCTATAAGACAGGAAGAACCTGAATCGGGTGAAGAACATGGCCCACCTTGCCTGACGCGGAATCAGTCTCCTAGCTGCCCGGATATACTCCAGATTCTGGTGGTCGGTCCAGATGAGAAAAGGGTGCCTAGCCCCCTCAAGCCAGTGTCTCCACACCCTCAGGGCCTTTACCACCGCTAACAACTCCCGGTCCCCCACATCATAGTTACGCTCCACCGGACTGAGCTTCCTCGAAAAGAAAGCGCAGGGGTGGAGTTTCGGTGGCGTACCCGAGCGCTGTGATAGCACGGCACCCACCCCAGCCTCGGATGCATCCACCTCCACTATGAATGCTAAAGAGGGGTCCGGGTGCGCCAACACGGGGGCATCTGTGAACAGCGCCTTTAACCTATTGAAGGCTCTGTCAGCCTCTGCCGACCACCGCAACCGCACCAGCACCCCCTTCAGCAGTGAGGTAATGGGGGCCGCTACCTGGCAAAAACCCCGGATAAACCTCCGGTAGTAATTTGCAAACTCTAAGAACCGCTGCACCTCCTTCACCGTGGTTGGAGTCGGCCAATTAACCTCTTGAAACTCTAGGGGCAGCATTTAATTTTTGGATGAAAAACGTTCCCGTTTTAAACAAGATATTTTGTCACGAAAAGATGCTTGACTATGCATATAATTGACAGCTTTGGAAAGAAAACACTCTGACGTTTCCAAAACTGCAAAGATATTATCTGTGAGTGCCACAGAACTGATGCTACAGGCGAAACCAAGATGAAACTTCAAACAGGAAGTGAGCGAAATTTTTGAGGCGCTGTTTTCCATTGTCTCCTTATATGGCTGTGAATGCGCAAGGAATGAGCCTACACTTTCTGTCGTTTCCCCAAGGTGTTTGCAGCATTGTGACGTATTTGTAGGCATATCATTGGAAGATTGACTATAAGAGACCACATTTACCAGGTGTCCGCCTGGTGTCCTGCGTCGAAATTGGTGCATAATCTCCAGCTGCAAGTATTCTTCCATGTGATTCAGAGAAGAAACCAGACTTCCACGAACGATATATCATCGAAGAGATATGTGAAAAACACCTTGAGGATTGATTCTAAACAACGTTTGCCATGTTTCAGTCGATATTATGGAGTTAATTTTGAAAAAAGTTTGGCGTTTTGATGACTGAATTTTCGGGTTTTTTTGGTAGCCAAACGCGATGAACAAAACGGAGCGATTTCTCCTACACAAGGAAACTTTTTGGAAAAACGAAACATTTGCTATCTAACTGAGAGTCTCCTCATTGAAAACATCCGAAGTTCTTCAAAGGTAAATGATTTTATTTGAATTATTTTCTTGTTTTTGTGAAAATGTTGCCCTCTGAATGCTACGCTAAATGCTACGCTAGCTATCAATACTCTTACACAAATGCTTGTTTTGCTATGGTTGAAAAGCATATTTTGAAAATCTGAGATTACAGTGTTGTTAACAAAAGGCTAAGCTTGAGAGCTAGCATATTTATTTCATTTCATTTGCGATTTTCATGAATAGTTAACGTTGCGTTATGGTAATGGGCTTGAGGCTGTATTTACGATCCCGGATGGCTAGTATCAAGAGTGAAGCACGGCCTTAACGCGGTCACACTCCATCACCACCCCCGAGGTGGAAATGCGATAACCCAGGAAGGAGACGGCTCATTTGGAGAACACACACTTCTCAGCCTTGACATATAGGTCATGCTCCAGCAGTCTACCAAGCACCCTGCGCGCCATAGACACACACATGCGCGGTGCGGGTGGCGGAATAGATCAGAATATCATCGATATAGACCCCCACGCCCTCCCTGAGAATCTCGTCTACAAAGGTTTGAAAGACGGCAGGAGTATTCTTTAACCCATTCGGCATGACGAGGTACTCATAATGACCCGATGTGGTACTGAACGCGGTTTTCCACTCGTCTCCATCCCGAATACGCACCAGATTATAAGCGCTCCTGAGGTCCAGTTTTGTGAAAAACCGTGCTCCGTGAAATGATTCCACCGCCGTAGCGATGAGAGGTAGCGGGTAACTAAACCCCGCTTTGATGGCATTTAGACCTCTATAATCAATGCACGGACGCAAACCTCCCTCATTTTTCTTCACAAAAAATAAACTTGAGGAGACGGGTGAAATGGAGGGCCGAATGTACCCTTGTCCCAGAGATTCCGTGACGTATGTCTCCATAGCCAACGTCTCCTCCTGGGACAATGGGTACACGTGACTCTTGGGAAGCACAGCGTTTACCTGGAGATTTGTCGCACAATCCCCCTGTCGATGAGGTGGTAATTTAGTCGCCCTCTTCTTACAGAAAGCGATAGCCAAATCGGCATATTCAGGGGGAATGCGCACAGTGGAAACTTGGTCTGGACTCTCCACCGATGTGGCACCGATGGAAACTCCCATGCACCTCCCTGAATACTCCTCTGACCACCCCTGGAGAACCTCCTGTCTCCACGAAATCCTAGGATTGTGACTAGCCAGCCAGGGAAGCCCCAGTACCACTGGAAACGCAGGTGAATTGATAAGGAAGAGACTAATCCGCTCCTTATGATTCCCCTGCGTTACCATGTCCAGTGGAATCGTGGCCTCCCTGACAAACCCTGACCATAATGGCCGGCTATCTAGGGAGTGCACGGGGAAGGGGGGAACCGTGGCCTCCCTAACAAACCCTGACCATAATGGCCGGCTATCTAGGGAGTGCACTAGCGGAATACCCATTTTGATGGCGAGTCCGCGATCCATAAAGTTCCCAGCCGTGCCTGAATCGACTAGGGCCTTATGCTGGAAAGAGGGAGGAAAGTCAATAAACAAAATAAATACAAACATGTGACCAACAGGGGGTTCTGGGTGAGTTTGGTGCTGACCCCCCTGGGGTGACTGAGAAGTGTTCCGCCTCCCCTCTCGACTCCCAGACGGGCTCCCCCACCACCGGTCGGCCGTGTGTCCTCTCCGACCACAGCTGGTGCAGGAGGAGCCTCCTCCGGTATCCCTCGGAACGGCCCCCCCTAACTCCATAGGAATGGGAGCGGGAGTGCTTTGTGGTGGAACAGACAGGACCCTCTCCGAAAGCCCGCGGGCAGCCAGCAGATTGTCCAGCCGGATAGACATGTCTATTAGTTCGTCAAGGGAGAGAGCGGCGTCCCGACACGCTAGCTCCCTGCGGACGTCCTCCCGGAGACTACACCGGTAGTGGTCTATCAGGGCCTTGTTGTTCCACCCAGCCCCAGTGGCCAAGGTCCGGAACTCTAACGTGAAATCCTGGGCCATTCCAGACCGCGTTGGCCCACTCCAGAGCATGACCCGTCAGGCAGGAGACGAGGACACTCACACTCTCCTCCCCCGAGGGAGTTGGTATCACGGCCGCCAGGTACAGCTCGAGTTGGAGAAGGTGGATTCGTCGGAGGAAACAGAGTTGAAGAGAGGAGACCACTCCTCTCCCATTGGTCCATTCTCTCCATCATCTGATCCATTGCCAATCCTATTCGATGGAGGACGGTGGTATGATGGAGGACCCATTCCTCCATCGATGGAAGGGGTTTAGCAGGTGCTCTGCTTACTCCATTACAAGGTGCGGGATTCTGTAACGATCTGTGTATAGTGGGTGCAAAGTCAGGCACAGGAAGCAGAGAGTTCAGGGTAGTGCTATTTAATGCACAAACGGGGCGCATAAGCCACCCCACGAAACACAGGGAGCACACAAAACAAATGCCCCAAACACGGGGACTTAAACAGTCCAGCAAAAACCCACGAAATGGGAAACACGTTAAACTCAAACGTGCACACTAATTACACAAACAATCCCGCAAAAGAGCAGGCGGGCCTGCTAGTTACCATAGCCCGACTAATCAGCCTAAACACAAAACAGGTGAAACCAATAAACAGAAAGGGGGAAAAGGATCAGTGGAAGCTAGTAGGCCGGTGACGATGACCGCCGAGCGCCACCCGAACAGGAAGGGGAGCCACCTTCGGTAGTAGTCGTGACACCCACATATTTTCTATAGGATTGAGGTCAGGGATATGTGATGACCACTCAAATACCTTGACTTTGCTGTCCTTGAGCCATTTTGCCACAACTTTGGAAGTATGCTTGAGGTCATTGTCCATTTGGAAGACCCATTTGCGACCAAGCTTTAACTAGTATGTTGGGCCGGGGTACAACTTGGACTAGATTATTTTTGATTACCGCGCACTACCAAGGTATTTACAGGCCAAGCGATGGGACAGGAGTCTATTTTTCCAAACTGCTGAGCATGCGATGCATGCGATGCCGTAGGCAGGCACAGGTAACTGGTTCGCCACACCCTGACTCTAGTACCCTCTGTGTCTGTGTCTCAGGCTCTCACACCCAAGGTACGACCCACCCAAGACGACCCATTAGATGGCCCATTAGAAGTCAGAGGAACTGTGGCTGGGCAGAGTAAATGACTTCAGACCCCTTTTAACTCTGGTGGTTCCCTGTGTTCAGTTCAAACTAAGTCAGTGTTTTCCAACTCTGGTCCTCAAGTATTCCCAACAGTACACATTTTCATTGTAGCCCCAGATAACACACCTGACAAGATGAATCAAGTGCGCTTTTCTGGGGCTACATTAGAAATGTGTACTGTTGGGGGACCTGAGGACTGGAGTTGGGAAACATTGATTTAACTCATGCTGCTTTGGGGGTGTTTAGCCAATAATACATGCTGAGTACATTCTGAGATTCGGATGGGGAAATTAGTGATTTAATGTGAACGATAATCTTTCTTCTCCTCTTCCATCACCTTCCAAGCTCATTTCAATTAAAATTGTCATGGTGGCTCGCATTACCAATTCATTATACATACATGACATAGCCTATGTATAAACTATAACACTACAAACAGACAGAAGCTTTGTATTACCTCCTGGCTGCGAAATCACCTGGAGGAATTCTGCTACGAGACCGTTTTAAGATGAAGGCTGAATCTGGTGTTGACTGTTGAGCTGGCTATCTCTGCCACCTGAAGCTATTTAATAAACCATATCATGTAGACAGGGGATCAGTGGAACAGGCCATAATTGAGGAGGGACCCAGTAATAATGGACTCAGATTGCCATTCACCTCCATTGTTCTCCATTTTGTTTTCCATTTCATTTGGAGCAGTCAGGTGTGAAGGATTGGAGCAGGCCAGGGAGAGACCTTGGGTATTGTGTAAGTGTCATATGTGTGGCAAGGGGGGCAGCTTTGCTTGTTATTGTCTCTCCGTCACAACTAGTGAGGCTTATGGGTTCGGTTCCTGGACCATGTGACCAGGCTCCATGGTGACATGTGGTCATCTGCTTCCTTCTCTAAATAAATAATGATCTGACCGTTGCCGCAGCAGAACAGAGCAGAAGAGGTTGGAGCAGAGAGAACTGTGACAGAGAACTGTGCAGAGCAGCATGTGTGTGTGTGTTTGTGCGTGTGGGCACAGACTGCTGACCAGGCAGCCTGCCAGAACTTGGGCCCACACAGACATGCAGTCAGCACAATGCCATCACCTAGCACGGCTAATAGGATTGCTCCGAACCATGGGTCAGAGGGTATAGATTCACCACTTGTAATGGCACTGCCTCTTTTCAGTGGCTTGTGGCTCAATGTATAACCTGACACCATTTTTGACACGACATCCGTGTGGAAAGTTACAAGATTATGAAACTGTAGCAGAATGTTTGAATATTGCAAATAAGCTCCTTTTAATGTGATATCAGGTGAAAGTATTATTCTTTACATATGATTACGTTTGACCAGGGCATTACATTTTCAAAAGGGGAAAACATTGTTGTAAGATATGTAAATGGCCTTTATCAAAAACAGAACTCACAACCTCGCTCACACACAATCACATACATACTACATACTCACTCACAGCCTACCATACAGTACTCATGATCTTAATTCAAACATCTACTTACACACACAGTACACAGGCCAGGCCCCCTTTGATTCTGAGCCCCATAAGGTCAGTGTTCACAGAGCTTTAAAGCTTTAGTGTCAGTATCCTCTTAAGGCTGGGGATGGACAGTGAAATGGATCAAATAAGTAACCAGAGTGAAGTGGAGCACATACCAGACACTTTCCAGTAGAGTGGCCGCAGTGTTCAGGCTTTCCTCAGGGGCAGCAGGCTGCAGTAGTAGGGGAACTTATATTGTCAGGCTAGGGTCAAAGAGAAGGTCCACGGTCCTGTAACAAGGTTAGAGAAGGAGCTGGTTAGAGTTAGAGATCAGGTTGTTTATATAGCTTGTTTTTGCGGAGAAGTAATAATAATAATATTACGTGGTTTTTAAATAGCACTTTTCAAGGACCCAAAGTCACTTAGAGGAGTCATTTGTTTATAAGACATTCAATTGTATGCTGTTGATCCATAATATCAAATGGCTTGTCTGTCAATTGTTATCGGTCAGCCCCAAACCATTGATTGTCAATAATATTATCCCCATAATGTCCTTGACCACAAAAACAGAATGTTTCACTACAGGAAAAGTACTACAAGTGTAGTGCTAACACCTGTTTCGCATTTCAGAATCAAGATGCTGTAAGTTGGGCAGCATGCCATCATTTTTACATGGTAGGCTAAATGGGGAAGTTGTTCCCCATCTAAATGATCAAATGGGATATCTGTTTTACTAAGTCTGCTACAACAGCCCTGCTGCTTGTTCTGTCCCTTCCTAGAGCGTTTATGTAAAACACACAAGCTCTGTCCCCAATGGCACCCTCTTCCCTAGTGCACTATGTAAGGAATATGGTGCCATTTGGGACGCAAACAGAGTAAGAGGACAGGCTCGTTCCAGACAAGCTGGGGCAAAACACTGGTGTTTATAGTTAGGGTGAGATGCCAGAATAAATTAAGGGAATTGGTGGAAGTTTAGCAGGCTTGGCAGCAACATGAAAATGTTCCTTCTTGCAGTTGGGACGTACATGTGACCCCCGCGGTTCTATCCGAGGTACCCAGGCATCCCAGAAGGCTTTGAGGTACAATTAAGTGTTTATTTTCTGTTCTGCTCGATTCCAGACAAGGAGCAGATTTGGGTAACATGGGATATACAGTACAGTGCATTCTGAAAATATTCAGACCCCTTAACTTTTTCCACATTTTGTTTCATTACAAACCTTATTCAAAATGTATTAAATTCATCCATCTACACAAAATACCCCATAATGAAAAAGCAAAAACAGGTTTAGAATTTTTTGCAAATGTAATAAAATTACACAATTAAATATCACATTTACATAGGTATCAGACCATTTACACAGTACTTTGTTGAATCACCTTTGGCAGTGATTACAGCCTCGATTCTTCTTGGATATGACTCTACAAGCTTGGCACAACTGTATTTGGGGAGTTTCTCCCATTCCACTCTGCAGATCTTCTCAAGCTCTGTCAAGTTGGATGGGGAACGCCGCTGCACAGCTATTTTCAAGTCTCTCCAGAGATGTTCGATCGGGTTAAAGTCTGGGCTCTAGCTGGGCCACTCAAGGACATTCAGAGACTTGTCCCGAAGCCACTCCTGCGTTGTCTTGGCTGTCTGCTTAAGGTCATTGTCCTGTTGGAAGGTGAACTGTCGCCCCAGTCTGAGGTCCTGAGCGCTCTGGAGTACCTTGCTCTGTTCGTCTTTGCCTCGATCCTGAATAGTCTCCCAGTCCTTTCCGCTGAAAAACATCCCCACAGCATGCTTCACCATAAGGATGGTGCCACGTTTCCTGCAGACGTGGTGCTTGGCATTCAGGCCAAAGAGTTCTATCTTGGTTTCATCAGACCAGAGAATCTTGTTTCTCATGGTCTGAGAGTCATTTAGGTGCCTTTTGGCAAACTCCAAGTGGGCTGTCATGTGCCTTTTACTGAGGAGTGGCTTCCATCTGGCCAGTCTACCATAAAGGCCTGATTGGTGGAGTGCTGCAAAGATGGTTGTCCTTCTGGGAGGTTCTCCCATCTTCTCAGAGGAATTCTAGAGCTCTGTCAGAGTGACCCCGATGGGGTTTTTAGTCACCTCCCCGAATAAAGCTCTTCTCCCCTGACTGTTCAGTTTGGCCGGGCGGCCAACTCTATGAACAATCTTCGTGGTTCCAAATGTCTTCCATTTAAGAATGAGTGAGGCCACTTTGTTCTTGGGGACCTTCAATGCTAAATAAATGTTTTAGTAACATTCCCCAGATCTGTGCTTCAACACAATCCTGTCTCGGCGCTCTACAGACAATTCCTTTGACATCATGGATTGGTTTTTGCTCTGACATGCACTGTTAACTGTGGGACTTAATATAGACAGGTGTATGCCTTTCCAAAACATGTCCAATCAATTGAATTTACAACAGGTGGACTCCAATCAAATTGTAGAAACATCTCAAGGATGATCAGTGTTGAAAGGATGCACCTGAGCTCAATTTTGAGTCTCATAGCAAAGGATCTAAATACTTATGTAAATAAGGTAGTTTGGTTTTCAAATTTTAATAGATTTCCTAAAATGTCTAAAAACCTGTTTTTGCTTTGTCATTATGGGGTATTGTGTGTAGATTGCTGAGAATTGTTTTATATTTAATCCATTTCAGAACAAGGCTATAATGTAACAAAATGTGGGAAAAGTCAAAGGGTTCCAAATTGGACAGCAATCTTTAACTTCTTGATGCACCCATCCTGTTAGCGGGATCATTTACGTCAACATCAGCTGGAATGCAGCGCGCCAAATTCAAATTGAATTACTAAAAATATTTAATTTTCATGAAATCACAAGTGCAATATAGCAAAACACAGCTTAGCTTGTTGTTAATCCACCTGGCGTGTCAGATTTCAAAAAGCTTTTTGGCGAAAGCTATCCAAGCGTTTATGTAAGAACATCCCTCTCAGTAGACAAAATATTACAAACAAATAGATTGGTCACGAAAGTCAGAAAAGCAATAAATGAAATCACTTACCTTTGATGATCTTTTGTTGTTTGCACTCAGGAGACTCCCAGTTTCTCAATAAATGTTCATTTTGTTCCATAAAGATTATTATCCAAAATACCTCCATTTGTTTGGCGCGTTATGTTCAGAAATCCACAGGCTCAAGCGGTCACGAGATCGCATACAAAAATTCCAAATAGTATCCGTAATGTTCACAGAAACATGTCAAACATTTTTCATAATCAATCCTCAGGTTGTTTTTTCAATATATAATCGATAATATATCAACCGGGACTTTAGCTTCTTCAATAGGAGAGAGAGAGACAATGGCTGCCACCCTACTGTTGCGCAAGCAAAACTCCGGGGACACCCAGCTATACACTGACGCAATGTTATATTTCTTGCTCATTTTTCAAAATAAAGGCCTGAAACTATGTCTAAAGACTGTGCACAACATAGGGAAGCCATAGGAAAAGGAATCTGGTTGATATCCCTTTAAATGGAGGGAAGGCATTCAATGGAACATGGAGCTTTCAAAATAGAGGCCACTTCCTGGTTTAATTTTCTCACACACAATATTTTGACAGTTTTGGAAACTTTAGAGTGTTTTCTATCATAATCTGACAATTATATGCATATTCTAGATTCTGGGCCTGAGAAATAGGCAGTTACATTTGGGTACGTTTTTCATCCAAAAATCAAAATACTGCCCCCTACTCTGCCATTCACGGTTTATTCACTGTCCTATCTAATCCATGTTAAGTGGGACAACTGTTTAGATATGCTAAACTGAACTGATATACAGTATACAGTAATATGTACCTAATGGAAAGTTAAGGACATAAAGAACAGTGAGTTCAAGCTTGAGTTGTGTTGAGGCCAGAGGGAATGCTACGGTGCAGTATAACCAATGCAAACCCCAAACTAATCTTCTAAGAAGAGTATATAACACGTTTAGATTCTTGTTTGAATACATCTAGACTTGTTTGTGACTTATTTACTGTCATCCAGATTTGAAAATATTGAACTTTTTATTAAATTCTTCTTAAATGCGCTTTAAAGTTTTAATATGATATCTTCCAAATGAAAGACCACACTGACAGGCGTACATGACAACATATTATGACCAGTCTGATAATAAAACTTAACCGGTTTACAGGTACAAACCGCACATCAGGTAGCACAGCAGAGGCACATTGTCCATGCGACCCTCTCATAGTGCCAACTGCCAACACTAGAATAGATAGTCTCCTCTGTATGAAAATTAATTTACACAGGGATTGGCAGGAGTGTTTCCTGAGTTGGGATAAATGTGATGCTGATGATGTTTGAGTGGAGACAGTAGTGTATAGGAGCTAATGAACAGTTACAGTTATGCAAGATTAGAGATATGCTGCTGCCAGATTATCAGAGTTGATTTGACATGGATTATGTAACCCAGGCCAGGTCCAAGGTCCAGACTATAATCCACACAGGGACTTGGAGTACACACACGAACATGAGCCAAACCTCACCCCCCAGGGCAGAGGCAGAGAGAGGGATAGAGATGGATACAAATTATAGGAGAGAGAGAGACAGAGAAAAGGGACAGAGAGGGATATAGAGTATGCAGGGATCTCCAACCCTGTTCCTGGAGAGCTACCGTCCTGTTGGTTTTCGCTCCAACCATAATCTAGCTGGTTGATAAACTGAATCAGGTTAGTTACAACTGGGGTTGGAATGAAACATACAGGCGTGTGGCTCTCCAGAAACAGGGTTGGAGAGCCCTGGAGTATAGGAAAGAGAAAGAGAGAGAGCGAGCGAGAGGGGGAGAGAGAGACAGACTTCTGCACATAATCATTGCTATAATGAGAGGATAGTGGCATGTTAACTATATAGCAACATACACATCTCCCTTACTTCAGCTAACCCCATGCAGGAACATAACATGCCTGAGGTATTCCCAGCAGGCATTGGCATGGACAGCCCCAGCAGAACCAACCAAGCTGAATGGATTTCAATCAGCCACCAAAATGATGTGGCTACCCAGCTCGGGCTGCATAGGTCTGGGCTAAATATAACACTGCCGATCCTACAGCTTTGATGTGGTCAACGCTCTCTGGTTTTATGTATCCCAAAACACAACCCATCAAATTATAGATCAGATGTAGAACCTTCAGCCCTAGAGCCTTATCAAACAATTTCAGCTCTGTAACATAGTTTTCCTAAAGCTGTCATAGTTAATTAGAGCCAACAGAAAATATCAGGAGGTATCTCAGGCATGTAAAGGATGGTGGCAGTGGTGGTAGTGATGCTGCAGGAGGAGTGTGGAGGATTGTGGACAGGACAGCTCAGAACTCGCTTCCTGCCCGCCAGCAGGCCATCTCTCTCTCTCTCTCTCTCTCTCTCTCTCTCTCTCTCTCTCTCTCTCTCTCTCTCTCTCTCTCTCTCTCTCTCTCTCTCTCTCTCTCTCTCTCTCTTTGGCAGCAGCAGATCAAGGGATCCATGTACATAAATAATGGTGACTGATGATGATTTCCCATGAGTGCAATAGTCATAGCCACATCAGTCACATAGCACATGGTCACATGCAGGTTCAGGCTGGCCTAAACAGTTGCATTGTAACATGCCTCTCTGATGGTGTGGTGAACACACGCCTGCATGCCTTTCTGAAGAAGAGATTCATACCCCCAGGCTACAATACATGATGCTGCACTCTTAGAAAAAAGGGTTCCAAAAGGGTTAATTGTGGAGGGATAAGTTTCTAACAATAACCGTCTTGATCTGAAGAACCCCTTTTGGAAGACAACGGTTATTTGTAAGGCAAAGGGTTCTACCTTGAACCTTTAACATCCTAATAACAATTGTTGGAAGAAAGTGTTCTTTGATAATTCTTTGGAAGGCAAAAATATTATTTGGAAGGCAAAAATTATTCTTTGGAAGGCAGGAACGGTTCTTCATAGAACCATATATCATTATTTCCCAGTATGCTCTATTGCAGGGTGATTTTCAGAATTGTTTGTTTTAATATCTGTGTTTTTACATTTACATTGATTGATTAATTGTATGCTACACAAAGATACATAGCATAACTGTTTCTAAACTAATCCAATCTGTTTCTAGTTCTTGCACCCATTACTGAGATAGTTGTTTCAGTTTAGATGACTGAGGTAGTCTCAATAATCAATCTTCACAACCTGGCAGTTGTTCTGAATGCAGGTTGGGGGGGGTGATTAAAAATGTCACTTGTTGGTTATCCCAACTTTGGCTGGATTCCAGTAGGAGCTAAACCTCACTTTGCAAGCCAACATAATGTGACTTGCCGACCAGATGTGGCATGGAAAGCAGGAGTTTCCTAACACCACTGTGGTAGAGTGTAACTAGGCCCTAAAGAAAGGCCTTATGATATGTATTGTCATAAATCATTTCATTTTAAAGGCTAAAAAGGCTGTTGAAACTGTTCATAGAGGCTTCTAAGAAGAACCCTCCAAAGATAGTGGTTCTAGGCTGAACCCTTCATAGAGGATTCTAGGTACAACCATATACATGGGTTTCTATAAATAACCATATATAAAGGGTTCCCTAAAGTGCATTCGGAAAGTATTCAGACCCCTTTACTTTTTCAACATTTTGTTACATTACAGCCTTATCCGAAAATGGATTCAATAGTTGTTTTTCCTCGTCAATCAACACAAGATACCCCATAATGACAAGGCAAAAACAGTTTTTTAGAAAATGTAGCAAATGCATAAAATATAAACAACTGAAATACCTTATTTATACAATTATTCAGACCCTTTGCTATGAGACTCAAAATTGAGCCCAGGTGCATCCTGTTTCCATTGATCATCCTTGAGATGTTTCAACAACTTGGAGTCCACATGTGGTAAATTAAATTGAATGGACATGATCTGGAAAGGCACACACCTGTCTACATAAGGTCCCACAGTTGACAGTGCATGTCAGAGCATAAACCATATCATGAGATTGAAGATATTGTCCGTAGAGCTCCGAGACAGGATTGTGCCGAAGCACAGATCTGGGGAAAGGTACCAAAAAATGTATGCTGCAATGAAGCTCCCCAAGAAAACAGTGGCCTCCATCATTGTTAAATGTAAGAAGTTTGGAACTACCGAGAAGGGCTTCGGTCAGGGAGGTGCCCCAGAACCCGATGGTCACTCTGACAGAGCTCCAGAGTTCCTCTGTGGAGATGGGAGAAACTTCAAGAAGGACAACCATCTCTGCAGCACTCCACCAATCAGGCCATTATGGTAAGCTGGCCAGATGGAAGCCACTCCTCAGTAAAAGGCACATGACAGCCCACTTTGAGTTTGCTAAAAGGCACCCAAAGGACTCTCAGACCATGAGAAACCGATTATCTGGTCTGGTGAAACCAAGACATAACTTTTTGAACTCTTTCCTCAATGCCAAGGAAACCTGGCACCCATCGCTATGGTGAAGCATGGTGGCGGCAGCATCCTGCTGTGGGGATGTTTTGTCAGCGGCAGGGACTGAATTCTTATGTAATCGTGATATTTCCATTTCAGTTTTCTTTATACATTTACAACAGAAAAATCTAAAAAACTGTTTTTGCTTTGTCATTATGGGGTATTTAGATTGATAGTTTAGATTGATGAGGAATAAAAAAATGTATCCATCTTAGAAAAAGGCTGTAACTTCACAAAATGTGGAAAAAGTCAAGGTGTCTGAATAGTTTCCAAATGCACATTATGTATATAGGTCTACTTAGCACCTTTTTCTCCAGGAGTGTGTTGACAGATTCACTCTACAAGTCTCATAGGGAATATCTTATATAGGCTGCCACAGTAAGTTGGGGTAAATGCATTTCCCATAACACTTAAATATGAAGCATCGAGAGTTTGCATGTGAAGGTTCTCACCTTGCAAGGTGCTGCAGTGTCGAAGACGTTACATCTGCATAAAAGAAAACTGTGTGTCCTATATGAAGTGAGAAATATTGTGAGAAAAATATCAGGAGGTAAAAACGATGTATTCATTCTATCAAAGTTAAAGCCCATAGCATAGTTGCGTCCTATGTAGTACAATATCCTTTTATTCTTTCCACTTATTCATATGCATGAAGGCCTCCTTCCATGTGTGTCAACTTGAGAGAATAATACCTCTGGGTGTCATTATACTCCAGGTGCACGTTTTGATTTTTGGCCTTACACGACACGGCTGATTCAAATAAACAACTCATTATCAAGCTTTGATTACAGTATTTGAATCAGCTATGTAGTGTTGGGGGGGACTAAACGTGCACAGAGGCGGTGCAATCAATTTAGCAAGATTGAAGTGAGAATTTGATTTTGCATTCTTCAAAGACAGGAAATATTGTAAATGGCTGCAAAAGACAGATCCTCAGGTGGGCCGGGCATACATGTTGCTATGAAAGGACACCCTATTTTTGTGAAGGGCCCATAGTGCTCATAGGACAGGGCCCAATGAGGCTCTAGTTAATAGTAGTGCACTATATAGGAAATAGGGTGCCATTTTGGATGCACATCACACATTTACATAACTCTGGAGCTGTATAGGAAAATTAGGTTCCAGAGAAGTCTCTAATGTTATAAGCATTATTTCCCTCTTCAGTGTACACAAGGGTTATCACCAGAGCAGAGGAGATAAAGGACACGTTACAAACATGAGTCAAGGTCAAGTCAGACTGGATGGAAAAAGTACACAGCTTTCGCCTTTTGAACACCCACTCACCATGCGTTTTTTTTCCTTAGGCTAAACTGGATAAAGTCAGTCCTGTGTTATTATTGAGCCAACTCAGCCAAGGTCGATTCAGACTCAAGTGTTTAGGATGGAAAAAGCACACAGCTTTTTCCTTTCGAACACCCACTCACCGTGTGTTTTTTTCCCTTAGCCTAAACTGGATAATATTGAGAACAGGACATCTTAAAAAGGCTCATTGATACTGAAACACAAAGATACCATCTTGCCTATGCCGCTCTGTCATTGCTCACGGCGCCTATGCAATCAAATTCAATCAATCAAATTTATTTTATATAGCCCTTCGTACATCAGCTGATATCTCAAAGTGCTGTACAGAAACCCAGCCACAGCAAGCAATGCAGGTGAAGAAGCACGGTGGCTAGGAAAAACTCCCTAGAAAGGCCAAAACCTAGGAAGAAACCTAGAGAGGAACCAGGCTATGTGGGGTGGCGCCAACCCAGACAGGATGACCACATCAGTGACTCAACCCACTCAGGTGACGCACCCCCTCCAGGGACGGCATGAGAGAGCCCCAGTAAAGCCAGTGACTCAGCCCCTGTAATAGGGTTAGAGGCAGAGAATCCCAGTGGAAAGAGGGGAACCGGCCAGGCAGAGACAGCAAGGGTGGTTCGTTGCTCCAGAGCCTTTCCGTTCACCCTCCCACTCCTGGGCCAGACTACACTCAATCATATGACCCACTGAAGAGATGAGTCTTCAGTAGAGACTTAAAGGTTGAGACCGAGTTTGCGTCTCTGACATGGGTAGGCAGACCCTATCATAGCTCATCCATATATTAATATTTATATATTCTTTACTTAGATTTGTGTGTATTAGGGAAGTTATCGTGGAGTTGTTAGATTACTTGTTAGATATTGCTGCACTGTCGGAACTAGAAGCACAAGCATTTCGCTACACTCGCAATAACATCTGCTAACCATGTGAATTGACCAATAAAATTAGATTTGATTTGATTTAAAGATAAATTGTGCATGACGAATGCACCAAGGCTTTCCTCCTATTCCATAATGGAAATGATAGATATAAAACAACGTATCTATCTTTCCTTAATCCCTCCATCCTCATGCAGAGAGAGCCTAATCACTATTCATTCCTAGTAATCACCTCCCTTTGACCCCAACCACAGCCTATGGCCAGCCACAAGATACATTAATAAAACATGAACTCTTTGTAATAGGCCCTGCATATCATAGACCTGGTTTCCTCTTTGCTTTATGGGAAAAATATGAATCATGGGTTGCTATGGCATGTCAGGATGTGGGGTCAAATGGGGCTCTAATATATTCATAATGACACAGAACTATGGAGGAAGAGGGCTCCCAAGTGGCACATCGGTCTAAGGCACTGCATCTCAGTGCTAGAGGCGTCACTGCAGACCCTGGTTTGATCATGGGCTGTATCACAACCGGCCGTGATCGGGAGCCCCATAGGTCGGCGCACAATTGACACAGTGTGGTCTGGGTTCGGGAAGGTTTTGGCCGGGTCAGGCCGTCATTGTAAATAAGAATTTGTTCTTAACTGACTTGCCTAGTTAAATAAAGGTTAAATAAAAAAATAAAAAATAAAAAGAGGATTCCTATTACATTGGTAACCCATTCTTATGGTTTGGATGGAGCAAGGATTGGAGACAGGGATGGGCAAAAATGTCAAAATAGACTTACATAAAACTATTACAAAACAACATAACTATCAATGCACCAAAATAAAAAGAAATATATTTTAGTAAAATACATATATGTTGTATTTTAAAATACATTTTCAAGTAGCCGGCTGAACAGCAACAACATTCTCAGTAACAGTTTACATTCACTTTTTTATGACTGTGATATGTTATTGTTTATATATCTTAGTTGAATACACTGACTGTATGTCATTCTGGACAAGAGTGTCCACTAAATGACCAAAATGTACAAATACACAGTATATATGACAATTAAGATACCTAAATTAACTGCAAAACACACTGGGTATTATTATTGGCCTTGTTTCGGGGGCGGAACCTTCAGAATAATACTCAGCATGCTTTGCAATTGTTCATTTTTACATATACATTTATATTTAGTTCCATTTAGCAGACGCTCTCATCACACCATAGTGTCAGACTTCTGACGTCAATGCAGGGTGAAAGGGAGCCACAAAATCTGAACTGCTATAAAACAAATTGGTATAGAAAAGTATTTTGTATTTTGAAAATACAAATTAGTTCTTGAAAGTATGTTGTTACAAAATACATTGGAGTGTAGTTAAGCCATTAGCAGCTAAATTATCCTTATAATTTGTGTGAAATTTTTTAAATAATTGATTTATGGACATGGTGTATTGGAAGCAATTATTGGTAACACGAAGATTGCAATTATTCCATTCACTATAATAAGGGACCCTGTTTTGTGCTGACAATGCCTGTAGTACAGCCACAAAATAATAAACCCCACCAACAGTGCATTCAGAAAGTATTCAGACCCCATCACCTTTTCCACATTTTGTTAGGTTACAGCCTTATTCTAAAATGGATTCAATTGTTTTTCCCCCTCATCAATCAATACACACAATAACCCATAATGACAAAGCAAAAACTGTTTTTTAGACATTTTTGTTAATATAAAAAAACAAAAAAAACAAAGAGCACATAAGTATTTAGACCCTTTACACAGTACTGTCTTGAAGCACCTTTGGTAGCAATTAAAGCCTCAATTCTTCTTGGGTATGACACTACAAGGTTGGCACACCTGGATTTGGGGAGTTTCTCCCATTCTTCTCTGCAGATCCTCTCAAACTCTGTCAGGTTGGATGGGGAGTGTCGTTGCACAGTTATTTTCAGGTCTCTCCAGAGATATTCGATTGGGTTCAAGACGTGATGCTTAGCATTCAGGCCAAAGTGTTCAATCTTGGTTTCATCAGACCAGAGAATATTGTTGCTCACTGTCTGAGAGTCCTTTAGGTGCCTTTTGGCAAACTCCAAGCGGGCTGTCATGTGCCTTTTACTGAGGAGTCGCTTCTGTCTGGCCACTCTATCACAAAGGCCTCATTGGTGGAGTGCTGCAGAGATGGTTGTCATTCTGGAAGGTTACCCATCTCCACAGAGAAACTCTGGAGCTCTGTCAGAGTGACCATCAGGTTCTTGGTCACCTCCCTGACCAAGGCCCTTTTCCCCCGATTGCTCAGTTTGGAGTCTTGGTGGTTCCAAACTTCATCCACTTAAGAATGATGGAGGCCACTGTGTTCTTAGGGATATTCAATGCTGCGGTACACTTCCCCAGATCTATGCCTTGACACAATCCTTTCTCTGAGCTCTACGGACAATTCCATCGACCTCATGTCTTGGTTTTTGCACTGACATGCACTTCTTCTTCTTCCATGGTATAATGCAATTCGTAACAATTAGATGTCCATTTGAGAGGGTGGATATTAAGGAGCACAAAAAGAAAACCAGTTGGGTAAAAATAAATAAAATATAATTCAAACTACCCAAAAAATTATTAACTAAACAAAATCAACCTAATTTTCTTTAAAAATGTCATTCTAATCAGGTCCCAACACAGTCTCAGAAGCCTCCTGTGAGGGTGGGACATTTTCTAATGACAATAGTCCTTGCACTGCTTCTGCCGTCTGCCTTCTGAAGTCTTGGAGCCCCAAAAACGTATTGGCTGCAGATATAATGATATCCAGCTTCTTGCACTTCTTAGACACTTGTTATGTGCAATTAATCTCTGTCGCTATAAATGCCACAAATCCACCTTCTTCACAATGTGTATCCAGATCACTCGATTGACTTAAAACACTAGCAACTGGTTGCAATGCATCCACCGCCAACACTGTTGCCTCTTGCCCCTTTGACTCTCTTCACCGCCTCCACATAGGAGATCGGCTGCGGAGCCCTGATTCTTGACACCTCGACCTCCTTCACCCTAACAGGGCACTCAAGGAAGTTCAGAGCATGATCCCACCACAGTTGCAACATTTTCCATTCACAGATTCTTCAATATCATACTTCTTCCGTCTGCAAACATTTGACATGTGACCATATCCTTTACAATTCCCACACTACAATGGTTTGGACACAAATGCTCTCACCACATACCTCACATATCCAAGCTTCACATATTCAGGTAGCCTCCTCAAACAACAATGTCGACCGGGTTTTCTCCTTCCTTCCATTTACCATACGGGTCAGGTTGACGCGCACTGACAACTCCTGGGATTTTCTGACTATGATCTACATTCAACGAGACTCCAGCAATATCTCCTTTGGCAGGTGTCCTGCTCCAAAGATCAATACACTTTACTTCTGACATGGACAATTTTGCCAGATTGAGTGCATGCTTCTTCTGTTGCATGCATCAGCACAATTAAAACGTCTTTGGGACTGGGGGGCAGTATTGAGTAGCTTGGATAAAAAGGTGCCCAGAGTAAACTGCCTGCTACTCAGGTCCAAAAGCTAGAATATGCATATAATTAGTAGATTTGGATAGAAAACACGCTGAAGTTTCTAAAACTGTTTGAATGATGTCTGTGAGTATAACAGAATTCATATGGCAGGTAAAAACCTGAGAAAAAAATCCAACTAGGAAGTGGAAAATCTGAGGTTTGTAATTTTTCAAGTCATTGCCTATCGAATATATAGTGTCTATGGGGTCATATTGCACTTCCTAAGGCTTCCACTAGATGTCAACAGTCTTTGGAACCTTGTTTGAGGCTTCTACTATGAAGGGGTAGAGAAAGAGAGTTCTTTCAATCAGGTGTCTGCCATGAGCTGATCATGCGCGCTCCCGTGAGAGTGACTTGCGTTCCATTGCATTTCTAAAGGACAAAGGAATTCTCCAGTTGGAACATTATTGAAGATTTATGTTAAAAACATCCTAAAGATTGATTCTATACATCGTTTGACATGTTTCTATGACCTGTAACGGAACTTTTTGACTTTTCGTCTGGACCTAGTGCGCCTCATGAATTTGGATTACTGGGCTAAACGCACAAACAAAAAGGAGGTATTTGGACATAAATGAGGGACATTATCGAACAAAACAAACATTTATTGTGGAAATGGGATTCCTGGGAGTGCATTCTGATGAAGATCATCAAAGGTAAGGGAATATTTATAATGCTATTTCTGACTTCTGTTGACTCCACAACATGGCGGGCTTGTTTTTGTGTCTGAGTGCTGTACTCAGATTATTGCATGGTGTGCTTTCTCCGTAAAGTGTTTTTTTAAATCTGACACAGCGGTTGCATTAAGGAGAAGGGGATCTAAAATTCCATGCAAAATCACCAGATGTTTTGAAACTGCTGAACATAATGTGCCAATGTAAACTGAGATTTTTGGATATAAATATGAACTTTATCAAACAAAACTTACATGTATTGTGTAACATGAAGTCCTATGAGTGTCATCTGGTGAAGATCATCAAAGGTTAGTGATTAATTCTATCTCAATTTCTGCTATTTGTGACTCCTCTCTTTGGCTGTGTTTTTCTGTGACTAAGTGCTGACCTAACATAATCGTTTGGTGTGCTTTCGTCGTAAAGCATTTTTGAAATCGGACACTGTGGCTGGATTACAACAAGTGGATTTTTTAAATGGTGTAAAATACTTGTATGTTTGAGGAATTTTAATTATTGGATTTCTGTTGTTTTGAATTTGGCGCCCTGCATAACCCAGAGAGGTTTTAACCAAAACAGGTCAGATTCTAGTCACCTTGATTGAATCCAACTTTCCCACTGCTTTCTTCACAGTCTTCGATATTACAAATGGATATCCCAAATTAATCTCCTTGTCCAAAAAAACACAGTCCAATAAGAAATGCATTGTTGGACCCGTACTTGTCTTCTACTACAAATTTTGCTCATTTTGTTCCATTCTTTGATTTCAGTATTTTCCATTCATTATCACACACTTCACTTGCCACACTTTCAGATTCAAGCACAGCCGCCATTTCCTCCTTGTCCACCGGCCTCTGACATGCACTGTCAACTGTGGGACCTTATATAGACAGGTGTGTGCCTTTCTAAATCATGTCCAATCAATTGCATTTACCACAGGTTGATTCCAATCAAGTTGTAGAAACAGCTCAAGGATAATCAAAGGAAACAGGATGTACCTGAGCTCAATTTCGAGTCTCATTGCAAAGGGTCTGTATACTTAGGTAAATATGATATTTCTGTTTTTATTTGTAATACATTTGATACAATCTCTAAAAAACTGTTTTTGCTTTGTCATTATGGGGTATTGTGTGTAGATGGATGAGGGAAAATTTTATTTAATCCATTTTAGAATAAGGCTGTAATGTAACATAATGTTGAAAAAGTAAAGGGGTCGAAATATTTTCAGAATGCACGGTCTTTCTTCAATTCCTCTTCTAAACATTTTATTTTAAACCTAGCCCTAACCTAACCCCTAACCTTAACCACACTGCTAAACTTATGCCTAAGCATAAACTTAAATTAAGATCAAAAAGCACATTTCAGTTTTCAATCGTTTATATGATACAGCCAACTTTGTGGCTGTGGTAACTAGTGACAAACCCAGTGGTCATTTTGCAAGTCAGAAACCTGGAGTGTATTCATTCCACCGAATCTGTTGCAAAACGTTTCTTAAACAGAAGCAAAGGGAACAAAACGGGGCGGGAGCTACCTGAATTTTATTCAATAAAACTCTTATTTTGCTGTTAGCCGTTTGTTTTTAAAATTGTATAACTGGCTTAATTTTGCTGGACCCCAGGAAGAGTATCTGCCGGCTTGTCAAGAACTAATGGGGATCCTTAATTAATAAATACAAATACAAATGTGGTTCTCAAATGTGACTGTGCTAGCAAAACAGTCCTGTAGTTTAGCATCTGCTTCATCTGACCACTTTTTTTTATAGACCGAGTCACTGGTGCTTCCTGCTTTAATTTTAACTTGTAAGCAGGAGGATATAATTATGGTCAGATTTGCCAAATGGAGGGCGAGGGAGAGCTTTGTACGCATCTCTGATTGTGGGGTATAGGTGATCTAGAAAATGTTTTCCTCTGGTTGTGCATTTAACATGTTGATAGAAATTTGGTAAAACTGATTTACGTTTCCCTGCATTAAAGTCCCCGGCCACTAGGAGCGCCACTTCTGGGTGAGCGGTTTCCTGTTTGCTTATTTCCTTATACAGCTGACTCAGTGTGGTCTTAGTGCCAGCGTCCATCAGTGGTGGTAAATAAACAGCCATGATAAAAATAGATGAAAAAATTATTGGCCCATAGTGTGGTCTACAGCTTATCATGAGATACTCTACTTCAGGCGAGCAAAATCTAGAGACATCCTTAGATTTTGTGCACCAGCTGTTGTTTACAAATATACACAGACCCCCCCCCCCCCCATCCGTCCGTCCGTCCGTCCGTCTTATGCAGCATATATCCTACTAGCTGAATGTTTTCCATGTCGTCATTCAGCCACGATTCGGTGAAACATAAGATATTACACTTTTTGATGTCCCGTTGGAAGGACATTCGTGATCGTACCTTGTCTAATTTATTGTCCAATGATTGTACGTTGGCAAGTAATATTGATGGTAAGGGCAGATTTCTCACTCGCTGTCGACGGATCCTTACGAGGCACCCCGCCCTGTGTCCTCTATATCTACGTCTCTTTCTCTTGCCAATGACGGGGATTTCAGCCTTGTCGGGTGTCTGAAGTACATCCTGTGCGTCCTGCTTGTTGAATAAAAAATCTTAATCTAATCCGATGTACAAAATATGTACAAAATAAGAAGCCACTGCTCCAAAACCGCTGTAAAAAAGCCAGACTACGGTTTGTAACTGCACATAGGGACAAAGATTGTACTTTTTGGAGAAATGTCCTCTGGTCTGATGAAACAAGAATAAAACTGTTTGGCCATAATAACCATCATTATGTTTGGAGTAAAAAGGGGGAGGCTTGCAAGCCAAAGAACACCATCCCAACAGTCACGCACGGGGGTGGCAGCATCATATTGTGGGGGTGCTTTGCTGCAGGAGGGACTGGTGCACTTCACAAAATAGATGGCATAATGAGAGAGGAAAATTATGGGGATATATTGAAGCAACATCTCAAGACATCAGTCAGGAAGATAAAGCTTGGTCGCAAATGGGTCTTCCAAATGGACAATGACCTCTAGCATACTTCCAAAGTTTTGGCAAAATGGCTTAAGGACAACAAAGTCAAGGGAAAAAGCGTGTGCGAGCAAGGAAGCCTTACAAACCTGACTCAGTTACACCCGCTATGTCAGGAGAAATGGGCCAAAATTCACCCAACTTATTGTGTGAAGCTTGTGGAAGGCTACCCAAAACATTTGATTTAAGTTTTAACAAGTTTTAACAATTTAAAGGCAATGCTGCCAAATTCTAATTGAGTGCATGTCAACTTCTGACCAACTAGGAATGTGATGAAAGAAATTAAAAGCTCAAATAAATAATTCTCTCTACTATTATTCTTACATTTCACATGCTTAAAATAAAGTGGTGATCCTAACTGACCTAAGACAGGGACTTTTTACCAGGATTAAATGTCAGGAATTGTCCAAAACTGAGTTTAAATATATTTGGCTAAGGTGTATGTAAACTTCCGACTTCAACTGTATGTGCAGATGAGGTTGTGCAAGTAGAAATACTATTGTGCAAAAGAGCAGAAAAACAAAAACAAATATGGGGATGAGGTAGGTAGTTGGTTGGATGGGCTATTTACAGATGGGCTGTGTACAGCTGCAGCGATCTATAAGCTGCTCAGACAGCTGATGCTTAAAAAGTTAGTGATGGAGATATACAGTAAGTCTCCAACTTCAGTGATTTCCCAATTCGTTCCAGTCATTGGCAGCAGAGAACTGGAAGGAAAGGTGGCCACCCTTTGAATGACGATTACCATAAGGAATTATTTCAAAATAAAAAATAAAAATAAAAAATGTACTAAAAGATCAGTGCGAAGGCCAAATGACAGCATTATCTTTTAGAGGCTATTTGTTAAGCCTGTTTTTATAAACTCAAAGCTCCATTGTTTGCTCGTTTTAACTACTCCTATAGAAATGGTAGTCTGTCATGTACTCAGCAGGAAGGTCTGATTTCATTACTATTAAAACAAGACCCAGATGGCAAATATAAAGATCCAGTGTGTCTATCTAAAAAACCGAAGGCCTCTTACACTTCAATGCTGTGATGCAAACATACTAGCAAAACACATAGCACTCAGAATTAAAAAGCTTTACCAAGTATTGTTTATCCTGATCAGAAAGGTTTTTTACATGGACGATACATTGAAGATAATATACGACAACTACTAGAAATAATAGAACAAAATGAAACATCTAAGAAGCCAGGCCTGGTATTTATTGCGCATTTTTTAAAAGGATGAAGTAAAACTTGATTTTATTTTTTAATTCCTGGATATTTTCCATTTTGGTGATTCTCTTATAAAATGGGTAAAAATAATGTATATCAACCCCAGGTGTAAAATAGTAAATAGCGGCTACTTCTCAGAAAGAAGTTTTGAATTGTCAAGAGGAGTTAAACAAGGGTGTCCGCTATCACCATATCTATTCGTTATGGCCATTGAAATGCTAGCTATTAAAATCAGATCAAATAACAATAACAAGATTAAAAATCCAATGCTTAAAAAAAAGGTGTTCATGTACGCCGATGACTCAAGTTTTATATTAAGTCAGCAAGCCATATCCCTGCAATTTCTCATTGAAGATCTAGATAACTTTCCTTGACTCTTATATTACATATTGTATCTTTAAAAAAATACAACTTTTACATTAATCTGCAGTTTACCTATCAAATGGGCAGACGGGGAAGTAGACATACTTGGTATTCATATCACAAAATATATATATGAGCTCTCAAAAGTACATTTCAAAAGAAAACTTGTAAAATAAAAAAATAAAAAATAAAATCATATGAGGACATTTTGTTTTATTATCTGGGATGCTAAACCAGACAATATAAGTTCCTATCTATACTGTATAAAACATATGAACAAGGTGGGTTTAGATTATTAAATATAAAAGCACTAAACCTCTCTCTAAAATCTTTACTTATCCAAAAGTTTAGCTTGAACCCTAAATGGTTCTCAAGTAGATTACTAATAAAAGCTCATTGATTGTTTAAAAATTCCCTTTTTGCCTTTGTGCAGATTGCCATGTCTAATTTTTGATTAACTGAAAATGAAACTTTTTTCAAAGTATTTCTTTTTCAAACAATAATTGCAAAGCTGGCTACAATTTCAATTTCATCCCTCTGAAAAGATAGAACAAATATTATAACAAACATTATGGCTGAACTCAAATGTGCTGGTTGATAAAATACCTGTATTTAAGGACATTTTTTGAAAAGGGTATTTGTTTTTAAAGGATATTGTAAATTGGAATGGTAGAGTTATGTCTTTCATAGAGATATCAGAATTGTATTGAAGGTCTGCTCATTCCAAGATTACACCAATTCATTACAGCATTACTGCAAAAACATAGGAGGCAGGAGGCAGTGGGGGGAGGTAGGGAACTGGTCTGTCTGCTAAAGGATCAAAACTGGTGGAGGAATGAAAATAGCATAAATAATAAATAAGTATACCAGTCTCATTTGAGGACCAGGATGTTGACAGCTGTGCCATACAGATAGCAAAATAGTTGGGAAGAGATTTTTAATGTACCGATTCCATGGTACATGGTGTATGAGTTGATATATAAAATAACGCAAGATTCAAGACTTTGTGCTTTTCAGCTAAAATGATTGTACAGAATTATTGCCACCAACAAAATGTTGAATATTTGAGGCATACAATCAGCGCAGCTCTGCAGATTTTGTTGTGAGGATAAAGATTCTATAGACCATTTGTTGGTATTGCCCTCAGGTAGCCTGTTTCTGGTCTCAGGGTCAGGAATGGCTGAAAATGCATAACATTGATCTAAAAATAACCCTAGAAATAGTAATGATGGGAGATCTGAAGAGACCGGGTCAGTCAATTACTAATAAATCAAATCAAATTTTATTTGTCACATATGTCACGGTCGTCCTCCTCTTCATCTGAAGAGGAGAGGCGAGAAGGATCGGAGGACCAAAATGCGGCGTGATATGTGTTCATGTTGAATGTTTAATTAAAGAAAGAACTGAACACTGAAACACTATACAAAAACAGTAAACAAAATAACAACCGTGAAGCTAATGCGAGCTGCGCTGAAACAAGCCATCAACATAGACAATCACCCACAAACAAACAGTGCAACCCAGGCTACCTAAGTATGATTCTCAATCAGAGACAACTAATGACACCTGCCTCTGATTGAGAACCATACTAGGCCGAAACATAGAAATGCCCCAAAACATAGAAAAACAAACATAGACTGCCCACCCAACTCACGCCCTGACCATACTAAATAAATACAAAACAAAGGAAATAAAGGTCAGAACGTGACAACATACACATGGTTAGCAGATATTAATGCGAGTGTAGCGAAATGCTTGTGCTTCTAGTTCTGACAATGCAGTAATAACCAACGAGTAATCTAATCTAATAATTCCACAACTAGTACCTTATACACACAAGTGTAAAGGGGTCAAGTATATGTACAGAAAGATATATGAATGAGTGATGGTACAGAACGGCATAGGCAAGATGGTATAGAGTACAGTATATAAATATGAAATGAGTAATGTAGGGTATATAAACATAAAGTGGCATAGTTTAAAGTGGCTAGTGATACATGTATTACATAAAGATGGCAAGATGCAGTAGATGCAGCAAGATGCAGCAGTTTAAATGAGTACAGTATATACATATACATATGAGATGAGTAATGTAGGGTATGTAAACATTATATTAAGTGGCATTGTTTAAAGTGGCTAGTGATTTTTACATCAATTTCCAACAATTCCCTTATTAAAGTGGCTGGAGATGAGTCAGTATGTTGGCAGCAGCCACTCAATGTTAGTGATGGCTGTTTAACAGTCTGATGACCTTGAGATAGAAGCTGTTTTTCAGTCTCTCTGTCCCTGCTTTGATGCACCTGTACTGACCTCGCCTTCTGGATGATAACGGGGTGAACAGGCAATGGCTCGGGTGGTTGTTGTCCTTGATGATCTTTATGGGCTTCCTGTGACATCGGGTGGTGTAGGTGTCCTGGAGGGCAGGTAGTTTGCCCCTGGTGATGCGTTGTGCAGACCTCACTACCCTCTGGAGAGCCTTACGGTTGTGGGCAGAGCAGTTGCCGTACCAGGCAGTGATACAGCCCGACAGGATGCTCTCGATTGTGCATCTGTAGAAGTTTGTGAGTGCTTTTGGTGACAAGCCGAATTTCTTCAGCCTCCTGAGGTTGAAGAGGCGCTGCTGCGCCTTCTTCACAACGCTGTCTGTGTGGGTGGACCAATTCAGTTTGTCCGTGATGTGTACGCCGACGAACTTAAAACTTTACACCTTCTCCACCACTATACCGTCGATGTGGATAGGGGGGTGCTCCCTCTGCTGTTTTCTGAAGTCCACAATCATCTCCTTTGTTTTGTTGACGTTGAGTGTGAGGTTATTTTTCTGACACCATACTCCGAGGGCCCTCACCTCCTCCCTGTAGGCCGTCTCGTCGTTGTTGGTAATCAAGTCTACCACTGTAGTGTTGTCCGCAAACTTGATGATTGAGTTGGAGGCGTGCATGGCCACGCAGTCGTGGGTGAACAGGGAGTACAGGAGAGGGCTGAGAAAGCACCCTTGTGGTGCCCCAGTGTTTTTTCTACCCTCTCCACCAGGGGGAGGCCCATCAGAATGTCATAGGTATTCCTCTTGTCCAGATGGGTTAGGGCAGTGTGCAGTGTGGTTGCGATTGCGTCGTCTGTGGAATTATTGGGGCCTATTGGGGCGGTAAGCAAATTGGAGTGAGTGGCCATCCGGCATTCCAATATCCAATAGCCATGTATGCTCGCAGGCATAAAACATGTGCACAACACACACAGACACACATTTGATTGGCTCCAACCCAACAGTCACAAGTGAAAATAAATATGATTCACTCTTATTTACAACATACTTTCAGAAAAGGAACTAGTTCTATCCTACTTCTGAGCTGGAAGTATAGATCCAGATCTGTCTTTTTTATGATAGAAACCCAACAACTCTCAACTAGTTCCTCGCTTGTCTTGAAGGTTATTTTTGGTGCTTTGGTTTCCAATCGGTTGCGATTGCGTCGTCTGTGGACCTATTGGGGCGGTAAGCAAATTGGAGTGAGTCTAGGGTGTCAGGTAGGGTGGAGGTGATATGGTCCTTGACTAGTCTCTCAAAGCACTTCATGATGGTATTTTGATTGTCATAAAGTGGTTTAAATTTTTTACCCCAAAATATTTTGGTACTTTTTGGCAGGTTTAATTTTACTACAGAATGGTTTGATACATTTATTTTGGGAAAAGGTTTAATTTTATGTCTGCCATGCCAGTTACCTTAGCTTTCTTAGGAACAGGGACAATGGTGGCCCTCTTGAAGCATGTGGGAACAGCAGACTGGGATAAGGATTGATTGAATATGTCCGTAAACACACCAGCCAGCTGGTCTGCGCATGCTCTGAGGACGCGGCTGGGGATGCCGTCTGGGCCTGCAGCCTTGCGAGGGTTAACACGTTTAAATGTTTTACTCACTTCGGCTGCAGTGAAGGAGAGTCCGCATGTTTTGGTTGCGGGCCGTGTAAGTGGCACTGTATTGTCCTCAAAGCGGGCAAAAAAGTTATTTAGTCTGCCTGGGAGCAAGACATCCTGGTCCGTGACGGGGCTGGTTTTCTTTTTGTAATCCGTGATTGACTGTAGACCCTGCCACATACCTCTTGTGTCTGAGCCGTTGAATTGCGACTCTACTTTGTCTCTATACTGACAATCGTTGCTGTGGCTATAGCATCGCCAATGCACTTTCTAATGAACTCGCTCACTGAATCAGCGTATTCGTCAATGTTGTTGTTGGACGCAATGCGGAACATATCCCAATCCACGTGATCGAAGCAGTCTTGAAGCGTGGAATCCGATTGGTCGGATCAGCGGTGAACAGATGTGAGCACGGGAGCTTCTTGTTTTAGTTTCTGTCTGTAGGCTAGAAGCAACTAAATGGAGTCGTGGTCAGCTTTTCCGAAAGGAGGGCGGGGGTGGGCCTTATATGTGCCGTTGAATTGCGACTCTACTTTGTCTCTATACTGACAATCGTTGCTGTGGGTATAGCATCGCCAATGCACTTGCTAATGAACTCGCTCACTGAATCAGCGTATTCGTGAATGTTGTTGTTGGACGCAATGCGGAACATATCCCAATCCATGTGATCGAAGCAGTCTTGAAGCGTGGAATCCGATTGGTCGGACCAGCGTTGAACAGACCTGAGCGCAGGAACTTCTTGTTTTAGTTTCTGTCTGTAGGCTGGAAGCAACTAAATGGAGTCGTGGTCATCTTTTCCGAAAGGGGGGCGGGGGTGGCCTTATATGTGTCGTGGAAGTTAGAATAACAATGATCCAGGGTTTTACCAGCCCTGGTAGCACAATCAATATGCTGATAGAATTTAGGGAGTCTTGTTTTCATATTAGCCTTGTTAAAATCCCCAGCTGCAATGAATGCAGCCTCATGATATGTTGTTTCCAGTTACCTAGAGTCAAATAAAGTTTGTTCAGGGCCATCGATGTGTCTGCTTGGGGGGGAATATATACGGCTGTGATTATAATCGAAGAGAATTCCCTTGGTAGATAATGCGGTCGACATTTGATTGTGAGGAATTCTAAGTCAGGTGAACAGAAGGACTTGAGTTCCTGTATGTTGTTATGATCACACCACGTCTTGTTAATCATAAGGCATATCCCCCCGCCCCTCTTCTTACCAGAAAGATGCTTGTTTCTGTCGGCGAGAAGCGTGAAGAAACCAGCTGGCTGCACCGACTCCGTTAGCGTCTCTCGAGTGAGCCATGTTTCCGTGAAGCAAAGAACGTTACAGTCTCTGATGTCTCTCTGGAAGGCTACCCTCCCTCGGATTTCACCAACCTTGCTGTACAGAGACTGGACATTGGCGAGTAGCATGCAAGGGAGTGGTGCGCGATGTGCCCGTCTCCGGAGCCTGACCAGGGTCGCCGGCTGGGAACCGAACCATTGTTCTGAGTGGAAGGCAAAACACAGGATCCGCTTCTTGGTAAAATAATCTATCTTCAACTCGCAATCTGTGGATTCTATTCAATTAGATACATTCAAATTGTATGTTAACATCCCAGCATAGTTGAAAGATACAGTGCCTTGCGAAAGTATTCGGCACCCTTGAACTTTGGGACCTTTTGCCACATTTCAGGCTTCAAACATAAAGATATAAAACTGTATTTTTTTTGTGAAGAATCAACAACAAGTGGGACACAATCATGAAGTGGAACGACATTTATTGGATATTTCAAACTTTTTTAACAAATCAAAAACTGAAAAATTGGGCGTGCAAAATTATTCAGCCCCTTTACTTTCAGTGCAGCAAACTCTCTCCAGAAGTTCAGTGAGGATCTCTGAATGATCCAATGTTGACCTAAATGACTAATGATGATAAATACAATCCACCTGTGTGTAATCAAGTCTCCGTATAAATGCACCTGCACTGTGATAGTCTCAGAGGTCCGTTAAAAGCGCAGAGAGCATCATGAAGAACAAGGAACACACCAGGCAGGTCCGAGATACTGTTGTGAAGAAGTTTAAAGCCGGATTTGGATACAAAAAGATTTCCCAAGATTTAAACATCCCAAGGAGCACTGTGCAAGCGATAATATTGAAATGGAAGGAGTATCAGACCACTGCAAATCTACCAAGACCTGGCCGTCCCTCTAAACTTTCAGCTCATACAAGGAGAAGACTGATCAGAGATGCAGCCAAGAGGCCCGTGATCACTCTGGATGAACTGCAGAGATCTACAGCTGAGGTGGGAGACTCTGTCCATAGGACAACAATCAGTCGTATATTGCACAAATCTGGCCTTTATGGAAGAGTGGCAAGAAGAAAGCCATTTCTTAAAGATATCCATAAAAAGTGTTGTTTAAAGTTTGCCACAAGCCACCTGGGAGACACACCAAACATGTGGAAGAAGGTGCTCTGGTCAGATGAAACCAAAATTGAACTTTTTGACAACAATGCAAAACGTTATGTTTGGCGTAAAAGCAACACAGCTGAACACACCATCCCCACTGTCAAACATGGTGGTGGCAGCATCATGGTTTGGGCCTGCTTTTCTTCAGCAGGGACAGGGAAGATGGTTAAAATTGATGGGAAGATGGATGGAGCCAAATACAGGACCATTCTGGAAGAAAACCTGATGGAGTCTGCAAAAGACCTGAGACTGGGACGGAGATTTGTCTTCCAACAAGACAATGATCCAAAACATAAAGCAAAATCTACAATGGAATGGTTCAAAAATAAACATATCCAGGTGTTAGAATGGCCAAGTCAAAGTCCAGACCTGAATCCAATCGAGAATCTGTGGAAAGAACTGAAAACTGCTGTTCACAAATGCTCTCCATCCAACCTCACTGAGCTCGAGCTGTTTTGCAAGGAGGAATGGGAAAAAAATGTCAGTCTCTCGATGTGCAAAACTGATAGAGACATACCCCAAGCGACTTACAGCTGTAATCGCAGCAAAAGGTGGCGCTACAAAGTATTAACTTAAGGGGGCTGAATAATTTTGCACGCCCAATTTTTCAGTTTTTGATTTGTTAAAAAAGTTATCCAATATCCGATAAAACATATCCAATAAATGTTGTTCCGCTTCATGATTGTGTCCCACTTGTTGTTGATTCTTCACAAAAAAACAAAGTTTTATATCTTTATGTTTGAAGCCTGAAATGTGGCAAAAGGTCGCAAAGTTCAAGGGGGCCGAATACTTTCGCAAGGCACTGTATATGGTCCGTAAAAATCCGAAGAGGGTGGCCAGCAGAGATAGGTGGGATGGGTTAAGGGAAGCTGAGGGTTGGGATGTGGAATTGGAGACAAAGGGGATAGAATGACAGTCAAAGATAAAACTCAAAAAATGAAGTAAAAATAAAATAAAAAGGACATTTGAATGATACTAAGGGTCAGCGTTGTTACAGCTAATGCCTGTTTGCCTGAGGCTGATGCAAACATCTACACATGCATATACACACACTCTGAGGATGGTTGAGGGCAGCTCTTGGAGAAACGTGGGGGGGGGGGGGGGGGGGGGGGTCTTGGAGGGCTGGTGGCCTAGCATTTGGGAGCTTGGGCCGGTGGCTTATAGGTCGCTGGTTCGGGTCCACATTCTGGATGGGAGTTTGTTAAATTACTAAATGTGATGTAGATGTTGAGCGGCTTCACTGCAAGTAGATTGTAAGTTTTAATATGCAATCAAATCAATCAAATATTTTAAAAAGACATGGGAAATTAACAGCAATTACTTTGAAAAGGATGTTGGCAGTGGAAGTGGCACAATGTTGGCCGTGGCAATTTTCAAATCAAATCCAATCCAACAACCTTATAGTGAAATGCTTACTTACGAGCCCCTAACCGACAGTGCAGATTTAAGAAAAATACATACAAAAATAAGAAACAAAAGTAACAAGTAATTAAAGAGCAGCTGTAAAATAACAATAGCGGGGCTATATACAGGGGGTACCGTTACAGAGTCAATGTGCGGGGACACCGGTTAGTCGAGGCAATATGTACATGTAGGTAGAGTTATTAGTGACTATGCATAGATAATAACAGAGAGTGGCAGCAGCGTAAAAGAGGGCGGGGGGGACAATGCAAATACTCTGGGTAGACATTTGATTAGATGTTCAGGAGTCTTATGGCTTGGGGGTAGAAGCTGTAAAGAAGCCTCTTGGACCTAGACTTGGTCATCCGGTACCACTTGCCATGCGGTAGCAGAGAGAACAGTCTATAACTAGGGTGGCTGTAGTCTTTGACCATTTTTAGGGCCTTCCTCAAATCAAATTTTATTTGTCACATACACATGGTTAGCAGATGTTAATGCGAGTGTAGCGAAATGCTTGTGACACCGCCTGGTATAGAGATCCTGGATGGCCGTACGCACTACCCTCTGTAGTGCCATGTGTTCGGAGGCCGATGCAACGTGTCAGGATGGTCTCAGTGGTGCAGCTGTAGAACCTTTTGAGGATCTGAGGAACCATGCCAAATCTTTTCAGTCTCCTTAGGGGGAATAGGTTTTGCCGTGCCCTCTTCACAACTGTCTTGTGGTGCTTGGACCATGTTAGTTTGTTGGTGATGTGGACGCCAAGGAACTTGAAGCTCTCAACCTGCTCCACTACAGCCCTGTCGTGCTCAGTCCTCCTTTTCCTTTTCCACAATCATCTCCTTTGTCTTCGTGGGGGAAACTAAATCTTGGTGAGGCAAAAAAAATATAATGTTTTAGAAGCCACTACACAAAACAACACCAAAGAATACATTAATTGCACTATAATCAAATTAAATGTAATTTATCACGTGCCGAATACAACAGGTGATGGTAGACCATTAAAGTAAAACACTTACTTACAAGCCCTTAACCAACAATGCAGTTTTAAGAAAATACCTTAAAACAAAGTAAGAGATAAGAAAAACAAATTATTAAAGATGTTCTGTCTTTGGCTATGCCGGATTAAGTGATATGACATGCTATTCTATAAAATAATGTATCCGTAATTAATATCACCTGATTGAGCTAATCATGTAAATGTAACTATCTAGAGAGTCGGGCACCACAAAATAATATTTATAGAGCTGTTATCTTCCGAATAAACTCTAAAAGACCTAGTAATATTTTACATCAATAGCAGTCAATATCAATCGTCATCTTAATTCAGTCTCATCTGAAAGTTGTAAATTCGTAGTTATCTGCAAGAACCCTGGCTAACAATTTGAATCAGAAATATTGGTTTAATTATCACACAGAATTACACATACACATAATTAAATCATAACTTGATTACAAATTACGTCATAAAGGAAAACGTCCCTAGCGGGCGGAACAGATATGACAGCTTGTTACACAAAGGAAAAGGGCTGGGTTTGAGTGAAAGAGTGGGAAGACTGAGGGACACAGAGAGAATCTGTGCTATCTTAAATACAGTATCTGATGCATTCTAAATTACTGCCCATTTGGAAAAGGAAAGTGCAATAAATATTTACTCTGAGCTGCGCTTCGGTAGGTTGGTGGTAGATGGAAGGCCGTGTTGCCAAACCAAGTCCTTTGAAGAATGTCTCTGGTTGTCAATTGGATACGTTGTAGTAACGTCGTTGGGTGATAGACGGGATACTCTGTCTGTTCCTTCCTAACCCTTGTTGCATCTGCTGTTGCTAACTCAACGGCTAGGAGGTATCACTTCTGTAGTGAATAAGAGTTCAAAGTTCATACCATTCGCAACCAAAGCTCATGCTGATGTTGGCTTTGTTCTGTAGTTATTATCTGAACCATTCTGACATAGGACCATCGTCCTACATCCTCGGAACAGAAAGTTATATTGTCGTCAAGGGCTTATATAGGAAGGGAGAGGAGGGCGTGTAGCCCATGTCCCTTCACAGGGGCGGGCCACTGATTGAGTAGAGCCCTATCTTATGAAAACCCAAATCTCACATTTTAGAAGCTAAAATCACATTTCATCCCATCATAAATAATTTCATATTCAAACATTTAAATTGAACAACAATTCCATGTGAATCCGATAACTCTGATGTGTAGACTTTCCACTGTAGAGTTTATGTCATCTTATCATTGATGAGAATGTCTCAGATGACAACCGAACTGACATCATATTCATTAAGTACCACCGCATATGTTCAATTGATCGGATTGCCAGAATATAGTTCATCCCCCCCCCCCCTTCTGATGTTCCCAGAATCTCTATGTTAACCAAGGGTTTTGCAAATGTAACCTCAGTAGGGTAGAGAGAGGAAAAAGGGGGGAAGAGGTATTTATGACTGTCATAAACCTACCCCCCCCCCATGCCAACCTCATGACAAAGAGGTGCAGTGATTAACAATAGTAGGGCTATATACAGGGGGTACCGGTACAGAGTCAATGTCAATGTGCAGGGGCACCGGTGTCGAGGTAATTGAGGTAATATGTACATGTAGGTAGAGTTATTATAAACGGTGACAAACGGTGCCCAGAAAATAGAGGTAGACCGATTATGATTTTTCAACGCCGATGCCGATACCGATTCTTGGAGGACCAAAAAAAGCCGATACAGATTCATCAGCTGATTTTTTTGTATTTATTTGTAAAAATGACAATTACAACAATACTGAATGAACACTTATTTTCACTTAATATATTAAATACATCAATAAATTCAATTTAGCCTCAAATAAATAATGAAACATGTTCAATTTGTTTTAAATAATGCAGAAACAAAGTGTTGGAGAAGAAAGTAAAAGTGCAATATATAATGTATAGTATAATGTAAGAAAGCTAACGTTTACGTTCCTTGCTCAGAACATGAGAACATATGAAAGCTGGTGGTTCCTTATAACATGAGTCTTCAATATTCCCAGGTAAGAAGTTTTAGGTTGTAGTTATTATAGGAATTATAGGACTATTTATCTCTATACCATTTGTATTTCATGAACCTTTGACTATTGGATGTTCTTATAGGCACTTTAGTATTGCCAGTGTAACAGTATAGCTTCCATCCCTCTCCTCACTCCTACCTGGGCTTGAACCAGGAACACAACGACAACAGCCACACTCGAAGCAGCGTTACCCGTGCAGAGCAAGGGGAACAACCACTCCAAGTCTCAGAGCAAGTGACCCCGCTAACTAGCTAGCCATTTCACATCGGTTAAACTAGCCACATCTCGGGAGTTGATAGGCTTGAAGTCATAAACTGCTGCTGGCAAAAGCACGAAAGTGCTGTTTGAATGAATGCTTACGAGCCTGCTGCTGCCTACCATCGCTCATACAGACTGATCTATCAAATCAAATCATAGACTTAGTTATAACATGTTAACACTAAGAAATACAAGCCTTAGGTCATTAATATGGCTGAATCCGGAAACTATCATTCAGTGAAATACGGAACCGTTCCATATTTTATCTAACGGGTGGCATCCATAAGTCTAAATATTCTTGTTACATTGCACAACCTTCAATGTTATGTCATAATTACATAGAATTCTGGCAAATTAGGCGGCCCAAACTGTTGCATATACACTGACTCTGCGTGCAATGAACGCAAGAGAAGTGACACAATTTCACCTGGTTAATATTGCCTGCTAACCTGGATTTCTTTTAGCTAAATATGCAGGTTTAAAAATATATACTTCTGTGTATTGATTTTAAGAAAGGCATTGATGTTTATGGTTAGGTACACATTGGAGCAACGATACGCACCGCATCGATTATATGCAACGCAGGACATGCTAGATAAACTAGTCATCAACCATGTGTAGTTAACAAGTGATTATGATTGATTGATTGTTTTTTATAAGATAAGTTCAATGCTAGCTAGCAACTTACCTTGGCTTAATGCATTCGCGTAACAGGCAGTCTCCTCGTGGAGTGCAATGTAATCAGGTGGTTAGGGCGTTGGACTAGTTAACTGTAAGGTTGCAAGATTGAATCCCCCGAGCTGACAAGGTAAAAATCTGTTGTTCTGCCCCTGAACGAGGCAGTTAACCAACCGTTCCTAGGCCGTCATTGAAAATAAGAATGTGTTCTTAACCTTACTCGCCTAGTTAAATAAAGATTAAATAAAGGTGTCAAAAAAAAAACGGGCAAATCAGTGTCCAAAAATACAGATTTCCGATTATTATGAAAACGGGAAATCGGCCCTAATTAATCGGCCATTCCTATTAATCGGCCGACCTCTACCACAAACTGTTAGGGCCTATATAAAGCTGACACAGCAGTATCCCAACAGCAGTCTCAACACCTTACCACTGCTACACCTGGCTATCAGCAGAGACTTGTCTGGCAGAGAAACAGATAATTCAGCCTAATTTACTGCCTTTTAAAAAAACATAGCTGATATGACTGACTTGCTTAAACAAATGTGGTTTCTACTGACAATTGAGATGTACAAACTATGGCATAAGAGGCAATCCGTAATATCGATTAAGACATTAATGAGAGAGCTAGGACGGACGTAGTCAATATAACTTTGTTCAGCAATTTTGAAATGTTATGGACAGAATTCAGAACATGGGCCGTTCTTACAGTATTATCCCTGTACACCAAGTCAGAACCATAGGATAAATAAAGGGGGCATATAAGCAGACAATGAAAGCTTTTACAAAATTCAATGATTACATTTTTCTAAGACAGGCCACCACAAAGTCAGAACAGTAGGTGAAATTATGAGGGGAAAAGGGACCAAATTATTAGGGTGAGGCACATAGGCTACCAACAGCTTACTACACAGCATACACTTAGTATTACTTTCTTAGCTATTGCTTTGCAATGCTTGCAGTTAGCCACTGATTCCTTCCAAGCTCCTCATTGTTGAATTTGCGATATCCAACTTATTGTGTAATGTTTATATCCAATGGCCGATGAGCACCGTTATGTTTTATCTATAATTTATTTTCATAATTTCTCTTCAAATGACAAGGATTGAAAATTATTTGCCAGTATATTGTCGACTTGATTCATGATGATGACTGCTACAATGCTAGCTAAGATTTTGAAAGTGTAATGTTGACATGATCAGTCCAATCAAAGCTACTGTAGATATAACGTGATTTTACTTAATTTTATCTGTGGCCAATGACCTTGAGCCTTCTTGGATGGGCACTTCCAATGTAACTCTGTGGCAGCATCCAAGGGACTTGAATTAGAGGACTTAGAGAACATTACCAACCTCTACGCTCCGCATATTCCGCTGGCTGCCCCACCACTGAAGAAAGCACAGAGCTAGGCTAAAACACCTGCATTTCGGAACTGCCTTACTCAACAAAGCAAAAAAGAGACCAAGTTTGTATTCGGCTTTATTAACTCAATTATTATTATTTATTTTTTACATTGTTTGCAAACTGATATGCGACACGTATTAATGGCAAAATAACATGCAAAACAGGCAACAAAAAACAGGTAGGGCTCTGCCCTGAATAACGGGTCGCCACTGAATGTTGGCTAAAACAACAGGTACCTTCTTTCATCCTGCAACGAGCCATTGCTTTAACAGGTGACTCGTTGCACAAGCTTCCATAGCCTCGCATCCTTGATTAACCATAACTACTGGCAGTGGCGTAAAGTACTGAAGTTTTTGGGGGTATATGTACTTTACCTTACTATTTATATTTTGACAACTTTTACTTTTACTCTACTACATTCCTAAAGAAAATGATGTACTTTTAACTCCATGCATTTTCACTGACACCCAAAAGTACTCACTATATTTTGAATGCTTAACAGGACAGGAAAAGGGTCCAATTCACACACTTACCAAGAGAACTGGTCATCCCTACTGCATCTGATTTGGCAGACTCACTAAACACAAATGCTTAATTTGTAAATTATGTTTGAGTGTTGGATTGTGCCCCTTGGCTATCCGCAATTAAATAAAAACAAGAAAATTGTGCCGTAATTTAAATTTAAATAATAAATAATTTAAATTATTTATACTTTTACTACAATTACGTTTACTTTTCATACTTCATTATATTTAAAACCAAATATTTTTAGACTTAACCTCCACAGGATTTGTATCCTCCTGTGTGAAGGTTTAGCTAACGTGCGCTAATGTGATTAGGATGAGGTTTTAAGTAACAAGAACATTTCCCAGGACATAGACATATCTTATATGAGCAGAAAGCTTAAATTCTTGTTAATCTAACTGCACTGTCCAATTTACAATAGCTATTAAAGTGAAAGAATACCATGCTATTGTCTGAGGAGAGTGCACAGTTATGTACTTGAAAATGTATCAATAAACCAATTAGGCACATTTGGGCAGACTTAATACAACACTTTGAACAGATATGCAATGGCTCATTGGATCAGTCTAAAACTTTCCACATACACTGCTGCCATCTAGTGGCCAAAATCTAAATTGCCTAGACTCCTAAGTCATATAATGGCCTTTCTCTTGCATTTCAAAGAAAAAAATTGAAAACCTATGTTTTTCTTTGTATTATCTTTCACCAGATCTAATGTGTTATATTGTGCTACATTAATTTCACATTTCCACAACCTTCAAAGTGTCCTTTCAAATGGTTAGATTTGGGTATGTCATTTTAGGTGAAAATTGGAAGAAAAAGTGTCCGATCCTTCAGAGGTTTTAATCAAGTATTATTTTACTGGGTGACTATCACCTTCACTTGAGTCATTTTCTATTAAACTTATTTTGGATTGTCCTGTCAACAGGATTGTTGTTCCTAAATATGCATAATGTGATTAAAACATAATTTTAAACAACAACAAAAAAATGTGGTACATATAAGTGTCTTATATGGGCAGAAAGCTTAATTTCTAGTTAATCTAACTGCATTGTCCAATTTACAGTAGCTATTACAACAACAAAAATACCATGCTATTGTTTGAGGAGAATGCACAACAACAAAACACTTGTATGACAGCGACAGGTTTGATACGTTCACATCTGTTTTTGTTTTTTTTATCTTCAATAGCGGTAAAGACTGACTTCAAAGACACCACATTCAAGTCCTCCATCCCCCACTTAGTATGACGGCTGCTCTCTCTGGCTCCACAACAAACCCCCGCCCAGCCATCTAGAGGTGTGAATACCCAGCCAGCCTACAAGTAGAGGACGGTACAGCAGAAAGAGACTTGGGATTTGGGACCAGCAGCACAATCTTGGGTAGAGGATGTTCTAAATACTGTAATTGTAAATAGTGTGTACATTTTTATTTTTTTTTTTACTTTGTGTGTGGTTTGTGGTGTGTTCATTTATGACATTAGATCAGCTTTGGCTGCAAACTTGCCCCTTATCTTAAATATTTCACTTCTGTGTTTGGAAACATTGGATCAGCATTCTTGTTGCCTCTCCTGTATGTACCTTTTATGTAGGGAAGCTAATGATTCATCATGTATGACATTCCTGGGAGTGTGTAAACTTGTATTTTTATTAGCATAGCATTTTTGTATGTTTTCTATAGTTATGTTCTTGAAAATGTATAAATTTACCAATTCGGCCACTTTAGGTACATTTGGGCAAATCATGAGGGACACCTGGGTGACTTCATACTAAATGTCATGTAGCTTGCTCATTCTTGAAGTTATCAGTCTTGTGGACACCATCTAAATCACCTCCAGCTTCCTAGCTGAATGTGTGGGTTTTCTTTTTCATGTCACAGATGATGCAACAAAAATAAAAAACATATATTTTACCAGATCTATTGTGTTATAGTCTACTATATTCCTTTCAGGTTTCCATAAACTTCAAAGTGTTTCCTATCAAATGGTACCAAGAACATGCATACAGGCAGTTAGATTTGGGTATGTCATTTTAGGCAAAAATTGGAAAAAAAGGGGCTAATCCTTAAGAGGTTTTAAGAGGTATCTTTACTTTTACGCAAGTATGACACTTGGGTACTTTTTCCACCACTGACTATTGGGTTTCACCAAAATTATGTTTTAATGTTACAGAGGCATATCCACTATCTCTAGGAACAATATTTTAGATTTGTTGGGTCAATTGTGTCCTTCGCTATCAAATAAGCGTTGAAACACATTTTTATCCTGGGTCTGAGGATGTCTGCCTGTAGAAGTGGGAGATTACTTTATAGCCTATACTCTTACGTGACTGCGTCGTCTAGAAAGGACTACAATGGCAGCCCAAATGCGGAAAATGGGAGACCCTGAATAAAAGCAAGTTTTAGAAGCTTATTTGATAGTGAAGGACACATTAAATCCAATGAATCTTAAGTATTGTTCCTACAGATACTGGATATGCCCATGTAAGGTTAAAACAGTATTTTGGTGAAACCGAATATTTTAGATTTGGCTGATCAAAGATGCCAGGCTATGAAAGCTCCAGCAATGAGCCAGCTGTCAAAACAACGGCCGTGTTCGAGAGGATCAAACGCGCAATCTATCGAGGGTAAAGTGTGATTGACTGACAATTACAAATAAAGTGTGATTGACTGACAATTACAAATAATAATGAGTCGTTATTTATGATTTATGATGCAAGGTGATTTGTCGATAGTCAGTCGGCCTGCAGTCGTTTTGATGCTCTCGAACACGACCAATAGCTCTTTGCAGGACGACGTTAACTGGTATCTAGACTTTAAAACCCACCTCCCTGGTGAAATGCTGTGAAAAGAGTGGGCTTGTTTGAGTGGTAAACCTGAAGCAACCCACTGCAGAAGAAAGTTGAGTGAAGTCGAGGGAGGTGCATCTACTACAGCCAAAGGTCAGACACCGATGTGGTTTTCCAACAACAAGGCTCAGTTTAGGAAAGGTTTTATTTGTTAAGTCGAAATAGACATGTCTATAACACCCATATCACACACTCCCAAACGGTAAAATCAATTTGGGCGAGAGAGACTCAAATGATTGTAACATAAAGCTAGCTCGCTAAACAGTGCATTATTTTTGGCAATTTACAGCAAGGTTAGTTACGAAGAATAACAGCTGGTTCCACATGAATCGCGAAAATGTGCATCCCGTTTCAGTAACGTATTTGGTCCCATTCGCCTGGGTAAAACTGCATGACTTTTGATCACATGGTTGTTGTAAAGTCCATGTAGTCGCATGTTGGACAACTTTTATCCCCATTGTGAAACACTTTGAAAGGCGGCGATCCACTCGAACGCTCAGTGTTTCCCAGAGGAAGTGGCGTCTCGGAATTCGCACGTGGAGTGCGCGCAAATCACCTCTTTATGATAATGAGCATTTGATTGGTCCAAATCGAAAACATGGTAAATATATATACCATCTTATTGGTTGAGTTCTCCAGTTCTCTTGTAAACACAGCGCAAAACCTCCAGACAAGAGATCCTTGGGCGTCTCGTACTATGAGAAAGTAGTTCGTGTATACATATCCTTATATCAGATAAATTACACAATGTTTATTGTTTTAATATATATATTGTATGAATCATCATATTAAATATCTACATTTCAATTAATTATTGCCGGATATTAAAACAAATTCCAGTAAAATACCGAGTAGTCTTTCGGGGCGGAGGGATATAACCATCCTCCACTCGTCCAAAAATATTGGCGTTATAGAAAAGGTAGGGAAAGACCGTGCCAGAGCTCAAATCCGTTCCGTGATATCAACACAGTCCCTTGGATTTCTTACAAACTTCTTCGATTGCAGTTAACAGCTCTGCAAGTGTCCTTTCTTCAGTACTTCAAGAAAACTGTAATCTTCCAAGTGCAGAAATCAAGATACAGGATTCTCTTTGTACGCGGCGTTTATAATCTGGAAAAGATAGAGGCGGCATTGTATTTGAGTCACGGCGACGGGCGGGTGGGGTTGGCACACTGGAGTTATTAGCTAGCGTTAGCCTTTTCAATCATATTTCTATAGGATTGGATCGGGATCTACCTTTTCAGATAAACAAGGATTTCGTCTGTCTTCCGTTTGAATATGTTGCTGTCAAAGTTTGGCTCATTCTCACACATTTGCAACCCCTCGAGCATGGACCCGGTGAAAATACAGCTCCAGCCAGGTATGATTCGAACCCGCTGTCATTCTTCGTACATTGCCAGAAATACTGTTGCACTGTTTAGTGAAGTAGCTTTATATTGCAATCATTAATGCGTCCAATAGTTAGTAAAATACAATTATTTAATTAACTCTAAAATCCTGTGCGTTGAATTATTGAAATGGCTTCGTGCGGTGGATATGCACGCCAACGGTGATTTATTAACAAACATAGCTAATATTAGTTAGTAACTTGTCTGGAAAGTCTAGTCAACGGCTGCGACTCGAGTGGCTATCGTTTATTCTTATCTGCTCTCAATTTGATGTTTCTTCAGTTAAAGTGGAAAAGGAACCGTTCGAAAAGGTTTACAAGGTGGGATCCGTGCTCGGCAGCGGTGGCTTCGGCACAGTCTATGCCGGTAGTCGGCTCTCCGATGACGCACCGGTAAGAATAGGAATGCTTTGATCTCGGCACATGGCGCCATCAAGGCATCTATCTCATGGTTATTGACTAATTTAGTTGTTGCTACAATGTATGTCTTCACGTCTGGCTACAATGTATCTAATATGTATTTTTAACCCCGAAATTAGGTCGCAGTTAAACACGTGCAGAAGGAGCGGGTGACCGAATGGGGTACTATTGTAAGTATCACCACTCCGGTTTGTTTTGGTTTTTCACCCATGCTAGTTGTCGTTGTTTGATATTTGAATCGATTCTAGGTCACTCAACTAATTTGTGATTCATATTTTCTTACAGAATGGTGTGATCGTGCCTTTGGAGATTATTTTATTGAAGAAAGTCAGTTCGTCGTTTCGAGGGGTTATACAACTCCTGGATTGGTATGAGCGACCAGACGGCTGGTTGATTGTCATGGAACGACCGGAGCTGGTTAAGGATCTTTTCGATTTCATAACTGAGAAGGGCGCTTTGGACGAGGAGACTGCGAAGGGATTTTTCCGTCAGGTTTTGGAGTCTGTCCGCCACTGCTACAGCAGCGGAGTAGTTCACAGAGATATCAAAGATGAAAATCTGCTTGTAGACCTACGCACTGGGGACCTCACGCTTATTGACTTTGGTTCAGGGGCGATTCTCAAGGACACAGTCTATACTGACTTTGACGGTACGCACCCTACCCTTCCTCGGTGCTTTGGCCAGCAGTGGCCCCATTGTATTTTATGGTTTTGTTTTTGAAGGTGCATGATAGTCTGCACTGACCCTTGACTTGCTTTCAGCTATATTTGTTTGACTCCAGCTATTTTTGACTTTTAGGTTTACCCTTATTAGATTTGAAGTCTTTTTGGCTTTAGTATAGATAGCTACTATTATTAGATCATCAGCTGGTCATTTCTCCCCCCCCTGTATTGGCGGGTGTGTCCACACAACGCTGTGACGCAGTGGTTTGTTTTTGGTACCTCATGAAGTGTTTTCCTCAGGTGGTAACGTTATCAGCCATGTTCATTTTGTTGTCCTTATGTAGTTATTTATTACATTATCTCATATTAGTCAATAATATAACACACTAGTGTAGTAAAATAGGTTATTGTTATATGTTGATCATTGCCTGTTATGTTACAAGAAACGCACATTTCAAAGCCTAGGTAATGGCTATTGGGTCAGCTGCCACGTAACATCTGTTTGTTGTGAAACCTGAGCTTGGGCTGATTCATGTCACGTGATAGCTCGCATTGCACTCAAGTTTTTTTTTTTTTTTGGTATCCAAGTTACTCATGCTGAGTTGTGGAAAAGAAAAGGGCATTATAATGACAGTATAAGTCCTTGTTTGCATGGAATTACACTTGCCTTGTTCAGCCTTTATAGAGACATTATGACTTTAAAAAAAAAATGTATATCAATTTATGTCTTACAAAATCCTACAGTATTGCAATATAGTCCTGTTATTGTCACATGAAATGCCCCAAATAAACTGTTTGATGTTTATTATAGAAGTAAACATCACTATTATAGAAGTAAAACATCACTAATGAGCCTTTCCCCCCTTTTTCTCCACCAGGTACAAGAGTATATAGCCCGCCAGAGTGGATTCGCTTCCATAGATACCACGGGCGCTCGGCTACGATGTGGTCGCTAGGGGTGCTTCTGTATGACATGGTCTGTGGAGACATCCCCTTTGAGCAAGATGAGGAAATCCTCCAGGGGAGACTGTACTTCAGGAGGAGAGTGTCTAATGGTGTGTACTACCTCCAATATACAATCTACAATAATTCACAAATTTCTAATCTTAAAACATATTTCTAAACACTCATTTCTTTTTTATTTTCTTGTGTGTTCCTATACACCTCTATCTCCCTCTTGAGATTCTCCCACAAAATAAAATACTCATTCATGTTTTCCCCTTTCCTCTCCCTCCTTCCAGAGTGCCAGCAGCTGATCAAGTGGTGCCTGTCGTTACGGCCCTCAGATAGGCCTACTCTGGAACAGATCCTGGACCACCCTTGGATGCGCTTGGCTGGGGAAGTGTCGATATCCTCCAAGACGGAGGATGGGGACATCCGGCTGAGGACCATCAACACGGACATATCTAGCACAAGCTCCAGCAAGGAGAGCCTATGAAAGAGGGGATGAGAGGAAATAATGGACATGTTAACTGTACTTAAAGGGCTCTTATGCCCCACCATGGCTTGGGCAGGCAGAAAACATTTTTTTTTTGTATGGAATTATTATAATTTATTACAGTTTGTTCTTCCTTTTGATCTTTTATTTTTATACCTCATTAATTGTTTCCTAATGTGGGACATTTGCTGTTTGGGGCGGTCTTTACCAGTGACTATTTATTTTGTACTTTTATTATTTTCTAATTTGTTATAACGGTGGGTTTATGCATCTGGTTTAAAGCCCCCTATTCAGACCGACATGGCTGCTCTCATAGAGCTAGGAGAATACTTTATTTTTAAACATTTTGATTTGTAGTGCCTTTTTGAAAGCTGCTTCTCGGGGCTTTTGTCATAATTTTTGTTTCGTTATAACCCTTTCCGGCTGGTTTGTTTGTACGTATCCCACCCTGTCATGATGGAGATGAGTTGTCTTCTTCCATAACAGTGTGGTAAACTACACCACCCAGCATGCTTAGGGATCATAGGAGGGGGGGGGGGATGTGTTGACCATGGAATGCTTGAAACAACTCACTCACACTGCACCCCCTTACTAAGCTGCTCAATCATACTATAGCCTCAGTCATTTGTATTTCTCAAAATTGAATCCTTTCATTTCTGAATGTGTATTAAAACTACATATCTGTGTGTTTAGCCCCTTGGAAATGTATTTTATTTAAATGTATTGCCTTTCCCCCATCTCGTAGCTGGCACTATCACCTGCCCTGAACTGGTGTATCCATGGCTTAAGTGTGAAATGCACAATCAATGCAATATTCATGGGCTATTTTTCAATACAAATATTGTGCAGGTTTTTTTTTCTTCCTATGCTTTTAATTTCTTCAGAACATGTAGACGTTCCACACTCTTGAAGCTTATTTATTTATTGTCGATGTTTAAGAGTGAGAAATCCCAGAGTTTACATATCTTTACATGGCCTTTTGTTTTGCATTCCTGTAATTTTCTTTTACGCAATTTGTTTCGATTGTGGATGGATGCACTTAAGTTGTCTGAAGGGAATAAAACAAGGATTACATTTGGAAGAGCTATGAATGTTATTTAACTTAAAAAATATATATATTATAGTCCTTTCTGTGGTAATGTTGGGTTGAATAGGGCTATTCTAGTTAGTGACTAATGTGGCTTGCCTAGTGTTAGATATTCTCTTTCAGTTTAGCTGTATGACATGAATGATAGAGATCTGGATATATTTTTTTTATACAAACTTTTCAATTAAATATTTTTGTACATAAATCATGCTTGTCGTCATCTTGACCTACTGGTAAAACTTCCTCAGTCATTGAAACCCTATAAACCAAATAAGGGAGTTTGCATATATACAGTAATACTAGTGATCAAAATGGTTATTACAGCTCCTCTAAAGATGGCTCAATTTACACATTGAGTAAGCATTCCCACACACACTACAGGTAGACGGAATTCATTGCACACTAAGAGTTAAAGTATTGTTCATAAATTTGACCGCTTCAGTTAGACATGACAGAATCAATTAAAATAATGACTACCAAACATTTTCCTCAATTTCATCAGGCATGGACTTAAGGTGTCAAGCATTCCACAGGGATGCTGGCCCATGTTTGTATTTCTATTTATTAAGGATCCCCAGCAGCTACTCTCCTGAGGTTACATACAGTTCATAACACCTTACCCAACACATTCAGTGTGTTCCCTCAGGTCACCACTCCACCACCACATATTTACAATACAACGTCCATGTGCACGTCTGTGCCTGTGTGTGTCTTTTCTCAGTCCCCGCTGTTCCATAAGGTGTATTTTTATCTGTTTTTTAAATGTGATTCTACTGCTTACATCAGTTACCTGATGTGGAATAGAGTTCCATGTAGCCATGGCTCTATGAAGTACTGTGCACCTCCAATAGTCTGTTGACTCCAATGCTTCCCACAGTTGTGTAAAGGTGGCTGGATGTTCTTTGGGTGGTTGCCATTCTTGATACACACAGTTGTTGAGCGTGAAAAACCCAGCAGCGTTGCAGTTCTTGACACAAACTAGTACACAAAGCACCTCCTACTATACCCCGTTCGAAGGCACTTAAATCTTTTGTCTTGTCCATTCACCCTCTGAATGGCACACATACACAATCCATGTCTCAATTGTCTCAAGGCTTAACAATCCTTCTTTAACCTGTCTCCTCCCCTTCATCTACACTGATTGAAGTGGATTTAATAAGTGACATCAATAAGGGATCATAGCTTTCACCTGGATTCACCTGGTCAGTCATGGAAATATGTCATGGTGTTCGTAAAATATTTTGTATACTAAGTGTATGTGACGTGGTTGTATTAGCTGTACACAGAGGACTGGGTAGGAAAGTGACGCAGGAATGTGGCAGGAGCCAGAGACATGCATCATCACACTCGCAACACAACCCTGAACCTAGCTAAAGCTAATTGCTTTTCCATTTTATACTGCCTGCTTCATCTGCATGTCTGCCTGCCATACAATAACAATACCATAAGTCACTCCATTATTGGTGGAGCAGAGCAGTGGGCTGTGAGTAAGTGAGAGAGAGAAAAAGAGGTATGATGGTTGTAATCATCTATAAGTCAGTTTTTCCCAGGATCAAATAATAGGGGATGGAGGCACGAGTGTTGTTGTTGTTGTGGGGAGGTGCTGCCCCCTCTGGTGACTCCCGGCACATGCTCTGTTATGGCACCTCAGCATAGATAATGACCATAGGCCCAGATCTAGGTGCTACCCTTCCTCAAGCTAAACCTTAACTGTTCAAGGTGAAAAATATAACAGATCTTAGTTCAGTGTCTAGGTCAAGTGTCCATGGTTAACCGTTAAAGTGTATCCTAAATATGATATGTAAAGTACATTTTTATAGCTCTCCCTATCTAAAAATCAGACATCAAATCAGAGGCATGCACATACACTTTAATTTCCAATATGACAGCAGGGATATGGACATTTAAAGGTTTTTGCATTGGATAGCTGGTTCCTAAAGCACTTTAAACATACACAAGGATCCACACAGTGATTAAGGAACTCATTTACAGCATGTGCTGAGGAAAAAGGCACGGCTTACCTTTTAATTAGCTATCTTGCCTTGCAAAACTATTCAGACCCCTTGGATTTCGTCATATTTTATTGTTACAAAGTGGTATTAAAATGAATAAAACATTTAGTCAACAATCTGTCAACAAAATACTCACTCTAATGTCAAGTGGAAGAAAAGGGTGATTTAAAAATAATGATGAATAAAAAATGTAATAATTCAAATATATTTGTTGCATAAAGTATTCAGCCCCTTTGTTTAGGCAAGCCTAAATTAGTTCATTAGCAAAAATGTGTCTTAACTGTCTTAACAAATCACATTAAATATACATGGAATCATTTTTTAATTTACATGGAATCATTTTTAAATAACTAACACTTCCTCGATCCCCCATACATTCAACATCTGTAAAGGTCCCTCAGTCAAGTATTGAACTTCAAGATTCAAATACAAAAACCAGCGAGCTTTTCGAAAGCCTCAGAAAAAAACGCAGTGATTTGGTAGATCAAATCAGACATTTAATATCTCTAAGCATGGTCTAGTTGATAATTGTGCTGTTCATTATGTATTAAACAACCCAGAAAAGATACAGTCGTCCTTCTGAACTGAGCTGCAGGACAGGAATGAAACTGATCAGGGATGTTACCATGAGGTCATTGGTGAGCAGTTACAGTGTTCAATGGCTGTGATGGGTGAGAACTAAGGATGCATCAACAACATTGTAGTGACTCCACAATAATTTATGCAACAAGGCACTAAGGTACAGTGCCTTTGGAAAGTATTCAGACACCTTGACTTTTCCACATTTTGATAGTTTACAGCCTTATTCTAAAATAAATCAAATATTTTTTCCCTTCATCAATCTACACACAATAACCCATAATGACAAAGTAAAAACCTGATTTTTAGAAATGTTTGCTATTTTATCAAATATAATAAACTGAAATATGACATTTATATAAGTATTCAGACCCTTTACTCAGTACTTTGTTGAAGCACATTTGGCAGCGATTACAGCCTTGAGTCTTCTTGGGTAGGATGCTACAAGCCTGGAACACCTGTATTTGGGGAGTTACTCCAATTCTTCTCTGCAAATCCTCTCAAGCTCTGTCAGGTTGGAAGGGGAGCTATTTTCAGGTCTCTCCAAAGATGTTCGATTGGGTTCAAGTCTGAGCTCTGGCTGGGCCACTCAAGGACATTCAGATTATTGTCCCGAAGCCAATCCTGCGTTGTCTTGGCTGTGTGCTTAGGGTCATTGTCCTGTTGGAAGGTGAACCTTCACCCCAGTCTGAGGACCGGAGCACTCTGGAGCAGGTTTTCATCAAGTACTTTGCTCCGTTCATCTTTGCCTCGATCCTGACTAGTCTTCCAGTTGCTGCTGCTGAAAAACATCCGCACAGCATGATGCTGCCACCACCATGCTTCACCGTAGGATGGTGGCAGGTTTCCTCCAGACGTGACTTTTGGCATTCAGGTTAAAGAGTTAAATCTTGTTTTTTTTAAGACCAAAGAATCTTGTTTCTCCATGGTCTGAGAGTCCTTTAGATGCCTTTTGGCTAACTCCAAGCCGGCTGTCATGTTCCTTTTACTGAGGAATGGTATCTGTCTGGCTAGTCTACCATAAAAGCCTGATTGGCGGAGTGCTGCAGAGATGGTTGTCCTTCAACAAAGTACTGAGGAAAGGCTCTAATTACTTATATAAATGTTGTTGTTTTTTGTTTTGTTTTCTCCAAAAATGTCTAAAAAGTTGTTTTTGCTTTGTAATTTTGGGGTATTGTGTGTAGTTTGATGAGGAAAAACAAAAAGTTAATCCATTTTGGAATAAGGCTGTAGCTTAAAAAAATGCGGAATAAGTCAAGGAGCCAGAATGCTTTCCAAATGCGCTATATATCAGAATATATAACAATTATGTGGCCATGTAAATTCCTAATTCAGCCTAAATAGATATTGCACATTACATACAGTATAAAACATTTCCTCTGCAATAATCCAGTAACTTATTGTAATTTATTTTACAGTACAGCTACTGTAATCCATTTTACGGTAATCCATATAATGGTACCAACAATGATACTGTAATTTAATTTACAGTATATTATTGGAATAGTGACATATTATACAGTGTTCTTTGCAAGTAAAAATATTGGTTTTAATTGTAACACGAGCGGGCACAGGCATTGTACATTGGTCTTCAAAATAATTGTAATTACAACAAGATATCTTATGTTATATCTCTGACTATCTCTGGATAGTGCCAATACATTACTGAGATATTAACGGTAACTTGATGCCAGAGCAATGAAACAAAATACAATACAGGAAAAGTGACTATTAAACTGTATGAAAACATTTATTACAGTATTTTACTGTAATTACAGGGGATTATCTGTGTTGTTTGTAACTTTATTTTTTTTTTTTTACTATTTTTGTACATAATGTTGCCGCTGCCGTCTCTTATGGCCGAAAATAACTTCTAGACATCATGACTGCGATTACTCACCATGGACTAGCAGAATCCTTTTTCTTCTTTCACGACTCTGACGAGCCCGAGGCAGAGGATATACAGCTCCCTCGGGAACAGGCCCAGTGATCTGCGTGAAGAGGAGGCGGAGAAAGAGAGGCCGGAGGGCGGGCTGCCTTCTGAGGAGTAGGAGACGATCGAATAAACCCCCAATCCCCTCAATTCTGCTCGCAAACATGCAATCTTTGGACAATAAAATGGACTAGTTATTGGGAAGATTAAACTACCAACGGGACATTAAAAACTGCAACATCTTATGCTTCACAGTGTCGTGGCTGCGAGAATATCAACATACAGCTGGCTGGTTACACGATGTACCGGCAGGATAGAACAGCGGCGTCTGGTAAGACAAGGGGCGGTGGTCTATGTATTTTTGTAAACAACAGCTGGTGCAAGATATCTAAGGAAGTCTTAAGCCATTGCTTGCCTTAGGTAGAGTATCTCATGATAAGCTGCAGACCACATTACTTACCAAGAGAGTTTTCATCTATATTCTTTGTAGCTGTTTACATACCACCACAGTCAGATGCTGGCACCAAGACAGCATTGAATGAGCTGTATTCCGCCATAAGCAAACAAGAAAATGCTCACCTAGAAGCGGCGCTCCTAGTAGCCAAGGACTTTAACGCAGGGAAACTTAAATCAGTTTTACCTCATTTCTCTCAACATGTTAAACGTGCAACCACAGGGACAATATCTCTGGACCACCTATACTCCACATACAGAGATGCATACAAAGCTCTCCCTCGCCCTCCATTTTTTAAATCTGACCATAAATCTATCCTCCTGATTCCTGCTTACAAGCTAAAATTAAAGCAGGAAGCACCAGTGACTAAATCAATAATAAAGTGGTCAGATGAAACAGATGCTAAGCTACAGGATAGTTTTGCTAGCACAGACTGGAATATGTTCCAGGATTCCTCCAATGGCATTGAGGAGTACACCACATCGGTCATTGGCTTCATCAATAAATGCATCGTCCCCACAGTGACCGTACGTACATACCCCAACCAGAAATCATGGATTACAGGCAGCATCCGCACTGAGCTAAAGGCTAGAGCTGCCGCTTTCAAGGAGTAACTCGGAAGCTTATAAGAAATCCCACTATGCCCTCTGACGAATGATCAAATAGGCAAAGTGTCAATACAGGACTAAGATCGAGTTGTACTACACCGGCTCTGACGCTTGTCGGATGTGGCAGGACCAGCAAACCATTACAGACTACAAAGGGAAGCACAGCCAACATCTGCCCAGTGACACGAGCCTACCAGACGAGCTAAACTATTTCTATGCTCGCTTCGAGGCAAATAATGCTGAAACACACATGAGAGCACCAGCTGTACTGGAAGACTGTGTGATCACGCTCTCCGCAGCCGATGTGAGTATAGACAGGTTAACATTCACAAGGCCGCAGGGCCAGACGGATTACCAGGACGTGTACTGCGAGTATGCGCTGACCAACTAGCAAGTGTCTTCACTGACATTTTTAACCTCTCCCTGTCCGAGTCTGTAATACCAACATTTTTTAAGCAGACCACCAAAGTGCCTGTGCCCAAGAACACCAAGGTAACCTGCCTAAATTAATACCGACACGTAGCACTCATGTCTGTAGCCATGAGGTGCTTTGAAAGGCTTGTCATGGCTCACATTAACACCATCATCCCAGAAACCCTAGACCCACTCCGATTTTCATATCGCCCCAACAGATCCACAGATGATGCAGTCTTTATTGCAGTCCACACTGCCCTATCCACCTGGACAGAAGGAAAACCTATGTGAGAATGCCTATTGACTACAGCTCAGCGATCAACACCATAGTGCCCTCAAAGCTCATCAATAAGCTAAGGACCCTGGGACTGAACACCTCCCTCTGCAACTTGATCCTGGACTTTGTGACGGCCCGCCCCCAGGTGGTAAGGGTAACAACACATCCGCCATGCTGCTCTTCAACACAGGGGCCCCTCAAGGGTGCATCCTCAGTCCCCTCATGTACTCCCTGTTCACTCATGACTGCATGGCCAGGCACGACTCCGAAACCATCATTACATTTGCAGATGACACAACAGTGGTAGGCCTGATCACCGACAACAACAAGACAGCCTATAGGGAGGTGGTCAGAGACCTGGCCATGTGGTGCCAGGACAACAACCTCTCCCTTAACGTGATCAAGACAAAGGAGATGATTGTGGACTACAGGAAAAAGAGGACCGAGCACTCCCCCATTCCCATCGACGGGACTGCAGTGGAGCAGGCTGAGATCTTCAACAAACTAACATGGTCCATGCACACCATGCTAGTCATGAAGCGGACACGACAAAACCTATTCCCCCTCAAGAGACTGGAAAGATTTGACATGGGTCTTCAGATCCTCAAAAGGTTCTACAGCTGCACCATCGAGAGCATCTTGACTGGTTGCATCACTGCCTGGTATGGCAACTGCTCGGCCTCTGACTGCAAGGCACTACAGAGGGTAGTGCGAACGGCCCAGTACATCACTGGGGCCAAGCTTCCTGCCATCCAGGACCTCTATACCAGGCAGTGTCAGAGGAAGGCCCTGAAAATTGTCAAAGACTCTCTGCTACCACACGGCAAACGGTACCGGAGCACCAAGTCTAGGTCCAAGAGGCTAATAAACAGCTTCTAACCCCAATCCATAAGACTCCTGAACATCTAGTCAAATGGCTACCCAGACTATTCACATTGCCCCCACCCTCCCCTCTCCACACCATTGCCACTCTCTTTTGTCATCTATGCATAGTCACTTTAATTAACTCTACCTACATGTACATGCTACCTCAACTAACCGGCACATTGACTCTATACCGGCACCCCCCTGTATGTATTGTTATTTTTTACTGCTCCTCTTTAATAACTTGTTACTTTTATCTCTTATTCTTATCCATATGTTTTGAAACTGCACTGTCCGTTAAGGGCTCATAAGTAACCATTTCACTGTAAGATCTACACCTGTTGTAGTCGGCGCATGCGACTAATAACATTTGATTTGATTTGATTTTTATATCACCTGCACATCTGGGCTTTATCAAAAGCTCTCAAACTGGCTGTGTTTACAGAGCAAATAGACATGGGTAAATATTCAACCATTAACCCTTGTGTTGTCTTAAGGGTCAAAAATCACCCGCCACTATGTTTAACAGCAGAGAAAACACCCTAAATTATATTTTTTCAACTTGAAATTTGATTACTTTTCCTAGAGTGACCCCAGCATTAGAAAAAGTGAAACATTGCTTTTGTTCATATTTCCATGAAAGCTGTACACCACCAGGGAACAAAGATTGACTTAGGGTAGGGTAGATATAAAAATTTGACCCGGTAGTTCTAAAATCCTTTTTATACAAACACACACACACACACACACACACACACACACACACACACACACACACACACACACACACACACACACACACACACACACACACTCTCTGTATGTGTGCTTCTGATTGAACTAAAAATTAAAATGTTCTTGAGCAAGTGCAGCATCTCCCCTCTATGACCCCACACATGACTCAAGTTTACAGGCAAAATAAGCAACATTTCAGACAAAATAACAATTTCTTGAAAGCATTGTTTACTAATGGGGAATACAGACAGAGGATATAAAGGTGCTGCAGATGACAGTCCCCCCAGATCTCTCTGCTGAAGCCATGAGTGCCAAGGACATTCAGAGAGTTGTTCGGAAGCCACTCCTGTTTTGTCTTGGCTGTGTGCTTAGGGTCATTGTTCTGTTGGAAGGTGAACCTTTGCCCCAGTCTGAGGTCCTGAGCACTCTGGAGCCGGTTTTCAACAAGGATCTCTCTGTACTTTGCTCCATTCATCTTTACCGGAGTCGTCTCCCAGTCCTTGCCGCTGAAAAACATCCCCACAGCATGATGCTGCCACCACCATGCTTCACCGTAGGGATGGTGCCAGGTTTCCTCCAGACATGACGCTTGGCATTCAGGCCAAGCGAGCTGTGATGTGCCTTTAACTGAGGAGTGGCTTCCGTCTGGCCACTCTACCATAAAGGCCTGATTCTTGGAGTGCTGCAGAGATGGTTGTCCTTCTGAAAGGTTCTCCCATCTCCACAGAGGAACTCCGGAGCTTTGTCAGATTGACCATCTGGTTCTTGGTCACCACCCTGACCAAGGCCCTTCTCCCCCGATTTCTCAGTTTGGCTGGGCGGACAGCTCTAGGAAGAGTCTTGGTGGTTCCTAACTTCTTCCATTGAAGAATGATGGAGGCCATTGTGTTCTTGGGGACCTTCAATGCTGCAGACCTTTTTTGGTACCCTTTCCCAGATCTGAGCCTTGCCACAATCCTGTCTCAGAGCACTACGGATAATTCCTTTAACTTCATGGTTTGGTTATTGTTCTGACATGCACTGTCAACTGTGGGACCTTATATAGACAGGTGTGTGCCTTTCTAAACCTATGAAAGGAGTGATTGCTGGTGTGGCTTTAAGTGTTGAGGTGGAGCAACTTAAATGAAAAATTCCCTATGTCTGTGAAGCCCGTCATTTGGTGCGACACAGAACTGGTGGCAGGCATGGTGAAACTGAGAAGACATTGGCTGTCCTTTTGAGTTTTGAAGCAGTCTTTACCTGATAAAGTCATGTTAGGATATGTCATTTTTCCAATGAGAGCTTTTGTGCAGATCCCACTAAGGTGTTTCAGACTATGGTCATGTTGCAGTAGTGTGTAGGAGGGAGATGAATAGATGTGAGAAGTGTGTTGGAGGGCATGGACAAAGGAATGTGTAGCATCGGTGGGAAACAAATTTCATGTCAATTCTGGGGGTGCCCATGTTGCTGGGGATCAGAACTGTCCAGTGCGATGGACAGGTTGAAATTGCCAGAGTCAGAGTAGAACAGAAGGTGTCATTTTCTGAGACATTGAAGAGAGTAGAGGATGATGGGTCAAAAGGGTGAGTAGTAGACCTAGAGTACAATACAGAGTGATACGAATTTGTGCTTTGGGTAAGGTTGGCTGGGCCTGCAGAGGGGAGGAAGGACAACCTGAGGAGCAAGCAGACACAATAGGGAGCCCTAGACCCGGAGGTCAATGGTGGCATTCCCCTGTGTTCTGCTCAGTCCGGGTGAAGGTTAGATGTTTGGTCCCTCCTCCATGCTTTGTCTGGTGCTCCGGCCATGATTGTGAGTCATAGGGTGGCGCACAATTGGCCCAGTGTCGACTGGGTTTGGCTGGGGTAGGCTGTCATTGTGAATTAAGAATTTGTTCTTAACTGACTTGCCTAGTTAAATAAAGGTTCAATTAAAAATAAAACAATTAGAGGGAGGTAGAGAGAAATAGAGAGTGAGAAGGGGGAGTAGAGAATGTGTCCATGGTATTGGTCTGGGCGGTTTACATGTTGATGTCCTTTCATCTTGCCACCCCCCATACTGCCCTCATCTGGTCCGGGTCTTTGTGGAAGTCTGTGATGGCGTGATCCCTGAGAAGGATAGGGATCCTCCTCCTCAGGGTTCTGGGGATGGGGGTGACAAAGTACAGTTCGAAGTAGCTGGCTTTACTGTCTGTCTTCTGGATGTAGGAGATCAATCTGTATAGACCATGTGCCCTATTGATGTTAAAACTTCTTCAGGCTAGGGTTTATTTTTCTCCACTTCCTGTCTGACTGACTTTCCCAAAGTAAACTGCCTCTTACTCAGGCCCAGAAGCCAGGATATGCATATAATTAGTATTATTGGATAGAAAACACTTTGAAGTTTGTAGAAATGTTAAAATAATGAATGAGACTATAACACAATTGATATGGTGGGAGAAAATCCAAAGAAAAACCAACCAGATTTTGTTTTTGAGAGCCCATGCTCTTACAATGGAAAGCATAGGGGTATATGCAATTCCAGCTCCCAGATTACAATTCCTATGGCTTACACTAGATGGCAACAGTCTTTGTTCAAAGTTTCAGGCTTGTTTCTTCCCAAACGAGGAAGAATTTTGAGTTTTAGGACTGGGAGTCAGAGTTGGAAATCAGTCTATGCGCTCAACAAAGCGGACGCACACCTGCTAATTTTGCTTTCCTATTGAATATTTTAGGGTACCTGAGGATTAAATATAAATGTATTTTGACTTGTTTTAACAAAGTTTAGCGGGAGCTCTTTGGATTCCTTTCTCTGCATGTTGAACAAGTGGATTACTCAAATCAATGGTGCCAACTAAACAGACCTTTTGCGATATAAAGAAGGATTTTATCTAACAAAACGACAAATACATGTTGTAGCTGGGACCCTTTGGATTGCAAATCAGAGCAAGATTTTCAAAAAGTAAATGAATATTTAAATCGCTATTTGTGATTTTATGAAGCCTGTGCCGGTGGAAAAATATGTTGATGTGGGGCGCAGTTCTCAAACAATCGCATGTGATGCTTTCGCTGTAAAGCCTATTGTAACTCGGACAATGAAGTTAGGTGAACAATAATTTTTAAGGATGCCTGGGACCACCTTCCCCCCCATTCTCAACTGCTTTGTACAAGGTTTTGTGCTTGAGTCATTTCATCTGGCTTCCACAGACAAAGGTGAACATCATGCATTCGATCTTCTTGCTGGTTGCACTGTATGGGGAAACGCCTGCCTAGGTACAGGAGAATGGTGAGAACGATTGCCTTCAGGACCAGGATCTTACCCGTCATTGTAAGGGATTGTGCGCTCCATTCACAGATCTTCTGTTGGATGTGGCACATGGTCTTCTCCCAATTTAAGGAGCCACCTCTATCCCTCTGGACGGTGACCACCAGCAGCTTGATGGTCTCTGTTTTGACAGGGAAAGAGGTGGTGAGAGATTTATGCCAGTCCTGTGAGAGGAACAGTTCACTCTGACCCCTGTTGACGAGGGTGCCAGTGGCTGCACAGTAGTCGTTTACCACCTTTGTTGCCATGGCGATGGAGTGACTATCTGTGCAGACTATGGTGATGTCGTCCATGTATGCCACCACTTTGAGCCTCCCCCCCTGGGCCCCTGGTAGCCCGAGATTTCTGGTGTTGACCTGATCTTTTGGAGTAATGGCTCTGGGTAGATGACGTACAGCAGAGGGGCTAGGGGGCAACCTTGGCATATGCCGGATCTGTTGGGGAATGGGTCTGTGAGAGTGTTCTTTAACAGAACTCTGCTTGTGATATTTTCGTAGCAGTGTTCGGACCAGTGGATGATGTGTTGGGGAAAGTTAATCTGGTTAGCACCCTCTGGAGGAAGCCATAGCTATACCCGTCAAAAGCCTTCTCCTGGTCTAGGCTGAGAAGGCCCAAATGGGACATCCCCTCCAGGGATTGCAGGATGAGATCTTTCACCAGGAGCAGGTTGTCATTGATGGACCTATCAAGGATGCTGCTGGTCTGGTGTGGGGCTATTACTGAGGAGGGGTGTGTCTGGAACCATTTGGTGAGGGCCTTGGTCATGATTTTGTAGTCGACGGAGAGGAGGTTGATGGGGGCGACAGTTCGGAGGTTCTTGAGGTCCTCTTTCTTGGGGATAAGAGACGGAAAGGGAACGAGAATACCTAGTCAGTTGCACAACTGAATGCATTCAACTGAAATGTGTCTTGCGCATTGAACCCAACCCCTCTGAATCAGAGAGGTGCTTGGGGCTGCCTTAATCGATGTCCATAACCATACTCTGTCCCATGTACCCACCCTCTTTTCCCTGTATACTGCTCTGAAGACCTCTGCCACGTTGTCCTTGAGGAGATTCCAGAAGGTCTGATAGAATATTCCTGGGATCCCGTCCGGTCCTGGTGCTTTGTGTCTGTTCAAGAAGTCCACAGCCCTCGTGAGCTCCTCTTAGGTCAGGGTTCTCGCTGTAGCCACCCTCAGTGAATCTGTCTACACCATCTAGGATGGTGGCCATAAGCGCCTCGTCGGTAGGCTTGATGTCATACAGCCTACTGTAGAACTACCTGGCCACCCCCAAAATGTCATCACTGTTGGTCCCCTTGGTTGCTGTACAGGGAAAGGATGTGTTTTTGCTTTGACCGTGCTTGGCGAAAGAAGAAGTAGATTAATTTCTCCTCCTCCAGACCCTGGAATTTGACTTGTGCTGCATCTTCTTTTTTTAGTTTTAGCCAGCTCTTGGGCCACAATTCCACTCCTCTAGCTGGAGGGGGCTAAGACGTTGGAGGGCCTTGTTGTGGTGTTCAAAACTGTCCCTCTTCTCCCTAGCTTTCCTCCACCCTATTCCCCCGAAGTAGCCCTTGGCCCTGGCCTTTACCATTTCCCACCACTCTGGGAGTCAAATAGCTCTTTCAAGGTTCTCCACTCCAGGTAGTGTCTGGAGAAGTAGAGCTGGACTGCTAGGATAGATGTATTCATCCTCCCTACCTACTCTCACTAGGCCTTCCCAATCTAAGGACACAGTCATCATCTTGTGGTCTGACAAGTGCACCGCTTGGCGTGTCAGGGAGAACATTCTCAGAGGAACTCACCCACATTGATGTTGGAGGGGAGGTGCCTCCCTTACAGATGCCGGTGGCGTCATTGATGATTTTTTGTAGTTCCTGTGTGCTACGTTCTCTCCTGGGCCTACTGCAGTCTTTGTCTTGGAGGGCACTGGTGTGGGAGATGAGCAGGAGTGACTGAAGCTGTTTGAAGAGGGATACTCTCTTGACCACGTTGGTACACATTGATGACCATCAGGGGCAAACTCTGAATCTCGAGGTCTAAGTCCAGGATTCTCCCGCTCTCGACTAACCTGCTGGATTTCAGTTGGAGGTAGGGCTTGGTAACCAATATGCCAACACTGTCTGCTCTGGCGGTGTTGGAGCCTGAACCAGAGAGAGCCCCCCCAGGGTCCACTCCTCCTTCAGGAGTGCATCCATCTCCTTTTATGGGATGCCGCACTCCTGGAGAAGATAGATGGCTGCCGGGATATTGGAGAGGTGTCCCAGCAAAGTCTGTCATATATCTGGGAACCGAATGCTTCTGGTGTTGAGGGTGGATATTGCCAGGGTCATAATGGGTTATGAAGAGTGTCCAGGTCCGGTGTTGCTTATGTCATTGCAGATTTGGATGAGATCTTCGAGCGGATCCTTCCCACTGACTACCTGGTGGCACCATAAAATGGCCAGATGGAGGGTGATAGGTGGTGAAGGTGGTGAAGATGGTAAAGGTGGCTCAGAGTGTCCAGGGGGTCTTTCTGGCTTGCTGCTATATGGGAACAGGGGCAGGGAGGGCTAAGGAGGTGGATCTGGGTCACTAAGGAGCAGGGTGGAGGAGTCAAGGGCTAAGGGTATGGGAGTCAGGGGCAGTTGGTGGCAGGGAGGGGGGATAAAGGACAGTAGGGGGCAGGGAGGAGCGATCAGGGGTAGCAATGGGCTGAGGGGAGAAGTTATGGTATGGTGAGGGGTCTAGGAGAGGGAAACTGTTTCTTGGAGGGGATAGGGGGGTTTGGGGGTCGTGTTTGCTGTCATCAGGGTTTGGGTTCTGGGGTGGTCTTCTGGTCTGGTACTGTGCAATCTATGGTAATATACTGTATTCAGTTTATACAGTATCTATTGTTGATTAATACAGTAAGTTACTGATAAAATTACAAAAATGGCTAACAGTGTACAAAACAAACAGAAACTCGCAGAGAGAGAGAGAGAGTCGCTCAATGGGTTGCACCTCCATCACTCGGTCACGTCATTGCCATTGTTATTGCCAGCATTGCACAGGTGCTACTGCCATATCGATGTCCAAAAGTAGAATGGAGGTTAATGACTTTGAACGGGAGCTAATGACTGTTTCGCCCAGTGATATAGTCGTATCACTAAACCTCAAGTCCGAATCGAGTCCCAACCATAATGGCCCTGACAGAGAGGGCTGCCTCGCTTCTAGTCCTTAGGAAACTTTGCAGTATTTTGTTTTTTTGAGTAATATTTCTTACAGTATTAACATTTTCTGGGCTATGTGTTATTACATACAGCCGGGAAGAGCTATTAGATATCAGAGCGGCGGTAACATATCAGCATAACGACCAGGAATACGACTTTCCCAAAGCGGATGCTTTGTTTGCAACACCCAGGGAAATTGAACTGATTCCAGAGGCCGAAACAACTGCGGCGGAGAAGAGGGATTCGGAGCGGTCTTCTGGTCAGACTTACAGTAGAAGGCACACACAACACACCGCTTCTGAGTATATTACTCGCTAACATTCAGTCCCTGGAAAACAAAGTTGACGAGAACTGGACAATGGTTACTTTCCAAAGAGACATCAGGGACTGTAACATACTCTGTTTCACGGAAACATGGCTCACTCGGGATATACTGTTGGAGTCAGTCCAGCCATTTGGATTCTCAGTTCATCACGCCGACAGGAATAAACATCTCTCCGGGAAGAAGAAGGATGGGGGTGCACAGTTAAAGTCAGAAGTTTACATACACTTAAATTGGAGTCATTAAGGTGTTAAGGGGGCAGTATTTTCATTTTTGGAAAAAAAACTTTCCCGTTTTAAACAGGATATTTTGCCAGGAAAAGATGCTAGAATATGCATATAATTCACAGCTTTGGATAGAAAACACTCGAACGTTTCCAAAACTGTAAAGATATTGTCTGTGAGTATAACAGAACTGATGTTGCAGGCGAAAGCCTGAGAAAAAACCAATCCGGAAGTGCCCCAGGTTTTGAAAGCACTGCGTTCCAATGACTCCCTATTCAGCTGTGAATGTACCATCAACGAGCTTACACTTTCTACGTGTTCCCCAAGGTGTCTACAGCATTGTGACGTAGTTTTACACATTTCTGTTGAAGAATAGCCATAGGCGGCAACATTGCGTAAGTGGTCATATGGTGGCTCCGAGAGAGATTCTTGCGTAAAATACAGAGGTAGCCATTATTCCAATCGGCCTAGTGAAAATGAATTGTCCCGACGGATATATTATCGAATAGATATTAGAAAAACACCTTGAGGATGGATTCTAAACAACGTTTGCCATGTTTCTGTAGATATTATGAAGCTAATTTTGGAATATTTTTCGGCATTGTGGTGACCGCAATTTCCGGGCGATTTCTCAGCCAAACGTGAAGAACAAACAGAGCTATTTCGCCTACAAAAATAATATTTTGGGAAAAAATGAACTTTGGCTGTCTACCTGGGAGTCTTGTGAGTGAAAACATCCGAAGTTCGATTTAAACGATTTAATTTGATTGCTGTTCTGATTTCCGTGACAAGGTTGCCTGCTGCTAGCAAGGCATAATGCTATGCTAGGCTATGATAAACTTACACAAATGCTTGCTTAGCGTTGGCTGTAAAGCATATTTTGAAAATCTGAGATGACAGGGTGATTAAAAGGCTAAGATGTGTTCCAATATATTTCACTTGTGATTTTCATGAATAGGAATATTTTCTAGGAAGATTTATGTCTGCTGTGTTATGGTAATTAGTGTCAGATGATGACAATGGTCCCGTTCACGGGATGGGGTGTCACTACAGGTTAAAACGTTTTTCAACCACTCCACAAATTGCTTGTTAACAAACAATGGTCTTGGAAAGTCGGTTAGGACTTCTTCTTTGTGCATGACAAGTAATTTTTCCAAAAATTGTTATAATTCACTGTATCACAATTCCAGTGGGTCAGGAGTTTACACACACTAAGTTGACAGTCCCTTTAAACAGCTTGGAAAATTCCAGAAAATGATGTCATGGCTATAGAAGCTTCTGATAGGCTAATTGACATCATTTGAGTCAATTGGAGGTGTACCTGTGGATGTATTTCAAGGCCTACCTTCAAACTCAGTGCCTCTTTGCTTGACATCATGGGAAAATCAAAAGAAATCAGCCAAGATCTCAGAAAAAAAATTGTAGACATCCACAAGTCTGGTTCATCCTTGGGAGCAATTATAAAACTCCTGAAGGTACCACGTTCATCTGTACAAATAATAGTACGCAAGTACGTATAAACACCATGGGACCACGCAGCCGTCATACCGCTCAGGAAGGAGACGGGTTCTGTCTCCTAGAGATGAATGTACTTTGGTGTGAAAAGTGCAAATCAATCCCAGAACCACAGCAAAGGACCTTGTGAAGATGCTGGAGGAAATAGGTACAAAGTATTGAGTACGGTTTGCAACTGCACATAGGGACAAAGATCGTACTTTTTAAGAAATGTCCTATGGTCTGATGAAAAAAAACAGAACTGTTTGGCCATAATGACCCTCGTTATGTTTGGAGGAGAAAGGGGGAAGCTTGCAAGCCAAAGAACACCATGGCAGCCATGAAGCACGGGGGTGGCAGCATCATGTTGTGGGGGTGCTTTGGTGCAGGAGGGACTGGTGCAATTCACAAAACAGATGACATCATGAGGTAGGACATTTATGTGGATATATTGAAGCAACATCTCAAACTTCTGACTTCAACTGTATGTTTCATGATTAACGACTCATGGTGTAATTGTAATGACCTACAGGAACTGAAATCCTTTTGTTCACCCAACCCTAGAATCCCTCACGATCAAATTCCAACCGTATCTCCCAAGAGAATTCTCTTCGGTTATTGTCACAGCCGTGTATATATCCCCTCAAGTCGATACCACGACTGCCCTCAAGGAACTTCACTGGACTTTATGCAAACTGATAACCATATATCCTGAGGCTGCATTTATTGTAGCTGGGCACTTTAACAAAGCAGATTTGAGGACAAGGTTACCTAAATTCTATCAGCATATTGATTTTAATACGCGGGCTGGAAAAATACTCTACCATTGTTATTCTAATTTCCGGGACGCATACAAGGCCCTCCCCACCCCCTTTTCAGCAATCTGACCACGACTGTATTTTGCTCCCCCTTCCTATAGGCAGAAACTCTAACAGGAAGTACCCATGCTAAGGACTATTCAACGCTGGTCTGACCAATCGGAATCCACGCTTCAATATTGTTTTGATCACACGGACTGGGATATGTTCCGGGTAGCTTCAGAGAATAATATCAATGTATATACTGGGACGGTTACTGAGTTTATCAAGAAGTGTATTGGAGATGTTGTACCCACTGTGATTATTAAAACCTACCCTAACCAGAAACAATGGGTAGATGACAGCATTAGCGCAAAACTGAAAGCGCAAACCACTGCATTTAACCATGGTAAGGTGACTGGTAATATGGAAGAATACATACAGAGTAGTCATTCCCTCCCTAAGGCAATCAAACAGGCAAAACGTCAGTATAGAGACAAAGTGGAGTCACAATTCAACGGTTCAGACACGAGACATATGTGGCAGGGTCTACAGACAATCACGGACTACAAAAGGAAAACCAGCCATGTCGCATACACCAACGTCTTGCTTCCGGACAAACTAAACACGTTTTTTTCCCGCTTTGAGGATAACACAGTGCCACCAACGCTGCCAGCTACCAAGGACTGTGGGCTCTCCTTCTCCGTGGCCAACGTGAGTAAGACATTTAAACGTGTTAACCCTCGCAAGGCTGCAGAATATGCGCAGCCCAACTGGCTGGTGTGTTTACGGACATATACAATCTCTCCCTATCCCAGTCTTCTGTCCCCACATGCTTCAAGATGGCCACCATTGTTCCTGTACCCAAGAATGCAACCTACATGACTATTGCCCAGCAGCACTCACTTCTGTCATGAAGTGCTTTGAGAGAGGAGTCCAGGATCATGTCGCCTCCACCTTACCCGTCACCCTAGACACACTTCAATTTGCTAACCGCCCCAATAGGTTCACAGACAATGCAATCGCCATCACACTGCACTATCCTATCCTATCTGAACAAGAGGAATACCTATGTAAGAATGCTGTTCATTGACTATAGCTCAGCACTCAACACCATAGTACCCTCCATGCTCATCACTAAGCTCGAGGCCCTGGGTCTGAACCCCATCCTGTGCAATTGGGTCCTGGACATCCTGACGGGCCACCCCCAGGTGGTGAAGGTAGGAAACAACACCTCCACTTCGCTGATCCTCAACACGGGGGACCCACAAGGGTGCGTGCTCAGCCCCCTCCTGTACTCCCTGTTCACCCATGACTGTGTGGCCATGGACGTCTCCAATTCAATCATCAAGTTTGCAGACGACACAACAGTAGTAGGCTTGATTACCAACAACAACAAGACAGCATACAGGGAGGAGGTGAGGGCTCTGGAAGTGTGGTGTCAGGAAAATAACCTCTCACTCAAATCAAATCAAATTTATTTATATAGCCCTTCGTACATCAGCTGATATCTCAAAGTGCTGTACAGAAACCCAGCCTAAAACCCCAAACAGCAAGCAATGCAGGTGTAGAAGCACGGTGGCTAGGAAAAACTCCCTAGAAAGGCCAAAACCTAGGAAGAAACCTAGAGAGGAACCAGGCTATGTGGGGTGGCCAGTCCTCTTCTGGCTGTGCCGGGTGGAGATTATAACAAAACATGGTCAAGATGTTCAAATGTTCATAAATGACCAGCATGGTCGAATAATAATAAGGCAGAATAGTTGAAACTGGAGCAGCAGCACAGTCAGGTGGACTGGGGACAGCAAGGAGTCATCATGTCAGGTAGTCCTGGGGCATGGTCCTAGGGCTCAGGTCCTCCGAGAGAGAGAAAGAGAGAAGGAGAGAATTAGAGAACGCACACTTAGATTCACACAGGACACCAAATAGGACAGGAGAAGTACTCCAGATATAACAAACTGACCCTAGCCCCCCGACACATAAACTACTGCAGCATAAATACTGGAGGCTGAGACAGGAGGGATCAGGAGACACTGTGGCCCACTCAACGTCAACAAAACAAAGGAGATGATCGTGGACTTCAGGACACAGCAGAGGAAGCACCTAACTATCCACATCGGCGTGACAGCAGTGGAGAAGGTGGAAAGTCTTAAGTTCTGCGGCGTACATGTCACTGGCAAACTGAAATGGTCCACCCACATAGACAGTGTGGTGAAGGAGACTGAAGAAATTTAGCTTGTCACCTAAAACCCTCAAAAACTTTCATAGAAAAACAATTGAGAGCATCCTGTCGGGCTGCATCACCGCCTGGTACAGCAACTGCACCACCCACAACCTCAGGGCTCTCCAGAGAACGGTGCGTTCTTCACAACGCGTCAGCTGGGGCAAACTACTTGCCCACCAGGACACCTACAGCAACCAATGTCACAGCAATCAATGTCTCAGTCCCAATGTCAAAAGATCATCAAGGACAACAACCACCAGAGGCACTGCCTGTTCACCTCGCTATCATCCAAAAGTTGAGGTCAGTACAGGTGCATCAAAGCTGGGACTGAGAGACAGAAAAACAGCTGCTATCTCAAGGTCATCAGACTGTTAAATAGCCATCACTAGCACAGAGAGGCTACTGCCTACATACACAGACTTGAAATCATTGGCCACTTTAATAAATGTAACACTAGTCATTTTTAATAAGGTCACTTTAATAATGTTTATATATCTTGCATTACTCATCTCATATGTATATACTGTATTCTATACTATCTATGTCGCTCTGACATTGCTCGTCCATATATTTATATATTCTTAATTCCATTCCTTTACTTAGATTTATGTGTATTAGGTATTTGTTGTGTAATTGTTGGATATTACTTGTTAGATATTGCTGCACTGTCGGAACTAGAAGCACATGCATTTCGGTACACCCGCAATAACATCTGCTAAACACTTGTATGTGACCAATAAAATTAGATTTTGATTTGTTCTCGAATCCGAGTCCATGTCTGATTCACCAATGGTTGACTCACGAGTCCCTATGGCTAAAGTCTGAGTCCCCTTGCTCTGAGTCACTGGGTCCACATTAACTCAAAATACAGTTATTTACCCTGTCAGATATAGTGCCCACCAGAGAATCTGAGGGACATTTATAAAATAGATCTTAAAACATACCTTTTTAGCATTGCTTTTCCTTGGGGTGCTTTTTAGTCAATTGTTTTAATTGTTATTCTTTTGTTTGTTGTGTAGTAAATATTTCATTTTTATTTTCATTGTTTTTAGTTTTTATTTTCCTGTGAAGGAATGCAACACAATGTACATGTCTGAAATGTGCTGTAAATTTAGTTTGATTTGATTAGTGTAGTGGCAAGAGGGATTTAGTCATTAAATTGTTTGCTATCCATTTTCCTTTCTTTCTGTGCCACCAAATGTTTGCATTTAGGCTACTGATAATGTTACCAGGACCACGTTCAGTTGCAAAATGTTCTCGAACGTTGCAGATAGAAATTCCATGAATGGAGCCAACATTATTTCTTATTCAACATGTCAGAGAGGCATGTTTGTTCTATATACACATTTCTATTGGAACGTTCCAAAACGTGACATCCTGCTGAAAGCACCGCAGGTTGTTAGCTGTAGCTAGCTAATGAGGTAACATAACTGAACAAGGTGTAGCCTATTCTTTGAATCAGCTGTGTACTGCTAGGGCAAAAAACAAAATGTGCCCCTTGGGAGGGAGGGCCCTGAGGGTTAGGATAACTACCAGTAGAGTTAATTTAACCCATTTATTTTAACACTGTGATTTCAACTATCCTTGATTTGCAGGTTGAAAGGGAGACACAAAAGGTGAACTGCTATTAAAAAAAAAGTATAGAAAAGTATTTTGTATTTTGAAAATGCAAATTTCAGCTCTCGAAAGTATCTTGTTACAAAATACATTGGGATTGTAGTTCAGCCCAATGTAATTCAAATGACAAAATACTCAGAAGTAATTGAAATACACATTTAAAATACATGTAACAGGAATACTCGCCATCTCTGCATGCAGCAGACAACCCTGGTGAAGTGGCCAAGAAGATCCCCCATTTATTTGAGCTGCCACTGGACGGCCATCTTACCACGACCAGGTATAGCACATCTCACACGCCATAGCACACATACTCATGCATGCTCACACACACATCATACCACTTGTACACATACAATAAACCCATACACAAAACACTTGATAATCGGTTAATTGGTGTTGTCACAATAAAGTATTCAATCCAGGCTTCAATCCAGGCATCATACACATGCACACATACAATAAACCCATACACAAAACACTTGATAATCGGTTAATTGGTGTTGTCACAATAAAGTATTCAATCCAGGCTAAACTCTCACTGTATCTCTCTCTATTGACGTCAACCTTGGTGATTTATTACATTATGTAAGATTCATAAAGAAAATAAACAGTTTCGGTTGACATTTTGGATTTTGGACCATAGTCAGCACATTTACATGCACATTATAATCATTCGATATTAAGCTGATTATGGGCTATACAGCAGTAAAATTGGGCTCTGTTTTTTCCTGTTACATTTCCTCACTGTCACTTGTGTTGTGGTCTCCAGGGATCTGACCGTGCTGGTGTCTAAGATGAATGACAAGCAAATGGACAAGACAGAGCTGGGCTAACTCCGAGCCATCATCCTCTTCAACCCAGGTTAACGCTCATGTCTTCAAATATTTTTTTTCTTCTCATAAAGCCCTTTTTACATCAGCAGTTGTCATAAAGTGCTTTACATAGATACCCAGTCTAAAACCCCAAAGAGCAAGCAATGCAGAGTCAGAAGCACAGAAGCTAGGAAAAACACCCTAGAAGGCAGAAACCTAGGAAGAAACCTTCAGAGGAGCATGGCTCCGAGGGGTGGCCAGTCCTCTTCTGGCTGGACCAGGGTAGAGATTGAAAAGTACATGTGGCCATTAAGGCCAGATCATTTTTCAAGACCAACTCCAACCAGTTCCTGATAATCAGTTGATTGGTAGGATCTGGTCTGTTAGAGCAAGGCTAGAACAAAAGCCTGAACCATCCAGTGGCTGTCCGGAGGAAGGTTGCCCACCTCTGCTGTAAGTCAATTACCATAAGAAAACAAAAAAATATATTAAAAAGTATTTTTTGTCTGTAATTTAAAAGGTGCTGGTACAGGTTGGTGGAACTACAATAATTTGAGACTCATAGGACCATCGCACCATCTTAGCTTTTTTGTATTATAATTTGCAGGTGTAACTTATTTGAACAAAAATATAAATTCAACATGCAACAATTTCAACAGTTTTACAGAGTTACAGTTCATATAAGGAAATCAGTTGATTTAAATTAATAAATTAGGCCCTAGTCTATGGATTTCACACGACTGGGCAGGGGCGCATCTCTGGGTGGGTCTGGGAGAGCATAGGCCCACCCACTGGAGATCCCAGCCAATCAGAATTAGTTTTTGCCCACAAAAGGGCTTTATTACAGACAGAAATAGTCCTGTTTCATCAGTTGTCCAAGTCACTAGTCGCAGATGATCCTGCAGCTGAAGAAACCAGATGTGAAGGTCCTGGGCTGGCGTGGTTACATGAGGTAGTGCCAGTTGGACACACTGCCAAATTCTCTAAAACGACGTTGGAGGTGGCTTATGGTAGAGCAATGAACATGCAATCCTCTGGCAACAGCTCTGGTGGACATTCCTGCAGTCAGCATGTCAATTGCATGCTCCCTCAAAACTTGAGACATCTGTGGCATTGAGTTATGTGGAAAAACTTTTATTGTCCCCAGCACAAGGTGCACCTGTGTAATGATCATGCTGTTTAATCAGCTTATTGATATGCCACACCTGTCTAGTGGATGGATTATTTTGGCAAATATTAAATGCTCACTAACACGGATGTAAACCAATTTGTGCACAACATTTGAGAGAAATAAGCTTTCTGTGTCTATTAAACATTTCTGGTATCTTTTATTTCAACTCAGGACCAACACTTTACATGTTGCATTTATAAACATGTTTTCAAGACTATTCCTGTGCTTCCATCATGATTTTAGAAGACTGTATAAGCTATTTATATTATAATTTTTTAGTCTTTATATCAAAATGTCTGATGTTGGTAATTCGTATAAACCAATATCAAGGTAGTTGTGAATTCATTGGTATGAACATACAATACAGCTGCCCGATTTGAAATGGATGGTAAGCCATTGGATCACCCACATTGTAAAACTGGACAAAATTGTATTGACCCCTTTGCCAGCTGATGGTAGGCTACACTGAAACGCCAATGTTTGCCCAACAACTGATGATTGTTTTTGCACCTTTGAACAGAGAGAGGAATCAGTCAGCTCTCAAGCCCATGCCAAATGTGGGGCCAGACTCAGCATCGGGGTCAAATTCAGACCCACAATCACATATTTTTGTTCAACTATAGTCGCTGCTGCTGCCACTGTTTTACAGTAAGTAGGTAAGTAAACCTTGTACAAGTAAGCCTCATCTGAGCCAGAATGGCCCACAAGGGCAGGAGCCCTTCTCCTGATTCTATAGCGTGAGGCAGCTTGACTTGCATAGTTAAATAAAGGTGAAATAAAAATAAATGTTCTTCTTAATGCTGAGTGACTCGACCAGGGATCAGGGGCGGCAGGGTAGCCTAGTGGTTAGAGCGTTGGACTAGTAACCGGAAGGTTGTGAGTTCAAACCCCCGAGCTGACAAGGTACAAATCTGTCGTTCTGCCCCTGAACAGGCAGTTAACCCACTGTTCCCAGGCCGTCATTGAAAATAAGAATTTGTTCTTAACTGACTTGCCTGGTTAAATAAAGGTAAAATAAATAAATAAATAAAAAAGACCAGGGAAAAATATTGAAGGCAAATATGTTGCAGTGTGCAAACTTAACATGATGAACAGGAATGGCATTTACTCTCACAGGTGGCCAAAAATAACTACATGAAAGCCAAGCCCCCAATAGGCCACACCTCCTGGATATAACCAATGGATTATATTAAAAAAGACCCAGCTGCGCGGTCAACTCAGAATGAAATTGAATAAAAAACTCAACTGATGTTTAAATTAACCCATGTTTGGCTAATCACATTTTATGATATTGCACAGATATAAAGGAAAGGTTAGGTTATATCAGTTGAGTTTTTGAGCACATGTACTGTAAGTAATACATCTTGTTAAAAAGCTTGTTTCCAATATTGGAACAGCTGGTACTTTTTCTGTTACCTCCAATCTCCCATCTGAGTTATACAGTTCAAAGTATGCAAAGGCTGAAAGAAAGGTCTACTTTCAACTTTAGAAGAAATAGGGCCTGATTACAAGCTGAGACCACAAGCAGAGCACTCACCAACCGACTCTTCTGGGGATCGGACCCTTTTTTCCCCAACTATCGTCTAAAAGGACTTACCCAAATCTAACTACCTGTAGCTCAGGACCTGAAGCAAGGATATGCATATTCTTGATATAATTTGAAAGGAAACACTTTGAAGCTTGTGGAAATGTGAAATTAATGTAGGAGAATAACACATTAGATCTGGTAAAAGATAATACAAAGAAAAAAAGACATGCGTTTTTGAAATGCAAGAGAAAGGCCATATTTAGATTTTGGCCACTAGATGGCAGTGTATGTGCAAATTTTAGACCGATCCAATGAACCATTGTATATATGTTCAAAATGTTGTATCAAGACTGCCCAAATGTGCCTATTTGGTTTATTAATACATTAATAACTATGCACTCTCCTCAAACAATAGCATGGAATTATTTCACTGTAATAGCTACTGTAAATTGGACAGTCCAGTTAGATTAACAAGAATTTAAGCTTTCTGCCTGTATCAGATAAACCTATGTCCTGGGAATATATTTTGTTACTTGCAACCTCATGCTAATCACATTAGCGTACATTAGCTCAACCGTCCCACGAGGGGGACACCGATCCCGTAGAGGTTCATCTCAAACCCAACCTCCCTGGGTGCAGGGCTATAGTCTTGATTACAGAGGAAGTAACACAGCATGTGTAACCATGGCTGCTGAGGGGAGAATGGCTCATAATAATGGCTGAAACGGAGCGAATGGAATGGAATAGACGTATTTGATACCATTCCACCTATTCCGCTCCAGCCATTATCACGAGCCCAATCTCCCCAATTAAGGTGCCACCAACCTCCTGTAGTAACCAACACAAGCACTTCATCCTGGGAGCAGCTAAGACTGCAACAGGAATGCAATGCAGCTGGGGAGCTGTTTGAGGAGAAGGGAAAATTATCAATTTGTGGAGAACATGTCCATTCATTTTGGCCCCCCTCAAAGCACTTCAGCTCAACCAGACTTACTGAGGTTTTAACAAAGTAAAGAGGACATGACCCATGGCAACAGAGGTAGGTAGGTGTGTGTGTATATATATATATATATATATATATATATATATATATATATATATATATATATATATATATATATATGTATATGTGTGTGTGTGTGTGTGTGTGTGTGTGTGTGTGTGTGTGTGTGTGTGTGTGTGTGAGAGAGAGAGAGAGATACGCAGTAAGCAGTGGCCTGCGTTTCCAGATGACTGCATCTAGGCTCCACTGCTGGTCTCTCGGCTTCAGGAAGCGCTTCGTCTCCATGAGATGAACTCTGTGCAGTGGCAATATTTAAAACTTTCAGCACTTATTCAATGAATGTGTCTTTCTTTTCTGATCGATTCAGCATCACACCTTTCTCAAGAAGAGATGCTCTGTGAGTTGTCTTTAAACTCAACCTTAATTCCAATCCATTTTCTTTAAACAATGTATTTTTTGTTTGCGTCAGGTCAAGATTTATTTTGGGGTGGGTATTTTTAGTGTGTAATTTGGACTAAAAGCATTCCTCCTCAAAGCTTCTACTCTCCCTGTCCACCTGAGCCCCTTCCGGGCTGTCTCCTCAGCAACATGCCATTACCCTGTCATCATTCATGTCCCTTTAGTAAAATATCAAGTTGGGAATACAGTGACCCCAATGTAGGGGGCTAAACACAGCAGAACTGAGGGAGTGAGTTCACTGACTCACAGTTTTATTCCCTAGGCAACTCTCACTCCCACACCATCACTATGACCCATCCATTCCATCATACACATAATTGTTTTTGTAGTTTAAAAAATTGGTGCAAATTAATTTTGCCCCTGAAGGCGAAGCCTTTTTTGGGCTGTGGAGAACCTTTTTATATTGGTTCTTTGTATAATCATCCATTCTGCCAGGAACAAGGAATCATTACACTGTAAAAAACAATCCTTGCTCGTGTGTGCAGTGAAAATATACAACAAATGACTGTATTTTTTTAGCTGGATTAAGATGTTCTTTCTGTAAGAGACAGCAGGCTGCTGTATTCGGATTACTTTGGAATTAACCACACTTGGGCTATTAACTCACAACCTCTTGGTTGCCAGCAACCTGAATATCCTGCTATGCCACCGGGCATAAAAATAAATAAATAAATCAGGTATAAAAAAAAAAGTGTTTCCTAAAACCATTAAGGGTTATTCAATTGTCCCAATAGGAGAACCCTTTGAATATATATATTTTTGGTTCCAAGTGGAACCCTTTCACGATATATTTCATCACTAAAAGCGTCTAAGTAGAACCTTTTTTACCAGCCAAGGGTTCTACCTGAAACCAAAAATAGTTATCCTATGGGGGAAAAAAAAGAACCCTTTTTTACAAGAATGTATATCTCTCCATTCTCTTTCATTTATAAGTCAAAGTCACTAAGTCAGTTTGGCAACATAAAGAGTTGTCCAATGGATAAGATATTGTAAAAAACCTTGAGGCATCACCAAGTGACCTCGTCAAGAGATTAGGACCTCTTGGCATACCGGTTAAGGTGTTAGCTAGACATTTATTGGACCCCGGTTTAAGTCCCAGTTGGGGCTACCCCCCTGAATTCATTACAATATTGTCCATCACCTTCATATCTATTCATGTAGCACTCTATTCTCTGCCATTCAAAAGTCAATGTGTCAACATAAAATATATATCTATTGAAATATGCCACAGATATATTAAAATACAATAGACATATGAGTAGAGATATCAATAGTGTTCTGTTTCTGAGGTAGGTAGGTGAGGTATTTTAGCCAAAGGGAACACAGAAAGATAAGAGAGAGAAAAAGAGAGAGAAAAGAGAGAGAAAAAGAGAAAGTGTGAAGAAAGGGCTGATAACAGAATTTCAGTGAAAAGAGTTACAGTTAACCAGTGTTTTCCTCATGTACTGAGTGACCTGGCTGGATTTCAGCTTGACCTTCATGTAAACCAGTATCAGTAGAATACAGAGTCCTCTATTAACAGTGTTTTTATGTAATACTTGGACAGAGTTTGTGTGTGTTTGTGCACGTGTATGTATCTGCTAAGGTGTGTGACCTACAGTAGCTAGAACATTCAGTTCACCTCAGTCATTTAAAATAGATACATTTAATGTCAAATTTATATTGTCTATATTTACCTTCCAACAATATCGTGGTGGCTGTATACTGTATGTCAATGTTAACTCAACCGAACCACTGAATGGTTACGGGTGTCAAGTAACTCACCTACTGCTGTTTACCTGTATGTCTATTTCTAGAAATGCCCCATTAATTTCTACTGTCAACATATGGCTCACAATGATGACCTGTCCAGTGTGGTTTGCCTTAGTGATGACATCCTGTTGTTGTGGATGGAAACCAGGCTATTTAGGGATCTTTGTGTGTGTGTGAGTGAAATTGTGTTGGTGCGTGCGTGTGCACCAGAAGACCACAGACTGAGGCTGAGGTGACGTCCCACACAGGACCAACATCCTGTAAACACCTGGCTTTATTGTCCCTCATCGCCATGGTGACCAGGTTTATTGTCCAAGACATCTTCGCCGCCATCATCCAATCCATCCATCCGTAGAATGGAACGGAACCTGGAACCGGAATTGCACTTATTCCAATTTCCAGCTGTCATGGTTTCAGAATAATCATGGAGCGTTTAGATGATGTCATTAAGATCCTTTCCTTTCTGACCCGCTGGGGAGTTCTGTTGATGGAGTGGCAGTAGTGCATGGCCTAGCTGTTACCATAGTAGCCTAATATGGCTCAAGTCAATAATAGCGCAGTATTATTATTGGGTGCGAATTGAGACTTGCCTAGAGTGTGTGTGATTCAGAGACACATCCTTGTTTTTCATACTTCTGCCCAGCACATATTCTATCAAGGGCCTTGACACACACACACATCTGTCACATAGTCGAAGACAGTTTACATTTGCCCTCCAACCTCTTCCGATTCACTTGGCCTTCGATGAAACGTCTGAAAACATGCTATTCCTTCAATTTATGTATGTTTTTCCCCGCATGAGTTCCTTGAATAATACATGCATGGCCGTTGGTTGCCAATATGACATGTCAGCATAGATTGTGTTGCGAACAAGAAGGACAAAACGGAAAGTAACTTGGAAGTAGGAATATAAAGGGGCTGGTCAGCAAGTTTATCTTGAGTTGAAAGCAGGCACACAGCTCATAGGATTACCCAACAGAAGTTGTGGTTCACAGAATGGCCAGAGCTAAAATATGGGCCACACTATAGATTAGAAGAGAGATATAGGGAGACCCTCTTCATTGTATACTTGTACTCCTATTTGTATCATCCCCCATAGTATCATGCTCTTGGCTTTTAGATCGTTATCTTCCCACATTGACATATTGCCATGGGATATAGCACTAACAGTTTTAATATTATTGGTTTCATATGCATAAGGTTGACTACTTTGCACTGGTAGTGTACTGGTTGCAGAAGCAGTTTGTTGTTGTTGATGCTGACGTAGGGTATAAAGAGAGAGTGTGATGGTAAATAGCTTGTAGTAGCAGCATTGTTGCTATTATTGTCGTTGTCATAATGAGCAGTGTTATGCTGGTACGTTGTGTGTGTGGGTGGACTGCACTATAAAACATTTCCTGTAATTTTTACAGTAAATGACTGGCAGATTTACAGGACCTTTACTGTAACACAAATCTACAGCATATTACTGGAACACCTGACTACAGTAACATGCTGTATTTCTAGAATTTACAATGCATTACTGGATGCACAGTGGTTAGTAAACCTTTGCAGATTTACACTGCATGAAGCTAGTGCCAAAGATGTGCAGTATTTCTGTTACATGTATTTGATATAGGTATTTCAATACTTTCCATACCTATTTTGTATTTTACTGGCATGATCAACAATTCATGAAGCCTATTTTGGAACAATTGAATTAGAATACATTAATTTTGTATTTTCTAATATAAATATAGATTTGCAAGTAGCCCACTTAACTACAACATTCTCGCTAACAGTAAAATCATATTTTTTCTTGCCTATGTCTATGGTATATTCTTGTTTACCTTAGTGTATTAAACTAAGTCGCTCTGGATAAGAGCGTCTGCTAAATGACCAAAATGTAAATATGAACACTTGCAAAGCACACTGCTCAGTATTGTTCTAATGATCCGCCTCCAAAACAAGGTCAAATTTGATCAAAATACAAATAGTTTGAGGGCAGAGCTCATTAAAATAATACCCAACAGTCTGCATTGCAAATTTCCATTTTTAACATTTCCATTTGACATTTAAAAGATGCTCGTGTCCAGACAGTCAGTGCATTCATCTAAGGTTTATAAAAAAAACAAATATCACAGTCATAGCGAGTAAAACGTTTCTGTAACCGTTACTGGGAATGTTGTTTTATTTAAGGATACATTGGTCTTCAAAATTGACTGTATTAAAAACCAGATATCTTTTGGATGCATCTCTAGCTTGTGCAAACTATTTTATTGTAATAATCACAGTAATTTCCCACCAGATTCCTGTAAGTTACTAGAAAATGTAGAACAATGTCACAGTAAAATACTGTAAAATATGCCTATTGAAAGAAAGTAAATGTTACTGTAATCATGTTGGTGTTTCACAGTATTTTACTGTAATTACATGGGATTAGTGCAAACAGGCTATTACAGCATATTTCTGAATATTTTGTGTTTTATATAACTTGCACTTGTCGAGGCCTCAACAAAGGCTTCTAAACTGGCAGTGATTACAAATCAAAAGGACGTGGCTATCAATCATTATAGGTTTGAGACTTGCTGCCACTCTGATCTGTTCACTGTATACATTTGATTATAGGGAACTACTACCACCTACAGTAACTTCAGAAAGTATTCACACCCCTTGACATTTTGCACATTTTGTTGCGTTACAGCCTGATTTTAAAATGACACAATACCCCATGTCAGTGGAATTATGTTTTTAGATTTTTTAAAACAAATTAATAAAAATAAAAAGCTTGTCTTGAGTCAATAAGTATTCGACACCTTTGTATGGCAAACCTAAATAAGTACAAGAGTAAAGATGTGCTTAACAAGTCACGTAATAAGTTGCATGGACTCTGTGTGCAATAATAGTGGTTCACATGATTTTTTCATATTACACCATCTCTGTACCACATGCATGCATGATATAATGTGTAAGGCCCCTTAGTCGAGAAGTGAATTTCAAGTAGATTCAACCACAAAGACCAGGGAGGTTTTCCAATACCTTGCAAAGGGCACCTATTGGTAGATGTGTGAAAATAAAAAAAGCAGACACTGAATATCCCTTTGAGCATGGGGATGCTATCAATTATGCTTTGGATGGTGTATCAATACACGCAAAGATACAGCCATCCTTCCTAACTCAGTTGCCGGAGAGGAAGGAAACCAATGAGGCCAATGGTGATTTTAAAAACAGTTGCAGAGTTAATGGCTGTGATAGGAGAAAACTGAGGATGGACCAACAACATTGTATTTACTCCACAATATTAATCTACATGACTGAGTGAAAACAAGGAAGCATGTATATAATACAAATATTCCAAAACATGCATCCTGTTTGCAATAAGGCACTAAAGTAATACTGCAAAGGAAATGTGGCAAATTAATTCAATACAAAGTGTTATGTTTGGGGCAAATCCAACACATCACTGAGTACCACTTAATATTTTCAAGCATGGTGTTGGACACATCATGTTCTGGGTATGCTTGGGAGTAGGGAGTTATTTGGAATAAAAATAACTCATGCTGCCAAACATACCCCCGTAAAACTGACCATCCTACCGATCCTCTACTTTGGCGATGTCATTTACAAAATAGCCTCCAACACTCTACTTAAAAAATTGGATGCAGTTTATCACAGTGCCATATGTTTTGTCACCAAAGCCCCATATACTAACCACCACTGCGACCTGTACGCTCTCGTTGGCTGGCCCTCGCTTCATACTCACCGCCAAACCCACTGGCTACAGGTCATCTACAAGTCTCTGCTAGGTAAAGCCCTGCCTTAGCTCACTGGTCACCATAGCAGCACCCACCCGTAGCACGCGCTCCAGCAGCTATATCTCACTGGCCAACCCCAAAGCCAATTCTTCCTTTGGACGCCTTTCCTTCCAGTTCTCTGTTGCCAATGACTGGAACAAACTGCAAAAATCACTGAAGCTGGAGACTCGTATCCCTCACTAGTTTTAAGCACCAGCTGTCAGAGCAGCTCACAGATCACTGCACCTGTACATAGCCCATCCAATTACCTCATCCCCATACAGTATTTATTTATTTATCCTTTGCACCCCAGTATCTCTACTTGCACATTCATCTTCTGCACATCTACCATTCCAGTGTTTAATTGCTATATTGTAATTACTTCGCCACCATGGCCTATTTATTGCTTTACCTCCCTTATCCTACCTCATTTACACACACACTGTATATAGACTTTTTCTACTGCATTATTGACTGTATATTTGTTTATTCCATGTGTAACTGTTGTTGTTTGTGTCGAACTGCTTTGCTTTATCTTGGGCAGGTCGCAGTAGTAAATGAGAACTTGTTCTCAACTAGCCTATCTGGTTAAATAAAGTTTAAATAAATTTGAATAAAATTGTAAATAAGAATTTGTTCTTAACTGACTTGCCTAGTTAAATAAAGGTTAAATAAATTAAATCCATTAATATAGGTTGATGCTCCTTTAAATATGGAGGGTCTTATTCTTGTGACATGATGATCGATGCTTGGCTGCCATTTGACAAATAAAAAATAAAAAACACTTTTACCCATAATAATCTCATCATGTAATAAACTATACCTGCACTGTATATGCAAGCTGTTGGCTAGAGCGCATGTGCCAATACCAGAGTGGGCATAATGTGGGATTTAATTATTAGTGCCAGAAGGACATGGACCAGAATTGAACCCATGCTAACCTGGTAGGCTTATATGTGCATGCTCAAGTCAGTGACCCTAACCACGAGACCACCCCAGGCCATGATTTAACTGAATTTTGACCTTAGGATACACTTGACACTTGCATGCCGTAACCTAATGGCTATATAAAAAGACGGTTGTTGATGTGTATGACTGCATTGCAGTAATAGGACCTAGGCATAACGTTTCAGCTTGCAAGAGTGAAAATTATTTTGATGAGAGCAAGCAATGATCCCAATGACTGCCCACTCATGGGGAGAAAGATAACTGCTCATTTTCAGAGACTCACCAGGCTCATTTGAATTTCCTATGCAGCAGGTACATTTTCTGCAAAAAAATAGTGATCAAGTTAAGATCCGTACTAAGCAGGATCAATGAGTTGGCCAGCTAACTTTCATAAACAACCCAAATTATCTACTGATTTTCAAGAACATTAAGAAAGCCAGACTTCAATGTGTTTTTGGTTGTTAAGTCAAATAGACAATGCTCATTTCAAGCTATCCTTTCTAAAAAAAATGTTTTAATTATTTCTGAATATTTAGGCAAGTTAGCTGGCCAACTCATTGATTCTGCTTTGTAGTATACCCCTCAGATGTTGCGTGGCTGTTTTATTGTTGTTGTTATACCTGCCAGCTAACCAGGTGTAGAGTGGGGAGGAGAGAGGAGGGGAGCACGGAGAGCCAACTCTCGACCCCTTGGTGCCCTGTGGTGAGGAAGTTCATGGTCTATCATGGACTCTGGATCAATGAGGGCACCAAAGGATTTTTCTCTCTGTATAACCATGGTGTACCTCACGTGCTGTCCGCAGTCAAAGAGCAAATGTACTGTCAGGACCATGACAGAATGACATATAGGATTATAGTACCTAACAACCCAGAGCTTTTTCTGGTCAGGAAAATCTCCAGTCCCCGATAATAAGAGGTGAATATTTGTGCAAGATGGCTGTCAATAGAGATATAGTACTTTAGGAAAATGTACGGAGGTCTGGTATAAAGAGGTCATTCAGGTCATATACTGTCACCAAGGGTGTCACACACAGAGCAGGCCCTGTCCTGGCCCCACTTCGGCAGGAATGATAAGAATGGACATTCACATTCACAGTTGTGAATGGTGTTTTTTGTTAATTTGTTTGTTTTATCAATTGGACTCAGGCCAGGACCTTCAGAGGGTCTTTGTCATTGGTCAACACCAGTAGGCAGCCATTGTCATTGGTCAGAGCATGTTCTGTGAACTGTGGAAGAACCTATGAGCATCAGCAACATCATCAGCAGCTCTGCCATTATACTGGGCCAGGGCTACATTTCCTGCAACACGGCAACTGCATTATCACACTTTACAATACCACAACACAGGGACACGAGTGGGTAAGCCATCAAATACAACCCTTCTCTTTCATACCATACTAATCTACCTTCAATAGGTACACTACACTCTTTCTGTTTCACAGAAAACCATGCCGTTCACCTTTGGTTCACCCACCAACCACTGAGTGTTTCCCCTGCTATAATGAAAACAGACAGTGATTGTTTGAAGAAGAGGTACACTAGAAACACAGTTCTTGACCAGGGAGGGATGGATGAATGATTGAACGAACAAGAGCTCTGCTTCAGTACCGCCAATTACCACCCCATGTGTTCCTCTTTGAACGACAGGATCGACCAGGTGGAGATGTTTGTGAGAGAGGGGGGCATTTTGTGAAAGAGGTGGTTATTCCACTTCAGACAAAGCACAGAAGTTCCCTTCACAAAGACAGATCTTTGCTTTATATTTTGTGCTTGACCTTGATGCCCCCCTGGCAGTGGCGATTTAAGCGTTTCAATCTTGGTGGGGCAAAAATAATAAATAAAGGGGTGATTCATGCCAGCAAAGCCACTACACAAAACAACACTAAACAATACATTAATTGCACTATAACAGTGCCCACAAACTGTTAGGGGCTAAACAAAGCTGCCCAAAAGCAGAGCTTTCTTTTCAGCAGCATTTAGTGAATCCTTACCACTGCTACACCTCGCTATAAGCAGAGCCCTGTCTTGCAGCGAAACAGTTAATTCAGCCTTATTTACTGCTTTTTTAAAAAATGCTAAAAATTAAGACAGCTGATATGGCTGACTTGCTTAAACAAAAGTGGTTTCTACTGACAATTGAGATGTACAAACTATGGCATAAGGGGACGACGAGAAGATAAGAGGCAATCTGTCATTTTGATGAAGACATTAATGAGAGAGCTAGGACGCACGTAGTCAATATAACCATTTGTTCGGGACTTTTGAAATGTACAGCGACAGAATTCAGAACATGGGCCGTTCTTACAGTATTATCCCTGTACACCAAGTTAGAACTGTAGGATAAATAAAGGGGGCATATAAGCAGACAATGGAAGCTCTTACAATATTTGATAACATTTCTCTAAAATGGGCTATAGGCTACATGTGCACCATCAAGTCAGAACAGTAGTAAGTTATGAAGGGGAAAGGGACCAAATTATTAGGGTGAGGCACATTTGCTACAATGGTTTACTACACAACATACACTTAGTATTACTTTCTTAGCTACAGTATACATATTTCCCTGGCATATTAAAATGTATGTGGCAGCATACAACATTTTAGGACTCACCTTGTTTTGCTGTGCTCACTTGAACAGGAAGGAGGCGCGGCGGTCCTTCTTGTGGGCAAATTTGGTCATCAAACCTTATCAAAGTCTGGCATTCTCTGGATTTATGGTGCTTTCAAGACAACTGGGAACTCTGAAAAAAACATGGTTGAATCATGACATCAGTGATCTTCATGTCGGAGCCTTGGAATTCCGAGTTCGATGACCGTTCCAAATGTATTTTCCCAGTCGGAATGTATGTATATTTTTTGCTAAACAGGTGGGGCAGAGCGGGTCGCCACTGCCCCCTGGCTGCAAGCAGGTTATTTGTTTGTGTGGGAGAGATGCTCGGTTCCCTCTGGTCAAGGTCATCAGGTCTACTCCATGTCTCCACCAGGCATATCTCTCTCTATTTATATTTGAGTAAGTGTAAGAGTGTATGTGTGTGAAAGTATCCATGACTGAGTGAAAGAGAACATTTTAACCTCAGCTCTCACACAGGCTCCCTCACTTGGCTCTGTTTGTCCAGGCCAGGTAGGCCAGGAGAACAGCCCAGGGGCTCTGAATGTGGAAACTGGGGACTAGAGCAACAGAGCAAGGTGACACCAGGCACCACAGAGAGCCTGTTAGGCTCGTGTAACACTGAGGAGAGCAGGGCTCTGGTAAAAAGTAGTGCACTACAGGGAACAGGCTGCAATTTGGGATGCTGGCAGACCAGAGAGAGCTGGGGGCATAGCTGTGTGTGGCGGGAGCCTCTACATTTTGTTCTAGTTAGGAACTCTTTCACTGGACCTAGGTTGCATTTCAAAACAAGAAGCCGGCGTGAACGCAGTACACACACACACACACAGGTGCAGGGAGGAATGACGTATATAGGCACACACACAATCACAAGAACACTATTTTCTCTCCCATCTCCACCCACTAAATGGTCACATTCTGCGAGCAGTGTGGGCTACAGGGGAGGCAGAGAGGGAAGGCAGGGGGAGGAGGGGAGGTGGAAAAGGGGCCAAAAGCCAGATCTGACCAACTTCCTATCTCACAAAATGAATATTGAACGATACATTTGTTGCCATGCATTTCGCACAAGAAAGTGTTCTCATCCATGCTTTGCCACCAAGTTCTACTCTAAGTTTGAAAATTGGCCTGAAAAAAAGAATTCATGCATTCCTCTACAGATAACTAGAGGTAGGAACAAAAGTATTATGACACCCTTGATGCATGCGTTATCCTGAGGTCAGAGTGCAGGAAAAGGTCTACGAGGGTGTTGTGAAAACACTCACGCTGCCTCCCCAATATGTTCAATATCTTAGCTATTTCATTCACCGTCGGCCAATCGCTGAGCCGTTTTCCAAGTTGTCAATCGGACCATTGAGAAGGGTTTAGAGTTTAGGCAATAACATGTAACCACACAAAAAGAGGGAATGGAGTAGGCATGTGGAAAGGATGGAGGGGGAAGCGGCTGGATGGCTTGTTATTCTCCTATGAATTAGGCATGCGTACACAGACTGTAGCAGTAGGCCAGGCTTGTCCCTCCTCTGAGGATTGTAGACTCACAGGACCCACCTCCTCTTCTAACGCTTTACTACTGGCTGGATATGATACACAGGCCAGGTACAGAACCATCCTACTCAGGTAGAAGAGATGAGAGGATGAAAGGAGGGAGGAGAGGGTAAGAGGAGAGCGGTGGAGGGGAAAGAACGACAGGAGGAGAGAGGTGGGGAGGGGGAAAGGATGTTAGCCCCTGTGGCAAAGATATGCACTGATACAGGTGGCTGAATGGGGGCTCAGCAGGGAGAAAATGAATGGGTGTTGGTGACACACATCTCCAATACACTGGTCAGTTTCGATTTTTTTTTCTCTAATGGTTTTGCTTAGTATTGGGAGAGGGAAAGCTGATCCTAGATCTTTGCCTAGAGGCAAATTCTACCTGGAGTGTTCCAAAAGGGAAGCTCCCTCATCGCTTACGTAAGAGCAGCTAGATCAATGGCTATAAACTGGGCCACAAACTAAGCTGGGCCACTACAAACTGAGGCAAAAATACCAACATAATTATTTTTTTTACAAAATTCTGGCAGTCTGACTAGGAAACGGTCCTTAAAGCGGCAATCAGCAGTTGAAACAATAAAAACGTGGCCTCCCCGCCACAGTTTTGTTCAAAGCTGAGGGATGGGGCTGGAGAAATGTAACCACTCTCAAATTCACAGAGCTATGTCTGCAAGGACTGATGTTCCATGATATTAAAATATGAGAAAATAAGGATGATACTCAGATTAGCAATAGGTTGACATGTGTAAACAAGTGTGCCCAAAAGAGCTGCTGATATATGCCCCGAATTGCTGACCTGTTAGAAGGCAGCTAGCTGGCCCAGCACTCTTCCCTGCCTCAATCTTTACCCGGCAGGAATGGGACTGCAGAGTCATCACTGTCTTTCTCTCTCTCTCTGCCCTCCACCCAACCCACTTTCTAATATACACATGTGCATAAACACGTGAACATGCTCACAAAATGTGATTATTCCATATATCACTTTCATTACAGCTGCTGATTAATTTCCAATGACAATACACAAACGGTGACATAACTGTCTGACAAGTGGTAGATGTACTGTACATTCACAGCAGTATTAAAAGTACCCTGAACTCTTGAAGTACTCTTCTGAAGGGAGAGGTAAGTTACACATGACATGGTGGAGTGGCTTTCCACTGTACCATGTGACTAAACAACAACACAATACAAATCTACATTCTATTTTCACAGGATTACATTACAGTGATGTGTCATAAAACACAGTCCTTCGAAATGTCATTCAATGTTTTGGTATTTCAATTTCATCTTCTTTAAAAATGGTAAACTGGCAAATGTTATGTGCTTAAGTTAAGTAACATCCAGTAGTAGATCAAGATGATAGTGTGTGAATTACTTCGCTAAACCCTCATAAGATTCTCAAAGAGGAACCCATCTTATTCTCAATCCCACTCAGGGTCACGGTCGAGATGAAACAGAATCAGATGATATTGGTCAGGAAATGAAAGAGAAGAGAGAACGCAGAAGCAAAAGGCTTCGTCGCAAATGGCACCCTATTCCCTATGTAGTGCACCACTTTTGACCAGAGCCCCAAGTAATACACTATATAGGGAATAGGGTGCCATTTGAAACACATATACAAGATCTGGATCACTATAAAGCCTGTTTTAATAAGCAGCATATGAGCTGGTACCTGCTTTGAAACTGTTGTGGCTATGGTTTTCTGTGATGTGGTAGCTGGGTTTATTACAGACAGACTTTACACAAAAGTCAAGACTAATTTCCCTTCCTATACAGTCTCAATATTATGAAGTGATGTAATAAAAAACAAAAAAGGCATAACAGTATGATTAAAGAAAGTAATCATGGCATAATTTAGATCATAACATTTTAATGCAGATGATTCAATGGCTCGATGTTATGCTGACTAAACATCGATTGATTTTATATTGAAGGACTGTGCATCCGACACACCATTCCATAAAGTAGACATGTGAAATTTCACCTGAATGCCTAAAACAGACTGATGGCCAGTCTTGAGAAAATGCTTCAAACATTTCATAGAAATGTCTGAAAGATACTGAAGGCCAGAAAGTAGCTCTTCAAACATCCTCCTATTCCCTCCAAGTGCCTCATGGACTGGATACATCATCTCATAGCTTCCTTGTTCCTGCTCCTCCATGTTTGTCTACATCCTACATCATTACAAAACATGGCCCAGGCCAACACCACTAAATGCTGAAGTCATGGCACCTCTCTTCTTCAACCAAGCAATGCAGTCGATGTTGATTGACCGCACTGAGCTGAGGCTGGCGTGCAGCTCTCGTCTCGTGGAAACCAGACAAAGCCTTCCTGAGAGATGAAAGTCAAAGTCCTATAATTCCTGAAGTGTGTGTGCTAGAGATCAGAGCGGTGACACACACGTAAACGTGCAAGGGTGTGTGTACACACACACACACTGGCTCAGATATCAGAGAGAGGGGCAACATCAATCCATCTGACCAGTCTGTCTGCAGTCTCTCAGTAGCATTGCGCAGCAGAAGTGTGTGTGCCAACGCCACTCCCTCCTGAGAAAAATGCTGCTGTCTGCCTGACTCAGGTCTGCATCAGACTGCAGAAGACAGCACATTCACACACTCCTAGGAGCAGAGCACAAGACTCAAATCACTTTCTGTTCCCTTCATAGTGCAATACTTTTCATCAGAGTAATACATCATATAGTGCACTACTAATGACCAAAGTAAGCTGCTGTGAATAAGTGAAAAGATTATGGATATTCATCATAGGTCTTTTCAATGGCATTGATGCATCACCCTAATTTAGCTAGAAGGGAGGGTGAGCGACTCAATGACATCGTGATGGAAAGGCAGAAGTGTTAGTAGTCCACTGTATAAACACTCTGTGCTCAGCTGCTGACGGGTGTATATCAGCAGCATTAAGATAACACAGAGCTCCCTGTATCTCAACATTAGGGGTCTGCCATGTTACAGAGGTCACAGGGAGGGCAAGTCAGTCAGGCCAGGAAATTAATTCACTTCACACAACAATACAATTTCCCAGCAAGCAGCTCCTCTACTCTGCCTCAGGCCACAATACAGGCCCCAGCTGGTTTCCCCTCTACTCAGACTCAGGGTCCATCCCAAAGTCCACCCTATTCTCTATGTAGTGCATTACTTTTGACCAGGGACCATAGGGCAGTAGTGCACTATATAGGGAAAAGGGTACAATTTGGGACAACCTTACACACATCCAAGGCTTCTGACTATCCATTCTCTAACTGTCTGCATGGCTATAAATTTGTCCAGGCTTCAGTGATGGACATCGGTTTCTCAGTCCAGCTGTGTGTAGAAAAAGCAGACCTGACCACATCAGAAGAGTACAGAGGAAAGAAGCGAGCCACATCAGGCAGTAGCCTAAGCGAAACGACGATGCAACTGCTTCACTGCGCTGCAGTGATCCAAACCCGAAACCACAGTTGGAGGGGTGAGAGGAGAGGGAAAGACAGGGCACTGGGTTTGAAGCCAGAGAGAGGAAAGGGGGGAACAAGTATCCTGCATTGCAATTCCGTGGCCCATCATTGACTCTACATCCTCTGGCACACTGCCCTCAGAGAAGTGAATTCAGATCATAGCATGACATTCATTAAGGTCAGGCCCATCCAAAACCAGTCATCAACAAGCCCAACCAGCTGGTCGGCCTACAGTCTCAGACAATTTAACAAGGGGTGATGACACCAGAGATGCATGTAAACGTGTCAATGGATGACACCTGTCTTGAACTCACGAAAGCATTTCTGAATGAAAATAAACTATTTCATCATCCCTTGGGAAGTCTGTCTGTACTCCCTGTCCTTGTGGTCACCCTGAGTATAACCGGACCATGTGGACCTCAGCTGGCCTTTACTGGCAGCACAGAACCACAACAGATGTGGAAGAGAGCCTAGCAGCCCTTCAACCAACCCACCCACACACACACACACACACACACACACACACATACATACACTTACTTTTAGACTTCAGAGGCCATTTGACAGTTCAGGCAGGGATTTACTCCACAAAAGGGTTAGAATGCAGGCTAAAAAGAGCATCAATGGAGCGTACTAGTTCCGTTTGAAGTGCCTTGGTCTGTCAGCTGCAAAGACTTCCATGTCAATCTTCACAGTCTATTGTTGTTTTTGAGCTTGAAAGCAAGAGCAACAGAGAGAAATGTTGGAAAAGAGCAAAGCTGAAGGACTACTCATTGCATCACTAAGTCTCCACAGCAACCTGTTCTGACGCGAACACATACTTTCCTAACTGACTGCAATACAGTGTTGAGTTGGGAGTGTTGCAAGCTCAGCTTTCCTTGTGTTTCCGAGCACTATTAGGGCATCACAAAAACTAAAATCAGCAACAAAAAAAGAAACGTCCTCTCAATGTCAACTGGGTTCATTTTCAGCAAACTTAACATGTGTAAATATTTGCATGAACATAAGATTCAACAACTGAGACAGACTGAACAAGTTCCACAGCCACATGACTTGAAATTGAATAATGTGTCCCTGAACAAAGGGGGGGGGGGGGGGGGGGGGGGGGGGTTCAAGATAAAAAATAAGCCACCAGCTGCATTAAGTACTGCAGTGCATCTCCTCCTCATGGACTGCACCAGATTTGCCAGTTCTTGCTATGAGATCTTACCCCACTCTTCCACCAAGGCACCTCAAGTTCCCGGACATTTCTGGGGGTAATGGCCCAAGCCCTCAGCCCCCGATCCAACAGGTCCCAGACGTGCTCAAAGGGATTGAGATCCGGGCTCTTCACTGGCCATGGCAGAACACTGACATTTCTGTCTTGCAGGAAATCACGCACAGAACGAGCAGTATGGCTGGTGGCACTGTCATGCTGGAGGGTAATGTCAGGATGAGCCTGCAGGAAGGGTACCACATGAGGGAGGATAATGTATTCCCTGTAACACACAGCGTTGCGATTGCCTGCAATGACAAGCTCAGTCCGATGACGCTGTGACACACCGCCCCAGACCATGACGGTCCACCTCCAAATTGATCCCGCTCCAGAGTACAGGCCTCGGTGTAACGCTCATTCCTTAGACGATAAACGCGACTCTGACCATCACCCCTGGTGAGACAAAATTGCGACTTTTTGCCAGTCCTGTCTGGTCCAGCAACGGTGGATTTGTGCCCATAGGTGACGTTGTTGCCGGTGATTGCTGGTGAGGACCTGCTTTACAACAGGCCTACAAGCCCTCAGTCCAACCTCCCTCAGCCTATTGCAGACAGTCTGTACAATGATGGAGGGATTATGTGTTCCTGGTGTAACTCTGGCAGTTGTTGCCATCCTGTATCTGTCCCGCAGGTGTGATGTTCAAGATGTACCGATCCTGTGCAGGTGTTGTTACACGTGATCTTCCATTGCGAGGACGATCAACTGTCCGGCCTGTCTCCCTGTAGCGCTGTCGTAGGTGTCTCACAGTACGGACATTGCAATTTACTGTCCTGGCCACATCCGCAGTCCTCATGCCTCCTTGCAGCATGCCTAAGGCACGTTCATGCATATGAGCAGGGACCCTGGGCATCTGTCTTTTGACAGTCAGTAAAGAGGCCTCTTTTAGTGTCCTAAATTTTCACAACGGTGTCCTTAATTGCCTACCATCTGTAAGCTGTTAGTGTCTTAATGAACATGCACCTGTGGAACGGCCACTAACTGTTTATGGTTCATTGAAGCAGCATGGGAAGACATTTGGATTTTTACAAATTATCTTTGAATGACAGGGTCCTGAAAAAGTTTTTTTTTTTACTACTCCCCCTAACCTATCTATACAAACCTGAATTGCATTGGTTGTATTCCGTTGTGTGTAAATCTAAATAGGGTGATCTTGGCCCATCTTACTTTACAAAGGTGACGTAACATCTTGCATCTGGGTGCAAAAAACAAAGCCATTATGCACACAGATGGGGAATATCATTGAGGGTTCTTGTAAACTAAAGTCTCATCTCACTTTTGGCACACATTGCTGTTTTGAGCAGATGAAACACTGGAGAAGTACCACAGACAGAGGAGAGGAAATGTGGGTAATAAGCAGTGTGTGTGAGGTGGAGGAAGTTGTGTGGAAAGCACCAGCCAGGACAGGTTTCAACCAGCTCCTCATCCAGCGGAATTGAGATATATTCTGTGTGATTAGGGTGCCACTCTGTGCTCAACTTTGAAAACTACAACAGTATTTAAATTTGCATTGACGTCTTAGGCACTGCTAATCCAGAAAGATGCATAAAATCAGAGATATGCAGGATAATTTCTGTTCTCAAACTTTATTTGAATAACGTTCAAAATCCTGCATGAATTTAAAAACCAGACAACACTTGGGTTAATCACAGCAAAAACAAGAACCAGAGTACTTGGGGGTTGAATCTTTAATTTTCTCAGCCATTCTGTTGGCTGTCCATCCATGAGCGACAGGTATAAATCTGTAAAGAGTGCAGTATGCATGTCGAGTGATCAACTGCCATGTAGCCGTAATGCTTTAAAGGGAGTGGCCTTAATATATTCTGATGCTGTGAGCTATAGGGGTGTAGTCTCACGGGTGACACCCAATTTACTCCAAATGCTCTTCCTGGTTTGTTCCTATTAGTTCATTTCCTGAGGTCAAAGGTCTTCGTGCTCTTCTGGACGTGTCACTATTTCTGCCTCATTCTCCTCTGAAGGTAACAAAGACAAAACCAACAGCACTTGAAAATAAGAACTGATCAGCACAAGTCCCACACCCCTCAACTCATGTTCTGTACAAGGCAACACAATATCCTTGTGTGTTTATTTTGTCTTCACATATAGTGTATGCTGCAAAAGGAATGACCTCATTGAGGACAATGAAGGATCTAATTATATCACATACTTGCTTGATCACGCACTGCTGTCAAATACAGTGTCAACCAAGAGTAATCTGATACAACTGCGTCTGCAGTATTTCATAGATCGTATATGGTTACTGTAGTAGTAACTACAGTGTACTTAACTTGCCAAGTCAGAGTGATTTAATTTGGATTTAATGTCATTTATGGTTGCGGTTGACAAGACTTATTACATAAAAACAATATTTCAATAACACAAGATAACTATACTCAATTAAAGTGCTGTCATCATGTATATAATGCATTTCAAATTCATAAATAAACTAGTCCAGATCGTTGTTATTGATTACCTGGCTCTGGTATTTTGACACAGACTCCCTCCTGTTCCTCGTACCTGCTGGCACAGATACAGATGTAGCTTCCTTTGTTGTTCAAACACTCCTGGTTCTCCGCAGTACACACAGCATCAGTCTGCTCACACTCGTTCACATCTGAACAGATCGACAATCAAATTGGTTTTCGGCACTGTGATGACACAATTCTGCCAATTAATATAATTTGTTATATTTATTGAAGGCATTAACTCCCCTCAGTGTACTAATGTCATGACTCTAGAACCAAGATAAATGTATTCAAAATAGATTCTGAAGTTTTATGTTCGTTAATGGGAAAAATATGGTAATTCTTTCCATTTCCTGAAAAGTTGTTTGACAAGAGGTTATCAGACAGAAGTTTTATAAAGTCATTGTACATCAACAGTTGGCAAAGTACTTGTATAGTAACAAACAGTACCATCCTCAGTGAATGTCATAAAAAAGTGAAACTGAAACAAAAGTTAACCTTTTTAGATAAAACACTTACAAATATATTAAAAGCACCAATTAACTTATTAAAACAGTTTTGAAATGAAGGTCTACAGTAGTCTCAACAGCACTCTCTGACGTAAGGCTGGACAACTGACAGTGGCTTATATCAGGGAGGGAAAGGAGGAAGGATAAAATAATGAAGAAAAGGAAGGAGGGAAGAAAGGAAGATACTTCCTCAGTATTCCACCAGGGCCATACTGAAAGTGGGTGTTGCAAGATAGAAAAGTGGGAGGATCAACACCAGTGTGTGTGTCAAAATAGCTAATTGGGCAGATTAGTTGCCACAATACTTGAGTGGCTGCTTCCTTGTAGCATTTTCACTAAGCCAGTAAGGTACGTTAGGGGAATGAGGTTAAGGTTAGGAAAGGGGTTAGGCTTAGCTAAAATGCTACAAGGAAGCAGCATGCAGCCACACAAATCTGCCCAACTAGTGGTTACTTTTCAATACACCCACGTGTGTTGATCCTCCCACTTGAATTGCAAAGCCCACTTTCAGACACACTCCACGTATGCAGATTCCCATGACTCCCTACCTGTGCAGGTGCCCTCTGTGTCCTGGTAGCCAGGAGCACAGCTCTGGCACTTATCAGGCCCTGCCCCAGTACAGCCTGAACACAACTCGTCACAGCCTGCCAGAGAGGAGAACAGAGGTCAAATGTTAATACTTGTTTAAAGTTTACTACAAATAGCTTAGTATACATGTTTATATTTTCAGTCCCTTATACAATAGCTGTATCCATCCAACAACATAGTAAATATCATCCTCTCACTAAGTAGTAGACCAGTTTTACAGTACCTTTACAGGAGAACGAGCCATCCGTGTTCAGACAGTACTGATCCTCTTTGCAGAGAGGAGGGTCGTTCAAGCACTCGTTCACATCTAGGGTCACACAATGAAAAGGAACAAGAAAAGGGAGATTGAGCTTGATGTCAAATTCATGACAGGGAAAGTACTTATTATGCCATGAAAAGGTATAAAAATGTCTCTCACCAAGACAGGTCCTCTCATCATCCTCCCCCCAGCCAGTCTTGCACTTCTCACAGTCCTCATTGGTCATACCAGTGCAGGTCTTGCAGGAGGTGTGGCACTCTGTAGTGTAGGGAATTGAGTGGGAAAGGTGGTTGAGATGCATGCCCTGCTCCAAAGACACAAAGCCTGTCCCCTAGGCACATTGCTTAGATCTGAAAGGACTGGATTTGTGTAAACCATTGTTAAAATGAACATGCAAACATAATAAATCAATTACCTGTGCATAGTGAAAACGTGTCGTTCCTAATTTCATTGAAGTATCCGTCCATGCAGTCCAGACAGAACTCCCCCTTGTAACCATGGTCACAGTTGCACCTGCCGTTACCCCCTCGTGTTCCATCACCGTCACACACGCCATTGCCATGGCAAGGCCTCTCAGAACCCCCCATACAGGCTGTCAGGAGGAAACAGATTATTTTTATTCCCCCATGGCTGGTTGGTATTAGTCAAATAAAGTGGTTTTGGAGGAGTAAGTGTTTACCATTACAATCAGGGCCAAACGTTCCCGTCGAACAGCACACCTTGATGGTATCAACGCAAAACCACTTATACAGATCAGGATGCTTATTTTGCCTGGATTGGAAGAGTGAGATTTAAAAAATCCCAATACACATTTGAATTGTAGCCTGGAAGTTCAGAGATTCCACAAGGACAAAGATAGTGGGGTCTTGAAGTCTGATGTCAGTGGCCTATGCTCCAGGAGAAGTAAAAGGACTAAGGGGTTTTGTGCTAATGAGACATGTGCTGCCCTGTTGTTCTAGCTGAGCAGTCAAGTACTCACCTCTTGAACCACCAGGTCTCAAAGTGGTCCTCATGCTCCTCTACCATGTGGTTACAGTCAAAGCTGCTGCTGTCACACAGATTCTCCAGAATCTCAACTAGGCGGATCTCACTGAGGAGAGGGGGAGAAGACAAAGGGAAGAGACAGAAAATCAGCTTCTATTGTGCCACTGCGTCAGAGAATACGTGGTCTGGGTCAGCATGACAAATAGGTTTAGCAATCACTGATCAGAGCAAGCAGATATGCGATAAGCACTGCAACAGTCCAGCATTAGGAGGAATAGTGTATTATGATGAGTGGTGTATAGGAATCTTACCTTGTCTCATATTTGGAAAGTGCCCTCTCCTCCCAAGCGGTGTTTCCTCCACCAAAGTTCTGCTTTTTCGTTCGGTCCAATCCCTGTTGGAACAGTAGTGTGAGGATGAAGACTAGCTAACTAGACACAGATATTGGCAGTCATTTGATCAATGGTGAAAATGTACTACAGGACTGTCTGATAATCTGGGTGTAAAAAGCACACGTTAGCCAGTTATTAGGTCTGACTCCCACATTATAAACTGGTCTAACGTTAATTGACTGCCTAGTACACTGGTGTTATGATGCTCAGTCACATTTCATAGCCTACATCAAGGTCAGAAGAGAAGGGCTTGGTTACATGAATGCATTACAAGCACAATACACCATCATTGGTTGCCCACTGGTAAATAAAAGCACATCAATTGGTTGCGGTTTGATTCAGACCAATTGATAGCACTGCCCAGCTAGCCAAGGCAAATTATACATAGAAGAACATTTCAAACGTACCTTACTGAAGTTATCAGCTATCTGTTTGCAGGTATTACATGAGCTTTTTAAGTATTTTGCATAGGTGCATTGTGATAGTAAAATAAAAGCTAGGCTACAAAATAGCCACAATAATTGATTGAACGATAGCATTCTGGGTAACAACAGTAACTGGAAAGCAGTTGAATGACTCGAAGTTTCATATCATAGTTAATGTTACACACTAGACACTTGCCAGCAAGCTTCCTATCCCTAAAACGTGTAGCACAGAGTCTATACACATATACAACAATGTATTGGAAATTAGCTACCCAAAGCGTACGAAAGTAATATTTACATGCAGGAAGAAAAAAGGAGCTACCTTTTTTTTATTTCCGCGTCACCCCCTCTTGGTACGATTGTGGCTTGTCGTGATTTGTCATTTTGCCCATCAATCACTGTGACTACCAATGATATTTCGCCACGCGTGGGACATACGTCTTCTTTCTACCCAAAAGATGTTGACATTTCCAGATTTGTGCGCATGCGTCAACTTCCAATATACTTTCACGTCATGGCAGAGCCGAGGGCTGCGTCTGGGAAATCACTGTTGTTTTTACTAATTTCGGTGACTCTATTACATTTGTTTATTTGACCTTTTACAAAAGTTGAAGAGAGTTTCAACTTACAGGCAGTGCATGATATTCTTTATCACAGACTTGATTTTGAAAAGGTAAGACTCATAACTACACATACATCAGCCAACTAAAGGTAGCTAGCTAAATGTTAGCTAATCTTCTTTACACATGTATGGTGCAAATGCTTGTTGACAGTGTTACACTGGATCTTTTTCATCTCTTGATAAAGATTTCTGCAATATTACATGCCCATATATTATTTTGTGCCCACCCAAACAATGACAAATGCCAGAAATCCATTGCTGATGTTGACAGTATCTTCCCAATTTCTCACCAGTATGACCACCATGAGTTCCCTGGTGTGGTGTCAAGGACATTCCTTGGACCTGTATTCCTATCAACGGTCTGCTCCCCACTAATCTACCTGCTGTCACTACTGGAGGCTTCCAAATTCTACACACAACTGATGGCTAAGTCTTGCTGCTATTATATACTGCTCAAAAAAATAAAGGGAACACTAAAATAACACATCCTAGATCTGAATGAATGAAATATTCTTATTAAATACTTTTTTCTTTACATAGTTGAATGTGCTGACAACAAAATCACACAAAAATGATCAATGGAAATCAAATTTATCAACCCGTGGAGGTCTGGATTTGGAGACACTCAAAATTAAAGTGGAAAACCACACTACAGGCTGATCCAACTTTGATGTAATGTCCTTAAAACAAGTCAAAATGAGGCTCAGTAGTGTGTGTGGCCTCCACGTGCCTGTATGACCTCCCTACAACGCCTGGGCATGCTCCTGATGAGGTGGCGGATGGTCTCCCGAGGGATCTCCTCCCAGAACTGGACTAAAGCATCCGCCAACTCCTGGACAGTCTGTGGTGCAACGTGGCGTTGGTGGATGGAGCGAGACATGATGTCCCAGATGTGCTCAATTGGATTCAGGTCTGGGGAACAGGCGGGCCAGTCTATAGCATCAATGCCTTCCTCTTGCAGGAACTGCTGACATACTCCAGCCACATGAGGTCTAGCATTGTCTTGCATTAGGAGGAACCCAGGGCCAACCACACCAGCATATGGTCTCACAAGAGGTCTGAGGATCTCATCTCGGTACCTAATGGCAGTCAGGCTACCTCTGGAAAGCACATGGAGGGCTGTGCGGCCCCCCAAAGAAATGCCACCCCACACCATGACTGACCCACCGTCAAACCGGTCATGCTGGAGAATGTTGCAGGCAGCAGAACGTTCTCCACGGCGTCTCCAGACTCTGTCACGTCTGTCACATGTGCTCAGTGTGAACCTGCTTTCATCTGTGAAGAGCACAGGGCGCCAGTGGCGAATTTGCCAATCTTGGTGTTCTCTAGCAAATGCCAAACGTCCTGCACGGTGTTGGGCTGTAAGCACAACTCCCACCTGTGGACGTCGGGCCCTCATATCACCCTCATGGAGTCTGTTTCTGACCGTTTGAGCAGACACATGCACATTTGTGGCCTGCTGGAGGTCATTTTGCAGGGCTCTGGCAGTGCTCCTCCTGCTCCTCCTTGCACAAAGGCGGAGGTAGCGGTCCTGCTGCTGGGTTGTTGCCCTCCTACGGCCTCCACCACGTCTCCTGATGTACTGGCCTGTCTCCTGGTAGCGCCTCCATGCTCTGGACACTACGCTGACAGACACAGCAAACCTCCTTGCCACAGCTCGCATTGGTGTGCCATCCTGGATGAGCTGCACTACCTGAGCCACGTGTGTCGGTTGTAGTCTCATGCTACCACTAGAGTGAAAGCACCGCCAGCATTCAAAAGTGACCAAATCATCAGCCAGGAAGCATAGGAACTGAGAAGTGGTCTGTGGTCACCACCTGCAGAACCACTCCTTTATTGGGGGTGTCTTGCTAATTGCCTATAATTTCCACCTGTTGTCTATTCCTTTTGCACAACAGCATGTGACATTTATTGTCAATCAGTGTTGCTTCCTAAGTGGACAGTTTGATTTCACAGAAGTGTGATTGACTTTGTGTTGTTTAAGTGTTCCCTTTATTGAGCAGTGTATGATATCCATATATATAGATTTCACTTTTGGGACTACTCAATTGTTTCCATAGTGCCACAAACTAAATCAAGTACGTCTTGATATGTAAATGACAGGTCTTTCACAAATCAGCCCAATTACTCAAATGTATTGATGTGTACCTTTTTGCTGTCCAGTACGAGGTTGCCTGGGAGTGTGTGTGACTATCTCTATGGCGCATGCAGAGGGAGGTTCGGAGGCAGTTTGGGTCAACAGTTGCGGGACTGTTCTCTCACCTGCGCCTCACAGTTCCATCTCATGTTCTACAGCACGAGACCCCTCCCCAATGTATTTGCAATGCCAATAGGTAAGAGACACTGATATATTGTAGACATGATTGTAGTATAAAATATCTTGGATGAAAACTAATATACATAAATTGTACTGAAAAAATGTGTATCAAAGTTCTGTTGGAAACAAGCCTCATGTAGGATTAAAATCTATAATAAAAATGTCCACCAATGTGTTAAAAGTACTACAGGAAATAATATATATTTTTATAATGTCCATAATATCTGCAGTAATAGTGGATAGTGTTTCACAGTATTACTTACCCGCAGTGATGTGATTGGCTGTGATATTCAACTATTGATTTCTCCTGCCATAGTGGCACCCGTTGTCAAAATGGGAAAGCTGTTATGTAGTGGATATCGGATCAAGTGGCCAGTGTAAAAATCGCTCTGCCATTTCCTGGTGGCTACAATTCTACACTGTTGGCTCAATTTCTGTGAGAAAAGAAGCACTGAATATTGTAGGAAATCATTGTGCCAAAATCAATGTGACGTACACTACCGTTTAAAAGTTTGGGGTCACTTAGAAATGTCCTTGTTTTTGAAAGAAAAGCAAAATAAATTTGTCCATTTAAAATAACATCAAATTGATCCGAATTACAGTGTAGACATTGTTAATGTTGTAAATGACTATTGTAGCTGGAAATGGCTGATTTTTAATGGAATATCTACATAGGCGTACAGAGGCCCATTATCAGCAACTGTCACTCCTGTGTTTGGGGGTAGAAGCTGTTTAGAAGCCTCTTGGACCTAGACTTGGCGCTCGGGTACCGCTTACCATGCTGTAGCAGAGATAAGTCTATGACTAGGGTGGCTGGAGTCTTTCACAATTTTCAGGGCCTTCCTCGGTATAGAGGTCCTGGATGGCAGGAAGCTTGACCCCAATGATGTACTGGGCTGTACGGACTACTCTCTGTAGTGCCTTGCGGTCGGAGGCCGAGCAGTTGGTCCCCCTTTGCTGCTATACCAGCCTCCACTCTTCTGGGAAGACTTTCCACTAGATGTTGGTACATTGCTGCGGGGACTTGCTTCCATTCAGCCACAAGAGCATTAGTGAGGTAGGGCACTGATGTTGGGCGATTAGGCCTGGCTCGCAGTTGGTGTTCCAATTCATTCCAAATTGTTTGATGGGGTTGAGGTCAGGGCTCTATGCAGGCCAGTCAAGTTATTCTCTGTGCAGGCCAGTCAAGTTCTTCCACACCGATCTCACAAACCATTTCTGTATGGACCTCGCTTTGTGCACAGGGGTATTGTCATGCTGAAACAGGAAAGGGCCTTCTCCAAACTGTTGCCACAAAGTTGGAAGCACAGAATCGTCTAGAATGTCCTTGTATGCTGTAGTGTTAATATTTCCCTTCACTGGAACTAAGGGGCCTAGCCAGAACCATGGAGAACAGCCCCAGACCATTATTCCTACTCCACCAAACTTTACAGTTGGCACTATGCATTGGGGCAGGTAGCGTTCTCCTGGCATCCGCCAAACCCAGATTAGTCCGTCGGACTGCCAGATGGTGAAGTGTGATTCATCACTCCAGAGAACGCGTTTCCAGTGTCCAATGGCGGTAAGCTTTACACCACTCCAGCCGACCCTTGGCATTGTACGTAGTGATCTTAGGCTTGTGTGCGGCTGCTCAGCCATGGAAACCCATTTCATGAAGCTCCCGAAAAAATAGTTATTGTGCAGACGTTGCCTCCAGAGGCAGTTGGGAACTTGGTAGTGAGGACAGACGATTTTTACGTGCTTCAGCACGGTCTCGTTCTGTGAGGTTGTGTGGCCTACCACTTTGCGGCTAAACTGTTTGTTGCTCCTAGATGTTTCCACTTCACAATAACAGCATTTACAGTTGACCGGGTTAGCATTAGCATGGCAGAAATTTGATGAACTGACTTGTTGGAAAGGTGGCATGTTATGACGGTACCACGTTGAAATCAGTGAGCTCTTCAGTAAGGGATATTCTACTGCCAATATTTGTCTATGGAGATTGCATGGCTGTGCTCAATTGTATACCTGTTAGCAACGTGTGTGTGTCCACATACTTTTGTATATATAGCGTATTTTAGGAGTTTTTTCTTCCAGCAGTTTCTCTGATGGTAATCTTGTGCAGTTAAAGGTCTGTTATGTTTTCTCCCTAGTCCTGTTGGCGTTCACTGCATGGATGGGGCAGAGGTACGGGTCTTTCCTGTCTCTCTACTCTCGTCATCATCGTGTTTAGATCAGAACTGTCTCTCTACCTGGGTCTGATGCTGCTCATGTCATTACTGAGTAGAAGGCTAGGGATCCTTCAACTGCTCTACTATGCCATTCCTGCAGGTGCTCTGTCACTAGGTAAATCTGTTATCAGAAAGACTAATTCTGGTTCTGGATAACTACAGGGTGTGCAGGCTTTTTCTCCAGCCCAGCACTAACACACCTGGCTAAGCTATAGTAGTTAGATGAGTTGGGTGTGCTGTAGCTTGCCTGGACCAAATGCATACATACCCTGTAGTTTTTCACGATTAGAAGTGTTATAAATGTATAAGCTCTTTTAGATGAACGTCTAATTTTGTCTCCTGTCTGTTTCAGCTTTGACTGTCGGCATTGACTCATTCTTCTGGAATAAGCTGATTTGGCCCGAGGGCCAGGTACTCTGGTACAACACCACCCTGAACAAGAGCTCCAACTGGGGAATATCCTTCACTTCACTCAATGCCTGTTATAAACCCATAACAATGTTCAAAGTCAACTAATTAAATAATTCACCACAGCTTTAGACACCTGCTTCTCCTTGATTGATTCTGAGTTAGTATAAACGTTTGTGATAATATTATGAAATGGGTTAATTTTCCACTCACCACGGAGAGCCCACTTTTGACCTGAAAACAACTTGCTACCTTTCCTTGACTTTCTCCCCCAGTAAACTGCCCCCTTTCTGTGGTACTTCTACTCTGCTCTGCCCTGTGGTCTAGGCTGCGCAGTGCTGTTCGTCCCCTTAGGCCTGCTTGACAGACGGACACGCACCCTGCTGCTGCCTACTGTAGGATTTATCCTGCTCTACTCTTTCCTGCCCCATAAGGAGCTACGCTTTATCCTCTACACCTTCCCTGTGCTGAATATAGTGGCCGCACGGGGCTGCTCCTACATGTAAGGAGAAAAAGGCTGTTATTGGCATGATTGTTGTCTGTTCAGGGAGGTCAATTTAGTGTTAATGTTGGAAAAACATGATTAGTGCATATTTTTATATTTTTGGCCTTCAGGATGTTGGAGTCACAGTTCAATTGTCTTTCAGGGGACATGTTGTATGGACAGAGAAAACACATAAAATTAATGTTGAAAACCTTTTAATTCTCTGTCCTACAGTCTGAACAACTACCACAAATATTGGATGTATAAACTTGGCTCCTTAATCGTGGTTGGCTAGTTGGTGACAAATGCTGCATACTCCAACATATCTCTGTACGTGTCCCATCACAACTACCCTGGAGGCCGGGGGGGTGCAGATACTGCATAAACTAGTACCATCTACATCAGGTAAGAGCAGTGATGTAGTAGAGAGTAAATGCGCGTCAAGGCTGTTTACACACCTTAATTATTTTGAGTGAGCGTTTAACCACCTTTTGCAGAAAAAGTATTAAAAGTATAGTAGGGAGCATTCATTTACTCACTATCACTTGGTAAGAGGTTATACATTTTTTTGTTATATCAGTTACCAAATCAGACAGTGAGCAAAATGTCATGGTTGCAAAAACACTGATTTAAAGGTTGTATGTAAATCCATTGCTTCTCAGATGTCTCATTTCTTAGAACTGAACAGAAACTGGAGGTTAGTTTGACTAGGTTTTCTATTCTGGAATATAACTGTTTCCAACCTTCTAAAGGCATTCTAAGGATTCAGCTTTGTGTTCTATTGTCAGGTACGACAAGAGAGAAGACATTGGCCCTGGACACCCTGATATGAAGACATACTCCTATGTTCTGATGGAGGCCAATGCCACCCACATAGCACTACTCAAAGACTCCCACGTGCCTTTGGCCTTCATCCAAGGTTACAGCAACATGACATTGAATGCCTTTTGGTTTCCTTTCTTCAGTATAACCCTGGGAGACAAACTGTTGTTGCTAGAAAGAGTACCTGACCCTGAGCATCCCAGTTGAACTGAGGAAAGTGATGTAGTTTTTCAGGATTTAGTATTTTCTTATGACCAAATTGTAAATAACAACTAAATTGCAGTGTATTGAGTTCTGTTTTCAATCACTCTTTTGGGATATGTTGGTTGGAACCAGATATTGATAGGATCACCTGCTTTGTCATTTACATATTAAAAAAAAAAAATCTGGTTAGGCCAGCTTAGATCTCCTTTCACATGCAAAGTGTATACAGTCCTTTCATTACTTCAAATTAAATTAATCCATAATCCTCCAATTTTACTCCACCAAACCAGGTAACTGGTTTAATGTCTAACACTTCCTCCAAACAGTGGTCAGATAACCCAAGTTCAATAACTGCCATCCTTCAAAACAGTGCATTTAAAAAAAATCTGAAATAAGTTCAAAGAACTCATTATGCTAGTTCTCCATTTAATGTTTTCTATATGAACAAAACAGCTCATTGTGAGCTTTGGAAAGAAACTGAAGAGGAAATGTTTGACTTACAAGGAAGTACTTGTGCCACTTGAGGCAATATTACATGCTTTGAGACCACTTTTCTCCCTACTAAACATGACATCACACTAAGTGAAATTGGCAGGTAGTGCCCCAACTTTTCTAGTAAGAACATATTTTGTTGCCAAACATTTGCTAGTGTCCCCTACCAAACATGGCAATTTCTGTACACAAAGCATAAAAAAAAATAAAAAATACAGGAACAAAGGATTACATAAGAAACCTTTTATTTACAAATGACCACAATTTGCATGGTTCCAGTCTGAATGCTTCCACATTTGAAATTAAGTTCAACAATCATTATAAATGTACAGTACATTTTACTTGACAACCCATAATTTAATCCCTTGAAAATAAATGTAATTGTGCTAAAGACATATCAAACAAATTGCTTCTGAAAAAAATACAGCAATCTTGCATAATATTAAAATATTTCAGCAAGTAAAAAAAAAAGCAACTTCTAAATTGACAGTACCATGAGCCACATTCATAATGAAATAAATAACAAACTTAACATCTTTCAGTCACAGCATTTATTTTTGGGCAATGTATTCATTTAGAAAAAAAAACAGCATCTTGTTTCTAATATTAAGCCATTTAAATTGAAAGACTTGATTTGCGCATCAAAGTATTTACAGCATTTTGACCTGAATTAGTTTTGGATAAGGCACAAGGAGAGAGAAGACAAAATTAAGACACAGGAACAAATGTTCACAACCCCTACCGCTAAATGCACCCCTCCCTCCCTGACACTTTTCACTGAGTCTCTGACTGATGCAAGTTCTAAAGTGTTGACAGTAGTACACAAAATGCAATTAAGAATAACTTAATTAACAATTCCAAATGCGCTCATGATTTGAAAATGAAGCTCAGTGTATTGTCTATTCTCCTTTTAGTTACCCCTGAATCTAAAAAGTTACCCCTGTCATTTCACAGTTCTATGAATTGGACCTTGCTAAGGAGCCTCATAAGCAATGGTTATAAATCAGTGCTGATAATAAATTAAGGGTAGGTTGACCTTTAGAAAGAGAAGCCCCTCCATGTTTTCTAGTAATGGCATGGGCTGATTCAGAGCGCAGTTCACACTGGCTGTGCTGAACAGAATCTCTGCTGGGACAATGCTGGGAGGGCAGCCCACATAGCGGACAGCGACCTTGGCAAGGTCAGGCCACAGTAACTTCTTCAGGTTCCAGTAGTCCAGTGGATCACAGCTTTGATCAAGTATGTCCTCCTCCAAGTATTCCAGCACTGCCAGCTCTGATGATTTTGGCTTGTCCTCCTGTTTTATCTTGTGTCTGATGTCATCCATGAGTGCCCAGAGGTTGTCCTTGTTTGAGGGAGAACTGCTTGATGAAACTGGGACCTCTCCACCACATCCGTTGGATAGTGAAGGCTTTATCTCAATTGAGGTAGAAAGGGACACCTGAAGTTCACTGATGAGATCTTGTTTGCATTGCTCCGCTTCTTCCTCTGTGAACAAGGAAGTCTTGTAACGCGGGTCCAGCATTGTCGCCCAAGTGTACCTGGGGTCGTGTAGGGTCGACGACATCCTGCTCACCATCGCTTCCTTCAGAGACTTGAGCATGTTGTCGATGCCCATTGTCTCGTCAAAGAGCATGTCTATCTTCCGGTTGAGGATGTGGATCAGTGGTATGACTTGACCCAAAGTGGCAGTGCGATTGCTCATCTCCCTGCAGGCCACTTCGAAGGGCTTCAACGCATTGCATACCGACTGCATCACTTCCCACTGGTCGCAACTGATCATTTCCCTGAAGTTGCACTCTATTGACATCTCGTCGACCGCTTTCTTTTGTTCCACCAGACGTTCAAGCATGAAGAAGGATGTCCTCCATTTTGAGGGAACGTCCTGGATGAGGCAATTTTCAGGTAGCTGGTAAACCTTCTGCAATTCTGCCAACTTCTCCTTTGCTTTGTCTGAGCGATACACACGCTCGCAAATCTTCCGAGCGTTGCTTAGAAGGTTCTGGACCATCCTCTGACTCTTTATGGCTTCGTTCACAATTAGATCTATTGTGTGGCCAAAGCACTGCATGATGACATGGTTGTTGTCCTCCAGGACGTTCGCAATAGCATTGTTGTCGGTTACAGTGAATCCTTTCTTCAACCCTAAGGAGCTGATCCAGGTGTCCCAGAAGTATTCAAGCTGCTTCTGTATATTGAGCGTGTCATGGTCACAGTCTATCTGTGACACACTGAGGAGAGCGGAGCAGTGAAAGTCCTCGCCCTGAGGTCTAACACATGATTCGTATGAAACCCAGTGGGCAGTAAGAGTCAGAAATTCCCGAGTCTGGCTAGTGACCCAGATGCTTGTTGTAAAATGGACAATACCACTCTCAGCCTCTTTCAGGTGTGTGAGAACAACCTCCTTCACCCTCTCATACATGTCTGGTATGGCAGTGCTGGTGAAATACGAAGAGGAGGGTAGAGAATACTGGGGTTGAAGATACTCCAGTAATCGATTCAAACCAGTGTTCTCTACTAAGGCTGATGGCTGAAGATCCAGTGCAAGCATTTCGGCAACGAGTTTGGTGATTATTTTGGCAACCGGGTGGTATTCATCAAATCTTTCACAGTTTTCATCATACACAGAAGAAGTGTCCATGAGTTCGTGTTTAACGTGAATTTCAGCAGACGGCACATCACCTGAGATAGTACTGTTACTTTCAAGAACATTTCCATGAAATCTCTGCATGTGCCTGAATAAACAACTAGTTCCGAGGTTTGTCGTCTTTTTGCCCCGACTTATTGTGCGGCTACAGTGCAAACAAACCACCTTAGTGGGATCAGAAGGGGAAATAGAAAAATGATTCCACAACTTTGATGTCTTTTTACTGAACACAGAGTTATGTGGCTTTTTCTCTTTGGCAGGGCTGTTAGTCAGTTTGGCTGGAACAGCCTCAGCAGCAGAGAGAGTAGCATAGGGATGAGGTGAGGAGTCCTTATCATTTGTGCTTTTTTGGTTTTTGAGGACATCTGGGTGCCTTCTCATTAGATGCCTCATCAAACAGCTGGTTCCGAAGTCTCCCCGTTTACCCCGGCTGATGACACAGGGACAGTATCGGCAGAGGGCTTTAAGCTGATCCACTGGAGAGACGATGAAATGGTGCCACACTTCAGATTTCACACGTTTCATGATTTTTTTATTTTGTTGGAAAATTGAACTCGCCAGATCCTCTTTCAGGCCTGAGCCCTCTAGAGACAGATCACACATTGAGGGAGGTAAAGGAACATCCTCATCTCTAAGTCCAAAGCAGAGATTGAGGGAGGAATCCTGTTCTGATTGGTTTATTGTGTCAGACTCCTCCTTCACGTCCATGCTTTCATCTTCGTTATGGGGCATTTCGTCAGATATTGTTTCTGGGGAGGATGGAGCGAAAGGGGATTCTTTTTTAATCTCCACTACAGAGTCCTGATGCAGCTGAGAGCGAGACAATAGTGTTGTTGGGTTTGTATATGGTGGTGGGATGTTCGAGCCCTGTCCATTTTCTTCAATGACAATTCCTCTGTGGGCTCTCCACATATGGCGAATCAGACAGCTTGTGCCCAGGTCTTTTCCATTTTTACCCCTGCTAAATTCATTCATGCAGTGTATGCATACTGCTTTGGAACTGTCAGCAGGGGACAGGTAGAAATGCTTCCACACAGCTGATCTTCTACGAGAACTTGAGTTTTTGGGAGTTGCAGCGAGGCTCTCACACCCACCTCCATCCATCGCTTCTTCATGGTTGTTGTTGGAATGTGAGGATGAGACTGTGCCAGTGTCGTTTTTGGCACCCTTTTCAAGTTTTGGTAACACTTCTTTTTCTTTGGATGATATGTCAGAGCCCTCTGCTGAAGAGGTGGACGGTGAAGAGTTTGTTTGTGAGGCAGGAGTAGTAATGCTAGCTGCCAGGCTTCCGTTATTTGATGAATTTGAGGGGGGTATTACAGATGAGGCAACTGAGGCAGTCAGAGTATTTGAGGAGAGGTCACCATCTTGTAAAAGCACAGTGGGATGAGCCCTTCGTACGTGCCTCATTAAACAACTTGTACTTAGGTCCTTCTCGTTCTTACCTCGACTGAACTCTTTCATGCAGTACATACAGATTGCTTTGGTACTATCGCGTGGAGATATGCAGAAATGGTTCCAGGCAGGGGATTTCTTCCTGGGATTAGCATTAGTGGGACTTCTCATGGATGACAATAGGCTTTGAGTGACAGCATCCATCGCAACATCATAAAGAGTGCTTGTGTACCCACTAAGCATACTACTGTAATCATCTGTATTGTCATCTGTATCGTCTCTAGTAACAAAGGGGCCTACAGAACTATCATACGATAACCTTTCATCCTCTTGGGTCTCCTTCATACTGTTTGGATCCTCCTCTTCCTCATTATGTTCAGATGTGCCATTTTCTATCTTGACCGCAGTGTTAAGATTTAGGATTTTATTTGAAATGGCTGGAGAAGTAGGCCCAAGAGAGTCCTCTTTATCACATACCTCATCTGCTTCATTGACAGACTCATTAATTGTTAATTGTCCATCAACCTGAGAAATAGAAAAATTGTCTGGTTCCTCCTCGTGAATAGAAGCCACGGGTGAAGAGTCTTTAGCCAGTGTTTTAGACGGACAAAAGGTTTTTGCGTCTGCAGTGTCATGGGGGGTGATGCTGTATGATTTAAACACGTAGCCATCTTGCCCCTCAATTTTTAGACATGTTCCTTTTGCCTCTCTTTTCTTGTTTTCTATGCCATTAGTTTCTGAGTCTACTACATCTTCACTCTTAAGAGAGAGGTCTTCCTCTCCATCCATGTTAGCCGACCAAAGTTCTGGGGGAAAATCAATTTCTTATCGAATACAGCTTGCCAAAAGTTCATGAGTGTGTGAGCATTTCTCACGCCAAAGTTTCAGTCTTGTCCAGATCAGAAGGAGCAAGCTTGTAGTCCATTTTCTCTATTTACGAAAGTGTCAAGAGACGTTTCCACCTTTTCTAGTCGGCTCTGGAATGAGAGAGAAATTCAATAAAACATTTGATATTTCAGCAAATAGCAGATAAAAACAAGTTGACCGACTAGAAACTGTTTATAGCATGTCAGGCTGCAATCCAAAGGTCCTCCTCACATTACCCCTAAAATGGGTGTTTGAGATTATATTATATTAGCCATGCTTAGCGGTATGACAGTGTAGAGTTCTACCTGATAATTAATTGCACCCACCTGGTGTCCCAGGTCTAAATCAGTCCCTGATTAGAGAGGAACAACTAAATAAAATGCAGTGTAACTGGCTTCGAGGTCCAGATTGATACTAGCCTACCATTGTTTAGGTGGTATCCCACCCAAAACATGTACATTCAATTGGTTTCAATGTTGGTGCGCATTGCTTCCAGCAATGACTAACTTTGGGATCCTTTAAACCCTATTTTATTTGTTTACCTTTATTTAACTAGGCAAGTCAGTTTTAAGAACAAATTCTTATTTTCAATGAAAAAATGTAAAGTCTAGCATTCATTGGTGACATTTTATCAAAATTCAGTAGTAGGTATGTTAATAATTTAATTAAATGGGAGTATAATTTCCCAATTTATGATAGAAAAATAGCCTAAAACACAATACATTGTTATTGGTTATCAAATTAAAACGGTTTCATGGTTGCCACAGTAAATAAACCTTATTAGCAATGTCTTTAATTTGCCTAAAAAATAAACTGCTTATTTACACAGGGATAGTGAGTTCTTTAAGATCAACTAACCCAGAACAAGAGACGAATGGGGAATTAATCGTTATTCGTGCATGCAGCCAGCCAGCTACCAGCAAACCACAACAAATGTTGTGTTTCACAAACTGTAGCAACCACAGACATAATCCGATTGGATCATAATTATGTCTGGAATCTAGACAAATCAACTAGAGTAGTATCATACTCCCTTTTCTAACTAGAACGTTATCCAACTGCTAACGAGCTAGTTAGCGTGACAGCTAACTAGTTAGCTTGACAGCTAGCTAGCTACATGAGCCTTATTTCCTGATACAGCGTTAGTTGGCTGGCTAGTACTTTTCCGGGTAGAGTTAGCTAACGAGCAACATCCAGGATTACGGTGTGACACATTGTTTTGCTTTAAAATAGTAGCTATTTCACTCAACTCATAATTTGGAGCCAATTGAGGTAATGCTAACCCTAGCTAGCCAGCCAAGTTAATAGCAATGCCAGTGTCTGAGGCTAGCTAGGTTAGCTACACAAAAACACACAAACACTGTATAGGTTTCTAAAACAGAAATCGGAAACCATAACTTCACAAACGGACTATCCTTTCAACTACATATATGAAGCAGCCTGTGTATTAACTGGCAACAGTATCCGATAGAGTATGGAACCTGGTCGTGCCAGCTAGCTAGGCCACACTGGGCATAACCTGTCTGGTGAGACAGAACCAGATCCTTCCCTGGTATTAGAACAGAAGAACCACAAACCAACCGAATCAGCCCAGTACATTACTCACGACGTTATTTTAACAAAGATACCCCCTAGAAATCACAGACCAAGATAGTATACATACCTTGAAATCTTAGTGTATAAATCACTGGCTTTCTGTTACTAAACAGTTAAATACGACACATTTGATTGATCCAGAGGGGGATTTGCTTTGTCTCCTAGCAGTTCACATTCAGTTGAAGCAGGTCCACACAGCGTCGGACGGAAGAAACACGCTTTATGATGTCACTGGGTTGAAGGGTTTTCCAATATGGCGACAGGGACAATAAAAAAAACTAAAATTCGTCGATAAAGCAACACTTCTTAATAGATCGATACGTGCATACTACTTCTTGACAGATGTTAGCATTATTGGCATTGTTTTGCATATGCCATCGCCAATACAGGGACAATAATCAATTTGACCAACGGTGTTGTTTGTTTTTCTCCTGCTATTACTGCTCTGAAATTTTAACCTTACCAACGGGGTTTCTTGACCTGAAGTGTCTCTCCCAGGGGCACTGAAATCATCACGGGTGGGCATATGGTTTACAAAACAAAACTCGACACATTTATGAACATATTTGACTTGTCTTATTTCTTGAAGCACAGGCATTGTTATGAAAGGCTTGTTGTATAGTCATTGTTCACTAATCACTGCTGAGAACAATGAATGTGACATCTAAATGCTACTATATGTGGAGTGAGTCTAAATTTAGACAGTCTGTCTCAACCAGCATGAAACGGGAATTTGAATGTTAATACAGACTGAATTTAGAACAAATTACTAGGCTGCATGTATGTAAATCCTCATGCATGCTTTGAGGCTTCACAGGACAGGGGGAAGATGGGGCCAAAGATGGTGTATAGTTTACTCTGGCCATTTGTGAACATATTTGAAAGGTTCCTGTCTGTGTAAGTGGGCTTTCCCTCTCACACGTGAGCATGCTTTCTCGCATGAGCTCATGTTTCCTCCATAATATCTGCCATGCTCACGCGGGAGGCAACATCTGGTTCAAAGGTATTTTTGTTATTTTATTAGGATCCCAATTAGCTGTAGTGAAAGCAGCAGCTACTTTTCCTGGGGTCCACATGAAACATGACATATTACAGAAAATGTATAGACAAGAACTGCTCAAGGACAGAACATATCTAAAAACAGCACACACAGCCTACATATCAATACATACACACAAAATATCTAGGTAAAATAGGGAAGCGGCATTGTGCTGTGAGGTGTTGCTTTAGCTGTTTTTTTAATTTTTAAACCAGGTTTGCTGTTCATTTGAGCAATATAAGATGGAAGGGAGTTCCATGCAATAATGGCTCTATATAATACTGTATGCTTTCTTGAATTGGTTCTGGATTTGGGGACTGTGAAAAACCCCTGGGGCAACTGGGAAAAAATAGTTTTGAATGGTCATCAACTCGATATTCCAAGTAAGGAACTTGGGCCTCTTTGTAGAGCTCCAACTTTCCGACCAGAAGATCACTGACGTTATGATTTAACATAGTTTCCTCCTCCCCACCCCACAGAGTTCCCAGTTGTCTTGAAAGCACCATAAAGCAATGATTGATGTATTTAAAAGGGCAGTGGCCATGCTGACAGCGATCCACAATCCACAACCTGTTTTTCAACTATTTGTTCAGTACTGCACAGTCTGTTAAATTGAATGTTCCAGAATTTAAAAACTTACTGAACACTGCCCTGTTATATTTAGTGTCCCCTCAGTACTTACAATGCACACTTGAGGAGTTGAGTGGCTCCGTTTCTATGGTAAGCTTAAAGGGGCAGCTGAACATTTGTCTCTTTTGATATTTTGTCTGAAAGTTGAGCAAAATACCACATTACTTCTTATTAGTCATACACTCCTTGTTTTATAAACATTACTAAGCATACTCATGCATTTTGATGTGTTTTTTGGTGTAATTAATGGCTGGTAAAAAAAATGAGTGGCTGGTAGATTTTTTACATTTACCTGCCACAGTGGCTGGTAGACAAAAAAGTTAGTTGTATTCCCTGGTAGCAAGGACTGAGAAGTGAGAATGAGATAGTCAGGTGTCATACATACATTCACTGTCACTCACCAATGCAGGATAGGAAGGGTATGTCGTGAAAATCACTGATGTCATGATTTGACCTCGTTTTTCCCCCAGAGTTCCAAGTTTACCACAAATGTACCGGTTCAACAGACACAATCACTGTGTCACGTTGTTTATAAGAATGATCCAACCAAGGCGCAGCGTACTTTGAGTTCCACATAATTTTTATTAATAAAGTGAAACTTAAGCAAAGACGAAACAAATAAAGAATAAACTAACCGTGACGATAATGCAGTGCTAACAGGCAACTAAACATAAACAATATCCCATAAACCACAGGTGGAAAAATGCAACTTAAGTATGATCCCCAATTAGAGACGATTACCAGCTGCCTCTAATTGGGAATCATACACAAACCCCAACATAGAAAATCAAACCTAGAACCCCACATAGAAATAATAAACAAGACTAAAACCCCTAGTCAAGCCCTGACCTACTCTACCATAGAAAATACATGTTTTCTAAGGTCAGGACGTGACACACTGTCACCATGCAATCCTTAGGCTATACATTTATGTGGTTAAAAGCAGGGCTTGAATTGAGGGGGTATGTGAGGATATAGGCCTAAACCTTGTTATTTAGGCAGGTAAAAAGCATATGCTTGTTTGCTTAGCCTTAGAAAAAAAAACAGTCTGGGTTATACAAAGTGATCATATCCACATCGATGGGACAGTAGTGGAGAGGGTAGTAAGTTTTAAGTTCCTCGGCGTACACATCAGACAAACTGAATTGGTCCACCCACACAGACAGCATCGTGAAGAAGGCGCAGCAGCGCCTCTTCAACCTCAGGAGGCTGAAGAAATTCGGCTTGTCACCAAAAGCACTCACAAACTTCTACAGATGCACAACGCATCACCGGGGGAAAACTACCTGCCCTCCAGGACACCTACACCACCCGATATCACAGGAAGGCCATAAAGATCATCAAGGACAACAACCACCCGAGCCACTGCCTGTTCACCCCGCTATCATCCAGAAGGCGAGGTCAGTACAGGTGCATCAAAGCAGGGACCGAGAGACTGAAAAACAGCTTCTATCTCAAGGCCATCAGACTGTTAAACAGCCACCACTAACATTGAGTGGCTGCTGCCAACACACTGACTCAACTCCAGCCACTTTAATAATGGGAACTGATGGGAATTGATGTAAAATATATCACTAGTCACTTTAAACAATGCTACTTAATATAATGTTTACATACCCTACATTACTCATCTCATATGTATATACTGTACTCGATACCATCTACTGCATCTTGCCTATGCCGTTCTGTACCATCACCCATTCATATATCTTTATGTACATATTTTTTATCCCTTTACACTTGTGTGTATAAGGTTGTAGTTTTGGAATTGTTGGGTTAGATTACTCGTTGGTTATTACTGCATTGTCGGAACTAGAGGCACAAGCATTTCGCTACACTCGCATTAACATCTGCTAACCATGTTTATGTGACAAATACATTTGATTTGATAAAGTGATCTAGGCTATAATAAAGATTAACTCCACAATTCATTTCTGCATAGTCTACTAGCCTATCGAAGGTCTTGCTCAGCCTCATCATTACAGGAAAAGTTTGGTTATTTAATTAAATGCTCCCTAATTTAGAATATTAGTGGTAAGCTCGGGATCGGGATGGGTCTATTCATAGACCAAACAGTTTAACGGGTACACCTTTTATTCAGGGGAATCGCATTGAATCAGGCTATTCATTTCAGTGCAGTTGCTTTATTACCCATAACTTTAACTGAAACGGAACCAAAAACATCCCAGCCTGTTTTGATCGCAGCTCATGATGAAGCCTGAACATTTCAGCAGTATGTCATTGATTTAGCTAACAATCGGCTACAGATTTGACACAAAGGAAGACATGCATTAATCTGGGTTTGACAAATAACCTGACGAGGATCCTTTGACTTTCCCCCATATTGTGTTCCCAATTAGGCGACTGATTTAGACCTGGGACACCAGGTGGGTGCAATTAATTATCAGGTAGAACTCTACACTGTCATACCGCTAAGCATGGCTAATATAATATAATCTCAAACACCCATTTTAGGGGTAATGTGAGGAGGACCTTTGGATTGCAGCCTGACATGCTATAAACAGTTTCTAGTCGGTCAACTTGTTTTTATCTGCTATTTGCTGAAATATCAGAGAATCTTGTTTCTCATGGTCTGAGAGTCTTTAAGTGCCTTTTGGCAAACTCCAAGCGGGCTGTCATGTGCCTTTTACTGAGGAGTGGCTTCCGTCTGGCCACTCTACGATAAAGGCCTGATTGGTGGAGTGCTGCAGAGATGGTTGTCCTTCTGGAAAGTTCTCCAATTACGACATAGGAACTCTGGAGCTTCATCAGAGTGACCATTGGGTTCTTGGTACCCTCCCTGACCAAGGCCCTTCTCCCCCTATTTGTCAGTTTGACCGGGTGGCCAGCTCTAGGACAACTTCTTCCATTTAAGAATGATGGAGGAAACTGTGTTCTTGGGACCTTCATTGCGACATCAAATTGGTACCCTCACCGAGATCTGTGCTTCAACACAATCCTGTCTCAAAGCTCTGCGGACAATTCCTTCGACCTCATGTCTTAGTTTTTGCTCCGACCTGCACTGTCTCCTGTGGGACCTTATATAAACAGGTGTGTGTATTTCCAAATCATGTCCAATCAATTGAATTTACCACAGGCGGACTCCAATCAAGTTGTAGAAACATCTTAAGGATGATTAATGGAAACAGGATGTATCTGAGCTCAATTTCGAGTCTCATAGCAAAGGGTCTGAATGCTTATGTAAAGAAGATATTTGTTTTTATTTTTAATAAATGTGCACACATTTCAAAAATCTGTTTTCACTTTGTCGTTATGGGGTATTGTATGTAGATTGATGGTAAAAACTATTTAATACATTTTAGAATATGTCTGTGATGTAACTAAATGTGGAAAAGTCAAGGTGTCTGAATACTTTCTCATATGCCTCCCCCATTCAATTCAGTTTGAGTGTGAATGTGTAGGCCTAGTGACAGTGGAAAAATAAACCCATATAGCTCCAGCACACAATGGAATGTAGGGGTAGTGTATTACAATGTAACATATTGATAAGATTCATACTGTTACAGTATCTAGAGTTTACAAAATAGTACAATATCTTATAGCACCACGTGTGTCACGATCGTCGTATGGAATGGACCAAGGCGCAGCGTGGTATGCGTACATTCTCTTTTAATAAATGAAACCCGAACAAAAACAACTAAATCAACGACCGAAACGTGAAGCTATACAAATAGTTCTGACAGGCAACTAAACATAGACAAGATCCCACGAAACACAAAGGGGAAATGGCTGCCTAAATATGATCCCCAATCAGAGACAACGATAAACAGCTGTCTCTGATTGGGAACCATATCAGGCCAACATAGAAATAAAAATGTACCTAGATGACCCACCCAAGTCACCATCACGCCCCAACCAACACAGAGAAAAACCAGCTTACTATGATCAGGGCGTGACAATGTGTATATTTTCATTTCAAATGTATTTAATCCATTAAATAAATAATACTAGAACATCAAATTACATTATTGTACACTAGCCTACTCCCCTATCAACACAGGAAATAATATTTTCTACGTGTTTTGGACAATACGTTATCAACTCATTATCAACAAAATGTAATTATTTTCAAATAAACCAAATTTGCCTTAACACAGTTAATCATTTCCTAACAATATCACAACTTAAATATAGCCTACTTATTCCTCAATAGAATTAAGGACATCTCTGTAATTATTTTAATCTTCTCTAACAGGTTGACTACACCGCTCACATCGTGTGCATGAGCGTTTCAAAATAAATGTAGAAATCTATATTATTCAATTATTGCACCCACACTGCTCGCGAGCGTCTGCGTTGCCAAGGGCTAAAATAGAAGTCAGTTCTATTTCTGACGCAGATCGTGCTGCAAGTCCTGCCTCTCCCATCTCCTCATTGGTTTATAGAAGCAGATACCCACATACCATCATCTCCTCATTGGTTTATAGAAGCAGGTACCCACGTGCCATCTCCTCATTGGTTATACCCACGTGGGTGACTGAAAGACGAATGAGGTTGGTGGCGGTAATACACCTAATTTATGAAAGTTGCCGATCACAATATAAAGTCAAGAGAAGATAAAGCCTGGAAGGAGGAGAGATGACTAGAAATGATTTGGTTGACCATTTTATGTGTGGTTTAATTGGCGGAGTAGAGGACCTTGTGCATTTCAGGCAAAATAACAACTCAATGTTTATATCCCAAGACAAATTAGCTAGCAACAGCAAGCTAGCTAAATAGGACAAATTAGCTAGCAAGTGCAAGCTAAATTGCCATACATGTTTAATGCTTTTAGACCTGTCCCCAAATTAATATAATTGGTTCAGAGTTTGTTTTGATATTTTAACCTGAGTGTCGTGATCGCGTTTGGTGTGGGGGGACAAAATACATTTATGCATGTTGGCGCACGATGGTGCACGCACGCAGATGGTTTGGGTTCCGAGTAAAGAAACTATCTGGGGAAGTCACTCGCAAAAATTGCATTTGCAACTTGTAAAAAAACAAACGTCTGTGTCGCCGCGGAGCTGAATGTCTGTGTCGCCGCCGAGCTCTCAAATACTGTGCCCGTCTCTCACTCTTTGAACGAACACTGTTATTCGTATTCCTTGGGATGTCCGTACACTGAACCCTAAACTATAACCCTTACCTAACACTAAACGTAACCCTTACCATAACCATTTTACATTTCTACTTGATTGAGGTAGGGATATCCCAAGGATCCCAAAAAGCACAGACCCTCTGGGAAAGCCTATGAATTCCTCTATTCGACTGAAAGCCACAGACACAAATCTTATTGGTTGTCTGATGTAGGCTACTGGAAACAACAGTCTGTGATTGGCTAACAACATTTAGATCTGTATACAGCTAGATAAGATAATGAGGTGTTGAGGGAAAGACAGATTACCTATAAATTGGACAAAATATTTTCTAGGCAATTAGCGCTAACAGGAAATACACAAGCCGTAGGCTACACTATAGCGCAAGGTGGCTACATCGTAATGTCGGCTTGCACAGAAAAAAACGGTACATTTCTAACATTTATGGTTGAGATTTAATTAATATAAAATATGCAACTTATGACTTTCATTAACACACAGGCGTCAAGCAGATGTTAGTAATGCATTGGTATGACGACATCAATTAAATGTATTTATAAAGCCCTTTTTACATCAGCCGATGTCACAAAGTGCGATACAGAAACCCAGCCTAAAACCCCAAACAGCATGCAATGTAGATGTAGAAGCACAGTGGCTAGGAAAAATGTCCTAGAAAGGCAGGAACCTAAGAAGAAACCTAGAGTGGAACCAGGCTCTGAGGGGTGGCCAGTCCTCTTCTGGCTGTGCCGGGTGGAGATAATAACAGTACATGGCCAAGATGTTCAAATGTTTATACAAATAATAATAATCACAGTGGTTGTAGAGGGTGCAACAGGTCAGCACCTCAGGAGTAAATGTCAGTTGGCTTTTCATAGCCGACTACTCAGAGTTAGAGACAACAGGTGCGAGAGAGAGAGAGAGAGAGAGAGAGAGAGAGAGAGAGAGAGAGAGACAACAGGTGCGAGAGAGAGAGAGAGAGAGAGAGAGAGAGAGAGAGAGAGAGATGAAAACAGCAGGTCTGGGACAAGGTAGCACATCTGGTGAACAGGTCAGGGTTCCACAGCTGCAGGCAGAACAGTTGAAACTGGAGCAGCGCCACCACCAGGTGGACTAGGGACAGCAAGGAGTCATCAGGCCAGGTAGTCCTGAGGCATGGTCCTAGGGCTCAGGTTCTCCGAGAGAGAGAAAGAAAGAAATAAAGGAAGAGAGAAAAAGAGAAAATTAGAGAGAGCATACCTAAAATTCACACAGCACACCGGATAAGACAGGAGAAATACTCCAGATATAACAGACTGACCCTAGCCCCCCGACAAAAACTATTGCAGAATAAAAACTGTAGGCTGAGACAGGAGTGGTCAGGAGACACTGTGGCCCCGTCCGACGATACCCCCGGACAGGGCCAACCAGGCAGGATATAACCCCACCCAATTATAACCCCCACCCCCTCACACCACTAGAGGAATATCTTCAAACCACCAACTTTAGGCCGAGTATAGCCCACTAAGATCTCCCCCACGGCACAAACTCAAGGGGGGCGCCAACCCGGACAGGAAGATCACGTCAGTGACTCAACCCACTCAAGTGACGCACCCCTCCTAGGGACGGCATGGAAGAGCACCAGTAAGCCAGTGACTCAGCCCCCGTAGTAAGGTTAGAGTTAGAGAATCCCAGTGGAGAGAGGGGAACCGGCCAGGCAGAGACAGCAAGGGTGGTTCGTCGCTCCAGTGCCTTTCCATTCACCTTCACACCCCTGGACCAGACTACACTCAATCATAGGACCTACTGAAGAGATGAGTCCAATAAAGACTTAAAGGTTGAGACCGAGTCTGCGTCTCTCAAATGGATAGGCTGACCATTCCATAGAAATTGAGCTCTATTGGTACACATCCAGTGGATAAGGAGCCGTTTATTATGTTCAACATAGGAGGGCCAAGCACAGGAAGCAGCTCTTTCAGTAGTTTAGTTGGAATTAGGGTCCAGTGTGCAGCTTGAAGGTTTAGAGGCCATGACTATTTTCATCAATGTGTCAAAAAAACTTGTGTCTCCCTTGATCCAAAGTCCTGGCAGTGTTGTGCAGACTCAGGACAACTGAGCTTTGTAGAAATACGCAGATTTAAAGAGGAGTCCGTAATTTGCTTTCTAATGATCATTATCTTTTCGTCAAAAAGTTCATGAATTTATCACTGCTGAAGTGAAAGCCATCCTCTCTTGGGGAATGCTGGTTTTTAATTAGCTTTGCGACAGTATCATAAATAAATGTTGGATTGTTTTTATTCTCCTCAATTAAGTTGGAAAAATAGGATGATCAAGCAGCAGTGAGGGCTCTTCGATACTGCACGGTACCATCTTTCCAAGCTAATCGCAAGACTTCCAGTTTGGTGTAGCGCAATTTCCGTTCCAATTTTCTGGAAGCTTGCTTCAGGGCTCGGGTATTTTATGTATACCAGGGAGCTAGTTTTTTTTTTTTTTTTTTTTTTTTTAACCCATTTTTCTCCCCAATTTCGTGGTATCCAATTGTTTTTAGTAGCTACTATCTTGTCTCATCGCTACAACTCCCGTACGTGCTTGGGAGAGACGAAGGTTGAAAGTCATGCGTCCTCCGATACACAACCCAACCAAGCCGCACTGCTTCTTAACACAGCGCGCATCCAACCCGGAAGCCAGCCGCACCAATGTGTTGGAGGAAACACCGTGCACCTGGCAACCTTGGTTAGCGCGCACTGCGCCGGGCCCGACACAGGAGTCGCTGGAGCGCGATGAGACAAGGCCAATTGTGCGTCGCCCCACAACCTCCCGGTCGCGGCCGGTTACGACAGAGCCTGGGCGCGAACCCAGAGTCTTTGATGGCACAGCTGGCGCTGCAGTACAGCGCCCTTAACCACTGCACCACCCGGGAGGCAGGGAGCTAGTTTCTTATGATATGTTTTTTGTTTTTAGGGGTGCGACTGCATCTAGGTTATTACGCAAGGTTAAATTTAGTTCCTCAGTTAGATGGTTAAACAATTTTTGTACTCTGAAGTCCTTGGGTAGGTGGACGGGGTCTGGAAGGGCATCTAGAAATCTTTGGTTTGTCCGAGAATGTATAGCACGGCTTTTGATGATCCTTGGTTGGGGTCTGAACAGATTATTTGTTGCGATTGCAAACATAATAAATGGTGGTCCGATAGTCCAGGATTATGAGGAAAAAGATCCACAATATTTATTCCAAGAGACAAAACTATATCCAGAGTATGACTGTGATAGTGAGTAGGTCCGGAGACATGTTGGACAAAACCCACTGAGTCGATCATGGCTCCGAAAGCCTTTTGGAGTGGGCCTGTGGACTTTTCCATGTGAATATATATATTTTTAAATATATTATCTGCCATGACTACAAGGTCCGATAGGATCTCAGTGACGAACGCTGTGTACGGCCCAGGAGCCCTGTAAACAGTAGCTATAAAAAGTGATTGAGTAGGCTGCATAGATTTTGTCAAAATACAAAAAGTATTTTTTGGGGGGGAAAATTAAAATTTGGTTTCGTAAATGTTAGCAACACCGTTGCCTTTGCGGGATACACAGGGGATATGGTCACTAGTGTAACCAGGAGGAGAGGCCTCATTTAACACAGCAAATTCATCAGGCTTAAGCCATGTTTCAGTCAGGCCAATCACATCAAGATTATGATCAGTGATTAGTTTATTGACTATAACTGCCTTGGAAGTGAGGGATCTAACATTAAGTAGCCCCATTTTGAGATGTGAGATATCACAATCTTTTTCAATAATGACAGGAATGGAGGTCTTTATTCCAGTGAGATTGCTAAAGCGAATACCGCTATGTTTAGTTTTGCCCAACCTAGATTGAGGCACAGACAAGGTCTCAATGGGGATAGCTGAGCAGACTCCACTAAACTGGCAGGCTGGCTAACAGCCTGCTGCCTGGCCTGCACCCTATCTCATTGTGGAGCTAGGGGAGTTAGAGCCCTGTCTATGTTCGTAGATAAGATGAGAGCACCCCTCCAGCTAGGATGGAGTCCGTCACTCCTCAACAGGCCAGGCTTGGTCCTGTTTGTGGGTGAGTCCCAGAAAGAGGGCCAATTATCAACAAATTCTATCTTTGGGAAAAAACAAAAACAAAAAAAAAAACGTTTTCAACCAGCGATTGAGTTGTGAGACTGCTGTAGAGCTCATCACTCCCCCTAACTGGGAGGGGGCCAGAGACAATTAATCAATGCTGACACATCTTTCTAGCTGATTTACACGCTAAAGCTATTTTGCGCTTGGTGACGACCTTTGACTGTTTCATCCTGACATCATTGGTGCTGACGTGGATAACAATATCCCTATATCCTCTACACTCTTCGGTTTTAGCCTTAGCCAGCACCATCTTCAGATTAGCTTTAACGTCAGTAGTCCTGCCCCTGGTAAACAGTGTTTGATCGCGGGATGCTTATTTTTAAGTCTAATACTGCGGGTAATGGAGTTGCCAGTGACTAGGGTTTTTAATTTGTCAGAGCTAATGGTGGGAAGCTTCGGCGTCTCAGGCTTGGTATGGGAAGAACCGGTTGAAAGGTTTCAGTCAGCTGAATGAGCGACGCAGGTTAAGCATTCCTACAGCATTATCTTCCAGAAGCCATGAGAAAATTGTCTGGCTGCAGGGAGTGTGCAAGGGCATTTATACTACTTTCTATACTTATTGGTGGCACAAACACGGTTTCATCCTTTCCTACACTTAAATGACCCTTGCCTAACAATTGCGTCTGAAGCTGGGCTTGCAGCACGGCTATCCTCACCATAAGGCGACCGTTCTCCTGTATATTATGAGTACAGCGACTGCAATTAGAAGGCATAATATTAATGTTACTACTTAGCGTCGGCTGGTGGAGGTCCTGTAGAACCATGTCCAGATAAAGCGTCCGCGGTGAAAAAGTGGAATGAAAAAAGTTGAGCGAGGGAAATATTTTAAATATAAACGGTAATTAATTAAAAAACGTAAAGTTGGTAGGTAGCAAAGTAACGTTAGCAACAAACCGCACAGCATCAAATAAACAAGTCCACAAGTTGTGACCGGAAAATGTGAGTTATATGTTCAATGGTAGGCGACAGCACCACGGTGGTACTGTTGCCTAGGTTTATTGACACACAGGCGTCACGGCGTTGGGATCATTTCATGTCAGTCAGATGTTCAATGATAACCGACAGCCACACGGTGGTACCGTTGCCTTGGCAGAATGTAAGGCCTTTATCACCCCCCATACGTGTATGTTGAGAGAGCATGCCTCCACAATTGGTTGTGTCCGTGAGTGAGAGGGGAGAGCTTTTTACAGGTTGTATTAACTTATCATTAAGAGCAAGTGGAAATTTTAAAATGAAGTTAATGGAACTCATTAATGTGCTTCTGTTATGGGGAAAAGTACTCAATGAAACTGACAATTAAATGTGGAAAATAATACATTTGCATCAGTTGGCCATCAAGTAGCCTATTTATTTATATGCCATTGTAGGCTACCATTTGATATAATACATATGTTGACGTTGAAATTAGTGTCATTGGAGTCATTGCAAATCAATATGTGCCACTTGTGTAACCTACCTGGAGCTGGCAAACGGATTTAATAAATAGCCTATAACTTCAGTTTATTGTTGTTGTAGCCTTGTGCTAATAGCCATGTTTAGTTAATTAAATTGGAAGTTATCAAAGCTTTTTGGCAATTGCCGATCAGTTGTTAGAACTCATTAGATTGATGGTAACAGTCAGTCAGATTAGACTAAGTAAACACTGGCTGTTCTTGACAAGCATATTCAGTTCATATACATATTATTTATATTTTATTCAGTGATTGAAATTACGACCCCATCCTCAGTAGCCTATTCCAGCAGGATATTGGGAAACACAAGCACTTCTTACCTCAAAATCACCAAACTATTCATGTTGAATAAATTAGTCTGTTAATTTGAACTAAGCAAGCTGCTAAATCGTTCAGTTTACATCTTGCCTACATTTTGCCTAGGCTACTGTTGACTATCTGAAAAAAATGTAGGCCTATCAGGGGCTACAGGCTACCTGCATCTACACTATATACAGTGCATTCTGAAAATATTCAGACATCTTCCCTTTTTCCACATTTTGTTACATTACAGCCTTATTCTAAAATCGATTAAAAAAAAAGACAAATTCTCATCAATCTACACACAATACCTCATAATGACAAAGCAAAACAGGTTTAGACATTTTTGCTAATTTATTAAAAGTGAAAAACAGATACTTTATTTACATACAGTACCAGTCAAAAGTTAGGACACACCTACTCATTCAAGGGTTTTTCTTTATTTTTACTATTGTCTACATTGTCAAATAATTGTGAAGACATCACAACTACGAAATAGCCCATATGGAATCATATATTAACCAAAACAAAGTGTTGAACAAATCAAAATATATTTTATATTTGAGATTCTTCAAAGTAGCCACCCTTGGCCTTGATGACAGCTTTACACATGCTAGGCATTCTCTCAACCAGCTTCCTGAGGTAGTCTGTAAAGTGTGGTTCAACTACAGTTGATGTCGTAAGTTTACATACACCCAAGCCAAATATATTTAAACTCAGTTTTTCACAATTGCTGACATTTAATCCTAGTAAAAATTCCATGTCTTAGGTCAGTTAGGATAACCACTTTATTTTAAGAATGTGAAGTGTCAGAATAATAGTAGAGAGAATGGAATATTTCAGCTTTTATTTCTTTCATCACATTCCCAGGCCGTCAATCAAATCAATCAAAGTTATTTATAAAGCCCTTCTTACATCAGCGGATGTCACAAAGTGCTGTACAGAAACCCAGCCTAATACCCCAAATAGCAAGCAATGCGGGTGTAGAAGCACGGCTTTATGCCACCAGGGCCCACCGGTGTAAGTGATAAACTGCTTACTGACTTTACACTGTAACGTTACTGTATGATTATAGCAGGTTTACTAACGCATTAATTCTATTAGCTATGTTGACTTTACTTGTGTAGGCTGTGTGTAGCGGTTATGATGTGGTTTGGAAAGGTTTTTTCACCTGGTCACATACAGCTGAAGTGTTGTGCATTGAAGTCCATAAGCTAAGGTAAAAGGTGAGAAGAGGGGAGCGCATAGAAGGTATACAACTTGGCTGCTATGAAAGTGAACTGTGTTTTCTCGTGATCAGGGGTGTATTCATTCCGCCGATTCTGTTGAAAAACGTTTCTTCAACGGAAGCAAACAGAACGAAACGGGGATAAACATACTTTACCTGAATTTGTCCAACAGAAACTCTCATTTGTAACTGTTGGACTAATGATTACACCCTAAATCAGCTAGATGCAGGCAAGAGTGTGCAAGGTACTATTGAATGTTACACTGACCTGAGTGCACCTACAGTATGTTGTAAACTTTCATTCATAGGCAAGGTTGTCGCAAACTCACGATGGGTATAGAGAAAATTTGAGTATCATGTAGGCTTAAACCGATCGGTGTTACATTGAACTGGGTGAATGGAATATGAATGACAGTCATCCAATATGCTGTAATAGAAACAAAGTGAAAAATAAAAAAATAAAACGCCCTACCTCATCTTAAACGACACTAACCGCCACTGGTTCCAGTGAAGGGAAATCTTAATTCTACAGCATGCGTGACATTCTAAATGATTCTGTTCTTCCAACTTTGTGGCAACCGTTTGGAGAAAGCAATTTCCTGTTTGAGCATGACAATGCCCCCCGTGCACAAAGCGAGGTCCATACAGAAATGGTTTGTCGAGATCGGTGGGGAAGAACTTGACTAGCCTTCACAGAGCCCTGACCGCAACTCAATCAAGCACCTTTGGGATGAATTGGAACGCCGACTGCGAGCCAGGCTTAATAGCCCAACATCAGTGCTCGACCTCACTAATGCACTTGTGGCTGAATGGAAGCAAGTCCCTGCAGTAATGTTCCAACATCTAGTTGAAAGCCTTCCTAGAAGAGTGGTTATAGCAGCAAAGGGGGACCAAATCCATATTAATGCCTATGATTTTGGAATGAGATGTTCGAGAGCAGGTGTCCACATACACTATGTGACCAAAAGTATCTAAGCAAACCATGGCAAAGTTGAATTACAATCATAAACCCAGATTTTAGTATGCAATATCAGACCGTATACAATGGGTATGACAAAATACTTTTACATTGGTAACCAGTTTAAAATAGCAATAAGGCACAATAGGCTAATAACTTCAATGCAAAGCATTAGGGAATAGACAAGCCTGTAATACTGTTTTAATAATGCCAGAAGACAGAATCATAGATAGGTATTCAATTTGGGTTGGTGGTATATGGCCAATATACCACAGCTAACAGCTGTATACAGGCACTCCTTAAGAAAAGCCCGTAGCACCATAACCCCTCGTGCCTTATTGCTTAATCATAGCAGATGTTGATTTAACTAGTTTGACTGCTATGATTAAGCAATAAGGCACGAGGGGTTATGGTGCTACGGGCGAGTTTATTAAATGCAAATGATTGTTTCTCTTTGCAACATATTCAAATTCGTTTAAGTCATGTCATAGTTCGCAATAATAATTATTTTGATAAACCACATTTTGATTTTAACTGAGTTACAAGTTACGTCGATACTCATTCATGACAATCGCAGAATGTAATTACAATACACTTAGGTGTTTTGTAACTGTCTATTTCCATTCATCAAATTGCGGGTGCACAGTACACCGTCGGGGTTACAATGTTGAAATGATTTTGTGAGTGAACAAATATATTCGAAAACGCCTTAGTTAAGTGATTGTTTGACAATTAGATGAAAACATCATGACTGGTTGTGTTTCTGCCACATTAAAAGGCCTTAGCCTTCCCTAAAGTAAATTTAATTAAATCGCCAAATTTATATAGGCCTAGCCTAAATTAGCTTACTCCTGTCTATAGAGAAATAAATACAAGTATAACAAATAGGCTACTACACCAGAAAGCATGATTTGGCCACAGACTGTTCTGGATTGTTTTTAAATCGCATACCCTACTGTCGGAAGGGCCATGTGAAGCTGACCCAGCCAGGCATATTTCAATATTTAAAAATACGTTCTCTGAAAAAATGTTTGGAAAGCCAATGGTGACAATAGTCTTAATAGTAATCAATATTCTTAACTTAATTGAGCGAACAGTAACCTATTTTATTGGCACCCGCGGAGAACATCGGCTTTATCCTCCAGAATATGCTACCCTGTAATTTTTGTGGTATTAAATATGGGGCGGAGCAATAAGTAGACCAGAGTAGGCCCGATCAGAAAAAAATGACCACTCACACTCCCTCATTTGATTGGTCGACTAGGCGGGCCTTCTGACTTCGTGACTATGGTAACTAGTGACGACTTCTTCTGGCATGGTTTTTATAACTAACCCGACAGACCAGGGCCTGTCGTTGCCAATTGGAGGCAATTGAGCAGAGCCAGAAACGAGCTAGTGAAATCCTATTGGCTCGTTCTAGCATTTATTTATATATTTCCGCCAGGGAACGCCCAGTCTGAAGCGCGCGTGTGCAATAACTCAATTCGCCCTTGCACTCCTAAACAATGCTACTTAAAAAAAAAAACTTTGGCCAAGGCTAAAGTCTACAAAACGCAGTCCGCTCTGTTTGTTAGAGATTCTTGTAAATGTTTAATCGGTGTGCAAATTTGCAGAATTTCGGCCAAAATTAATCTAGCTCAATCTTCTCCCACTGCCATAAACTGCGGTTCCTCTCATCACCATATTTTGTAGCGAGTGTTAAACGCTACCAGATGCGTCACATTTATACATCCGGTGAAATATCGGGCTCATTGTTCTATTTGTGTGTGAACGCACTCTACAACATTACCTATTGCGGCAGTAGTTGCGGCGTGCACTGCTTTGTTATGGGGAACTCGAGCATGCAGTTGCAGCCTCCAAACGGTTCCAGGCTATAGGGAGGAAGCCAATCAATGGGCAAATACTTTTTTATACGCATGATAGAACCCAATCTAGTATTTAGCAAGACGCAGAGAGCTCCCAACTGCATTCTTGTCTGTTATTACTGAAAAAGCCTAAACATCTCCCGTTGGATGAGAACATGGTTTACGCGGAATTACAGTCTCTTAACAGGCCACATCGCCATTGCTTCCAAAGGATTTTGACAAGCTTCTGTTACAACCAGCAAAGCTGTTTCTAGCTCTGAGGTGTGTGTGCTTCCCCCCCCGATGCATTTTATCATGGATTATGAAGAGCATAGTCGGTCAGTAACTGATTTAATTCTGCATGTGTTATAGGAAGCACAATACACGTTGCCTTGTTTTGTTTGACGCCATTTGCTAACTTTAGGTTGTTAGCTAACTAACTAGCATTAGTAGCTACAGTAATGTTATTGTTAGCTACTAATCAAATGTGTTTATATAGCCCTTCTTACATCAGCTGGTTTATCAAAGTGCTGTACAGAAACCCAGCCTAAAACCCCAAACAGCAAGCAATGCAGGTGTAGAAGCACGGTGGCTAGGAACAACTCCCTAGAAAGGTCCAAACCTAGGATGACACCTAGAAATGAACCAGGCTATAAGTGGTGGCCAGTCCTCTTCTGGCTGTGCCGGGTGGAGATTATAACAGAACATGGCCAAGATGTTCAAATGTTCATAAATGACCAGCATGGTCAAGTAATAATAATCACAGTAACGTTAGTTGTCGAGGGTGCAACAAGTCAGCACCTCAGGAGTAAATGTCAGTTGGCTTTTCATACCTGAACAGTCCACACTGGCTTCCTCTGTTTGCGCTATTCGTTGGTATCGCTGTTTTCTTTCTTTAGCCAGCTGCTAGTTTGCTAGAAGGAACCATAACATCCTCCGAACGGACCAAATTGTAAATTAAATGGTGCAATTTATCATGGTGCAGTGTATAGTTCGGTGGGTGGGGTGCTTGGCTCAGTTGGCTGCCACTCCTAGGTGTAACAAAGTTGGTACAATTTTAAAAGGCTAAAGTAAACGCTCCCCTTGCTTTACGCAGACTGTGAACAATATATCCTCTCTGGCATAGCACACGTTACTGATTAAACATTTAGAATGTCTCTAGCAACCCAAAACATTTCCTGTGTCTGTGTTGTAATGTTTAGGCTCTGTTATTTACTGCGTGATCTCGCACTTTCAAATCTTGAAAGCTCCATAATAATAACCAGACTGTGTGTGATATATATACATAACCACTTCAAAGCGCAACGCGTTCTCCATACAAACCAATGCAGAAATGTATCTTGTTGGAACTTCGAATTCAACTCTGACCTTGTTAGTAGCTGTCTGCACTGCATCAGTGGTAATAACGTTAGCAGTTGTCTCATACTTTTGCTGTCATGGGAAACCTGAGTTTCTTTTGAACACAAGCCATGCCTTTTCCCCTCTACTACTATCCTCTTGTCCCTCATTGATTTTAGTGACTCACCCTTAGGAGGTAAAACCAGTCAAAATAATCTTTGTTTACAGTTTTTTTTTACTTAATGACATTGTGATGGTAATCTATGTCTGCCTCTGTTGTCTTCCTCATGCTTGTTTACTTTGTTGCAATATAGACACATCTATGTACCTGTTTCTCTTCTCCTTGCAGCTGTTCAGGTGTTGAGGATGAGGAAGAAGGTTCGGCACCACAGCAGCCCCAGCGGCCACCCTCCCCGATCCGGCCGTCCCCCAACAAACAGACTCTGACCTATGCCCAGCGCATGGTGGACATGGAGATTGACGGCCGGGTGCATCGGATCAGCATCTACGACAAGCTGGATGTGATCTCGGATGATGACCCTATGGCGCAGGAGATTATGGAGTGTGTAACAGGGTTATATTGGTGATTCCCCTTGCCACTTTATTGTTAAGCCAATGGGTTTTTGGTTTGAGTTTGTCTTGCCTTCACCTACTCAACATGGCATCTTATTGGCTGGTTTGCTTAGCTTGCTTACGATGGGGGATGTTCCAGTTAGAATCGTCCCAGTGAACAAGCACCAAACCAGCGGTAAATTATTGGTTGCAAAGCACTGTACATCAAAAGTGATTTTTATACTCTCAATTGATGATTTAAATGTACAATGTATATCAAATTGTTTGTAAATGTTATTCGAACATCACACATAAGATGCAGCGGTTTTTGGAGAATATTTGTTGTGCATTTTGTTGTAAAGAATTCCCGCCAGTACTAGCTAGCAATTTACTGTTTCTGGTGGGGGGGGGTTCATATACTTTGTACAGTGCGTGAGTGCAGAGTTGGATGGTGAGACGTGCATTGCATGACGTGCAATTTTGTGCCGTTCCTAACAGAATAAAGCTACATGACTGGTGCTACATGTTGGAGTTCCGTGTCGATGACTGATTGTACACAACGCAAGAAGAGTACTGTTACAAGTGCACCAGCAACAAGGAGAACATGGAAAAGCCTCAGCAAACACTGATGCGCTCCGTCCGGTAAAAAAACAGCCAGGAGAAGAGGAGTGCAGCTGCGGTTGCACAGAACCCTACATACAACACATGGAGCTACAGCAGCACAGGCAGCACCAGCACAGACACTTCCAGAGGCCAAGGTCCGTACTGTGGAGTATAACCTTCCAGCTGTCCCCAGGAGGCCCCCAGTGTATTATAAGTATGTGGAGAAGACGTCAGAGGAGCTGGATGAGGAGGTGGAGTATGATATGGATGAGGAGGACTACGCCTGGCTGAAAGTAGTTAACGATAAGAGGAGGAGTGAGGGCGTCAGTCAGGTAGGCTTTTTCTTTTTAAATTACTCCTTTTCAAATTTACAAAACTTAATGGCGAGGCTGCTCCCCGTAGCCTCGGTGCCAGTCAATCCTTTTTGCCGTGGGGTTTTGTGCTGTGTATTTAAATACTGTATTCTCAACAGCTTATTCGTATCTTTCTACTACTGTACATTGCAGTTGAGTTACTCTTTATACAGTGCATATTTATTTATATACTAGATTCTTGACATAGAGTTGAAGTCGGAAGTTTACATACACTTAGGTTGGAGTCATTAAAATTAGTTTTTTACCACTCCACAAATTTCTTGTTAATAACAAACTATAGTTTTGGCAAGCCTGTTAGGACATCTTCTAAGTAATTTTTCCAACAATTGTTTACAGACAGATTATTCCACTTATAATTCACTGTATCACAATTCCAGTGGGTCAGAAGTTGACATATACTAAGTTGACTGTGCCTTTAAACAGCTTGTAAATTCCAGAACATAATGTCATGACTTTAGAAGCTTCTGATCGGCTAATTGACATCATTTGAGTCAATTGGAGGTGTCCCTGTGGATGTATTTCAAGGCCTACCTTCACACTCAGTGCCTCTTTGTTTGACATCATGGGAAAATGAAAAGAAATCAGCCAAGATCTCAGAAAAAAATTGTAGACCTCAACAAGTCTTGTTCATCCTTGGGAACAATTTCCAAACGCCTGAAGGTACCATGTTTATCTGTACAAGCAATAGTATACAAGTATAAACACCATGGGATCATGTAGCCGTCATACTGCTCAGGATGGAGACACGTTCTGTCTCCTAGAGATGAAAGTACTTTGGTGTGAAAAGTGTAAATCAATCCCAGAACGACAGCAAAGGACCTTGTGAAGGTGCTGGAGGAAACAAGTACAAAAGTATCTATATATTCACAGTAAAAAGAGTCCTACATCGACATAGCCTAAAAGGCCGCTCAGCAAGGAAGAAGCCACTGCTCTAAAACCGCCTTTAAAAAATCCAGACTACAGTTTGCCACTGCACATGGTGACAAAGATTGTACTTTTTGGATGAATATCCTCTGGTCTGATGAAACAAAAATAGAACTGTTTGGCCATAATGACCATCATTATGTTTGGAGGAAAAAGGGGGAGGCTTGCAAGCCAAAGAACATCATCCCAACCTTGAAGCATGGTAGTGGCGGCATCATGTTGTGCAGGTGCTTTGCTGCAGGAGGGACTTGTGCACTTCACAAAATAGATAGCATCATGAGGTAGGACAATTATGTGGATATTGAAGCAACATCTCAAGACATCAGCTACTGCTGTACATGTACTAAGAGGACTATATTGTGTAAATTTCATCTGGCATACAGTCATGGCCAAAAGTTTTGAGAAAGACACAAATATTCATTTCACTAAGTTTGGTGCTTCAGTGTCTTTAGATATGTGCCAGATTTTACTATGGAATACTGAAGTATAATTACAAGCATTTCATAAGTGTCAAAGGCTTTTATTGACAATTACGTGAAGTTGATGCAAAGAGTCAATATTTGTTGTGTTGACCCTTCTTTTTCAAGACCTCTGCAATCTGCCCTGGCCTGATGTCAATTAACTTCTGGGCCACATCCTGACTGATGGCAGCCCATTCTATAATCAATGGTTGGAGTTCGTCAGAATTTGTGGATTTTTGTTTGTCCACCCGTTTCTTGAGGATTGACCACAAGTTCTCAATGGGATTAAGGTCTGGGGAGTTTCCTGGCATTGGACCCAAAATATCGATGTTTTGTTCCCCTCCCACTTAGTTATCACTTTTGCCTTATGGCAAGGTGCTCCATCATGCTGGAAAAGGCATTGTTCGTCACCAAACTGTTCTTGGAGGGTTGGGAGAAGTTGCTCTCGGAGGATGTGTTGGTAATGTTCTTCATTCATGGCTGTGTTCTTGGGCAAAATTGTGAGTGAGCCCACTCCCTTGGCCGAGATGCAACACCACACATGAATGGTCTCAGGATGCTTTACTGTTGGCATGACACAGGACTGATGGTAGTGCTCACCTTGTCTTTCCCGGACAAGCTTTTTTTCCGGATGCCCCAAACAATCGGAAAAGGGATTCATCAGAGAAAATGACTTTACCCCAGTCCTCAGCAGTCCAATTCTTGTACCTTTTGCAGAATATCAGTCTTTCCCTGATATGCAGTCTTTCCCTGATGTTTTTCCTGGAGAGTAGTGGCTTCTTTGCTGCCCTTCTTGACACCAGGCCATCCTCAAAGTCTTCACCTCGCTGTGCTTGCAGATGCACTCACACCTGCCTGCTGCCATTCCTAAGCAAGCTCTGTACTGGTGGTGCCCCGATCCCGCAGCGGAATCAACTTTAGGAGATGGTCCTGACGTTTGCTGGACTTTCTTGGGCACCCTGAAGCCTTCTTCAGAACAATTGAACCGCTCTCCTTGAAGTTCTTGATGCTCCGATAAATGGTTGATTTAGGTGCAATCTTACTGGCAGCAATATCCTTGCCTGTGAAGCCCTTTTTTGTGCAAAGCAATGATGACTGCACGTGTTTCCTTGCAGGTAACCATGCACAGAGGAAGAACAATGATTCCAAGCACCACCCTCCCTTTGAAGCTTCCAGTCTGTTATTAGAACTCAATCAGCATGACAGAGTGATCTCCAGCCTTGTCCTCGTGAACACTCACACCTGTGTTAATGAAACACTGACATGATGTCAGCTGGTCCTTTTGTGGCAGGCCTGAAATACAGTGGAAATGTTTTTGGGAGATTCAGTTAATTTGCATGACAAAGAGGGACGTTGCAATTAATTGCAATTCATCTGATCACTCTTCATAACATCCTGGAGTATAAGCAAATTGCCATCATACAAACTGAGGCAGCAGAAAATTAATATTTGTCATTCCCATAACTATTGGCCACGACTGTATATACTCATAGATTGCATTTGGATTGTTGTTACAGTGGTATTTTGGTTGTTTATTGGATTCATTTTGGGATTTCTTATTTTCTTTATATATTTTTGATTGTGAGCTTTGACATTATACTGCATTGTTAGGAGCTAATAACCTAAGCGGTTCTCTGAAGCTGCCATAACATCTGCTAAACTGTGTACGCGACTAATAAACTTGGATTTGATTTAATTCTGTTTCTACTCTTTTGTCAACTAGACAAGAGAGCAGAAACAGACTGGCAGTCAGGCTAGATTCCCCCTCCTAAAGAAACAAAAACAAATGAATCACAGGCTAAGAAAATAATACAATATAACAATAGTCAACAATATAGAATTAATACCACAATTAATGTGCAACTGTTTACTGTTCTCCCTCTCACGACCAGGTGTCCCACAATGTGTTTGAGTTCCTGGTGGACCGCTTTGAGAAGGAGACCCAGATGGTGAAGGAGGGCCAGGACAAGCTGACCATAGACGAGGACGCAGTCTGCTGCATCTGCATGGATGGAGATGGCCAGGACAGCAACGTCATCCTCTTCTGTGACATGTGCAACCTGGCTGTGCACCAAGAGTGTTACGGTGTCCCTTACATCCCAGAGGGACAGTGGCTGTGCCGGCACTGCCTCCAGTTGCCCACCCAGCCCGCAGGCTGCATACTGTGTCCTAATAAAGGCGGAGCAGTGAAAAAGACTGACGTTGACCGCTGGGGTCATGTGGTGTGCGCCCTGTGGGTGCCGGAGGTAAGGTTTTCCAACACGGTCTTCATTGAGCCCATCGACGGAGTCAGCAACATTCAGTCCGCCTGCTGGAAGCTCACCTGTATCCAATGTCACAAGGCGAACTGCTACACCGCCTTCCACGTCAGCTGTGCTCAGAAAGCCGGACTCTTTATGAAGATGTAACCTATCAAGGAGGTTAAGGAGACAGGCGAACCAACGTTTTCGGTGAAGAAGACTGCTTAAGTCTCACACCCCCAACAGCTCGGTCAAGAGACCCCTCACCATCTACGAGGACACCAAAACCCAAAATGGATTGTGTTCCCCTCTGAAAGGGGAGAAGTCGAGGGACGTCCGTGCACTGATGAAAGGCAGGAAGATGAAGAGCAAGAAGGTGGAGACAGAAAAAGAGGTCCCACCTGTGGCTGTGCCTAGCTTTCCTCCCCAAAGGTAGATTCACTCACCAGTCATCTAAGAATAATTTTCATAATTTGCAGATGACCAGACGTATCAGTAAATGTGACAATAGACAACATACAGTGCCGTGAAAAAGTATTTGTCCCCTTTCTTATTTGATCTATTGTCAGATTTTCAAACAAAACATGAATATTAATATAACACAAAATGTTGATAATTATTTCATTTATTTAACATAATTATGCAATACCCAATGTCCCTGTGTGAATTTTATTTTGCCATCTTACACTCAATAACTGGTTGTGCCACCTTCAGCTGCAATGACTGCAACCAAACACTTCATGTAGCTGTTGTTATTTAATATTAGGTTTCGGTTGAAGATCTGATAACTTTCAGTGTAAAAAAACATGCAAAAATAGAGAATCTGAAATGGGGCAAACTCGCTTCTGCCATCAAACCCATGCAACTTATCCAGAACGCAGCAGCCCGCCTGGTTTTCAACCTTTTCAAGTTCTTTCATGTCACCCCAGCTCCCACTCAGCCCAGTCCAAGATCTTCTTTGTCCTGGTACCCCAATGGTGGAACCAGCTTCCCCCTGAAGCTAGGACAGCAGAGTCCCTGCCCATCTATGGGCTCTGCATTTCACTTGTGTTTTTGAATAAACATTTTGTTAGAAGTAAAATAAATGCTGTTTTCAAAGCATTTATGTTGTTTTGTATCATAGCTGAATGCTAATTGCACAAAGAACTACAAATCCTATAATATCCAACCTCATGTGCAGCAACACTGGGGAGCTGTGCTCACTGTGATTGAAGTGCGGCAGTAAGATACATTTTTAGATGCGCTAAGCACAGGCATAAAAGGTGGTACAATTTAGGCAGACTGGACTCGAGCCTTGTCCTTGTTGCCATGCTAACATCCCACCCTTAAAGGGACAGCTGAAAATGTTTGTCTTATCTGGGATATTTTGGTTAAAAGACTCAGGTCACAAATAATGAAATAACAGCGCAATATACCACATCACTTCTTACTAGTAAGACATTTATTGTTTTAGAAACATTACAAAGCATGCTCATCTGGGCACCAGAGTGGCACAGTGGTCTAACATGTTGACTACACCGCTCGCAAAATATATTTACACATACATGTTTTTCAATCATTGCACCCACACTGCTCGCACGCGCCAACGAGCAACAGCGTTACCAAGCGCTAAAATAGGAGTCAGTTCTATTTGTGACACTGAACGTGGTGCAAGTCCTGCCTCTCCCATCTCCTCATTGGTTTATAGAAGCATATACCCACGTGCCATCTCATTGGTTATACCCAAGTGGGTGACTGAAAGACGAACTGAGGTCGGTCGGTCGTGGTAATACACCTTATTATGAAAGTTAGATGCCAATCGCCATACAAAGTCCAAAGAAGAAAAAACCTGGAAGGAGGAGAGATGACTAGAAATGATTTGGTTGACCGTTTTATGTGTGGATTAATTGTCAGAGTAGAGGACCTTGTGCATTTCAGGTAAAATAACAACTCAACGTTTATATCCCAGTACAAATTAGCTAGCAACAGCAAGCTGGCTAAATAGGACAATTTAGCTAACAACTGCAAGCTAGCTAGCTAGCTAGCTAAATATGTTTAATGCTTTTTGACCTGTCCCCAAATTAATTGTTTTGATATTTCAACCTGCGTGTCATGATTGCGTTTGGTGTGAGGGGACAAAATCAATTTGCACACGATGGTGCACGCCTGGTTTGGGCATGGTGTAAGGCACTGCATCTCGGTGCTTGAGGCGTCACTACAGACACCCTGATTCGAATCCAGGCTGTATCACAACCGGCAGTGATTGTGAGTCACCATAGGGCGGCACACAATTGGTCCAGCATCATCCGGGTTTGGCCGGTGTAGGCCGTCACTGTAAATAAGAATTTGTTCTTAACTGACAGTTCACAGCGCTGTATAGAAAAAGAGGTCAAGACTTAAAGTGAAAAAACATGTTATTCAATTTCAGACATGGACATTTTCCTTCAATAAGCAACATAGTAACAATTTTAAAATCTTCTCCATCTGTTCCTAGGTTAAACACCATCCTCAACCGGGTGTCTATGCAGAAGAAGAAGGTATTTGTGGAGCTGGCTCTAAACTACTGGACTCTAAAGAGACAGGCGAGGTACGGCATACCCCTCATCAGACGACTACAGTCCAGCCAACAGTCCCACCAGAAGACCTATGCTGCACAGCCGGTCAGTCAGCTGGTCATGCACTACGGCCCCCCTGTTTCTGCCACAATTCACGTCCCCTGGCTGGTACACTACATTTCTTCTCACACTCCTATCATTATAACATGCCCCTCTCCTTATTACCGTAGCATTGTCAAAGAGAACAGGCCAAAACTACCCAGAGGCATATTATTGTTTGTATAAATGAGAGCTCTACTGCTCTCCTTGTTGGATTACAATTCCTCTGTATTCTAACCCTAATGTTGGTGATATTGTTTTTTTAACTGTACTTGTCTGTGATGTTTTCTAAATCTGATTTGCGTGATTCCCACCACAGAAGGAGAGTGAGGAGGAGAGCCGGGCTCTGAAGGAGCAGCTCAAGGAGTGGCATCGTCTAAGACACGACCTGGAGAGAGCCAGGCTATTGCTGGAGCTCATACGCAAGAGGGAGAAACTCAAGAGAGAAGAGGTAGGTTAGATAACTGTAGCTGTCCCTGCAAGCCAACAATACATAAATATAGCTCACAAGCCAACTATAAGACAATTAGTAGTATAGTATCAATTGGAGCTGCACCCCCCTCTCTGTCTCTGCCTGTCTCTCTCCCTCCATGGTTCCATGTACAGTACACCATGATGCTAATGGTCCCCTGTGTGTCCTCAGATGAAGATGCAGCAGAGCCTGTTGGAGGTCCAGCTGACTCCCTTCAGTATCCTGCTCAGGTCTGTGCTGGAACAGCTACAGGAGAGAGACCAGTCCAATATCTTTGCCCATCCTGTCGACATCAAAGAGGTAACGCTTACTTACCATGGCTAGGAGAGCAGCTCTTACTATAATGTGTACATACGGCCTGAGATAGCCTTGCTGACGCGATTGGCTTGGTACACAGCGAGGGAGAGCCACTGGTTTGGACAGGAGTCCGTATAATAATGTAATATTCATCAATAATCAATAATATAGAAATTCATCAAGTTATTATTGGTGTTCTGAAATGGTTTTTTTTCCTCCCTGGAGAGTTTAAACCTCTTGTGTATTTTATAATGGAAGGGAGCGGTGCTCGGGGACTGTGTGTGGCTGTACATGTAGGTGTTCTAGGAAGAAAGACACAGAGGCACAGCCCCCTTCTTAATCAACTTCATTAACCCTAACATCAAACAGCCTCTCCAGACTGTGAAGTCAGGAGTTTGGTGTCAGCCAGACTAGAGTTGAGATGCTGCTTTTGTCCTTTCACGTTTTATTAACTTTCATGGTTTTTAGTTTTTTTATACTATATTTATATCTAAATTCTTCATTCTCCTCCTAGCATAGCATCTGGCCCATCCCATTTGGACTAATTATAACATCTTCAAAAAGTATTTCCAAAAATATCAGACTGTGGATTTTACATTTACATCTCAATGCTCTGTATGTGCCGACTATCAGATGTTTCTATATGCCTGTCTATTGTTAAACCTTTAGGTGCCTGACTACCTTGACCACATCAGGAACCCCATGGACTTCGCCACTATGAGGAAACGCATTGACGACCAGGCCTACAGCAACCTGAATGACTGAGTCCGACTTCAACCTCATCATCTTCAACTGCATGAAGTACAACTGTAAGGACACCTTCTTCCACAGTGCGGCCGCCCGTCTCCGAGACCAGGGGCTTTGATCAGGAAGACGCAGAGGGATGTAGAACGAATCGGTTTCGAGAAGGACCGTGGGATGCACCTTTCCGAACCGCCCAAGATTGAAGCTCCTCCACGGTTTACCTGGGAGGATGGTAAAGACCTAGCGAGACGAAGAGTTTGTAGAAATATAATGGATAAATCAGTCAATGTAGAATAGAATACTGGAACAGACAGCAGTGTTTGCACAGATCCAAATTAATAAAGCATATTCCTGGTCAATTGAGACGCTCCTTTGAGCATTTTTGTCTAGGAGTTTGCTTAATCTGGATCCTCAATATAGTTCTACTTACATAGGCTACTCATTGTTTAGTTAACATCAAGCAAATGTCTCCCAATGACAGTATTATCTTGTTGTCCTTTCCCAGTGGACCAGTTATTGGTCCCAGCCAACCGGCAGCACATGCCTCTGGAGGAGCAGCTGAAAGTGCTGCTGGAGAAACTGGACATGACGCACTCCATGAAGTCCAGTCCGTCACGCTCCAAAAGCCTCAAGCTGCTCAAGAAGACCATCAACAACGTGCGCAGTGAGATGAGCCTCAGCCTTAGGAGAGCCTCCCACCACTCACATTCTTACTCCTCTTCCTCCCACTGGTCATCCCATCCGGAAAGGAGTAAAGCTGGGGAGGCAGAGGGGGTGAAGACCAATGGACAGAGCCCTGATAACGAGGGTAGGTTCTTTTCAAGTTGTTACGTTCTCTGCATTGGGGAACTGTGTATGTGTGTGTGTATGTATATATATATATATATATATGTATATATGTGTGTGTGTATATACAGTTGAAGTCTGAAGTTTACATACTTAGGTTGGAGTCATTTAAAACTTTTTTCAACCACTCCACAAATTTCTTGTTAACAAACTATAGTTTTGGCAAGTCTGTTAGGACATCTACTTTGAGCATGGTGCAAGTAATTTTTCCAACAATTGTTTACAGATAGATTATTTCGCTTATAATTCACTGTATCAGATTATTTCACTTATAATTCACTGTATCACAATTCCAGTGGGTCAGAAGTTTACATAAACTAAGTTGACTGCGCCTTTAAACAGCTTGTAAAATTCCATAAAACGATGTCATGGCTTTAAAAGCTTCTGATCGGCTAATTGACATCATTTGAGTCAATTGGAGGTGTACCTGTGGATGTATTTCAAGGCCTACCTTACAACTCAGTGCCTCTTTGCTTGACATCATGGGAAAATGAAAAGAAATCAGCCAAGACTTCAAAAAAAATTGTAGCCCTCCACAAGTCTGGTTCATACTTGGGAGCAATTTCCAAACGACTGAAGGTACCATGTTCATTTGTACAAACAATAGTACACCATGGGACCATGCAGCCGTCATAACACTCAGGAAGGACACGCGTTCTGTCTCCTAGAGATTAGTGTACTTTGCTGCAAAAAGTGCAAATTAATCCCAGAACAACAGCAAAGGACCATGTGAAGATGCTGGAGGAAACAGGTATAAAAGTATCTATATCCACAGTAAAATGAGTCTGATGTCGACATATCCTGAAAGGCCGCTCAGCAAGGAAGAAGCCACTGCTCTAAAACTGCCATAAAAAAGCCAGACTACGGTTTGCAACTGCACATTGGAACAAAGATCGTACTTTTTGGAAAAATGTATTCTGGTCTGATGAAACAAAAATAGAACTGTTTGGTAATAATGACCATCGTTATGTTTGGAGGAAAAGGGGGATGCTTGCAAGCTGAAGAACACCATCCCAACCTTGAAGCACTGGGGTGGCAACATCATGTTGTGGGGGTGGTTTGCTGCATGAGGGACTGGGGCACTTCACAAAATAGATGGCTTCATGAGGAGGGAAAATTAAGTGGATATATTGAAGAAACATCTCAAGAAGTCAGTCATTAATTTTGACTGTGTCACCAGCAAAGCACCACCACCTCCATGCTTCACGGTGGGAACCACACATGCGGAGATCATCTGTTTACTTACTCTGTGTCTCACAAAGACACAGCGGTTGGAACCAAAAATCCCAAATTTGGACTCCTCGGACCAAAGGAAAGATTTCCACCAGTCTAATGTCCATTGCTTGTGTGTCTTGGCCCAAGCAAGTCTCTCTTCCTCTTATTGGTGTCCTTTAGTAGTGATTTATTTGAGCAATTTGACCATGAAGGCCTGATTCACACAGTCTCCTCTGAACAGTTGATGTTGAGATGTCTGAACTCTGTTATGCATTTATTTGGGCTGCAATTTCTGAGGCTGGTAACTCTAATGAACTTATCCTCTGCAGCAGAGGTAACTCTGGGTCTCCCTTTCCTGTGGCAGTCCTCATGAGAGCCATTTTCATCATAGTGCTTGATGGGTTTTTACGGCTGCACTTGAAGATCTTTCAAAGTTCTTGACATTTTCTGCATTGACTGACCTTCATGTCTTAAAGAAATGATGGACTGTCATTTCTCGTTTCTCTTTTCTTATTTGAGCTGTTCTTGCCATAATATGGACTTGGTCTTTTGTCAAATAGGGCTATCTTCTGTATACCCCCCACCTTGTCACAACACAACTGATTGGCTCAAACGCATTAAGAAAGAAAGACATTTCACAAATTCACTTTTAACAAGACATACCTATTAATTGAAATGCATTCCAGGTGACTACCTCATGAAGCTGGTTGAGAGAATGCCAAGATTGCCTTGATGACAGCTTTGCACAAAGGGTGGCTACTTGATTTGTTCAACACTTTTCTTGACTAAATTATTCCATATGTGTTATTTCATAGTTTGGATGTCTTCAACTATTATTCTACAATGTAGAAAATAGTCAAACTAAAGAAAAACCCTTGAATGAGTTAGTGTGTCCAAACTTTTGACTTGTACTGTAAATATTTGCCCATACAGGAGGGGGGTAGGCCCTGTCGAAGAGGTGGGGCTTTAGGAGGGACTGAAAGATGGTGATGAACTCAGTCACGGATGGCTCGGGAGAGTTCCAGAGCCTAGGAGCAACCCTGGAGAAGGCGTTCTTTCCGATGCTCTGTAGTTTTGACCTGGGATGTCAAGGTGGCCTTCTGTGGCAGAATGGATTGCGTGTGTGGTTTGGTAGAGGAGAAGAAAGTTTAAGAGGTAAAGCAGGGTGGGGAATGGCTTTGTAGGTCAGGAAGAGGATCTTGTAATTAATTAGTTGGCAGCCAGTAGAGTTCATGGAGAACATTAGTGATGTGCTGCCGGGGCTTAGTGTTGGTGAGAAGGCAAGCTGCTGAGTTTTTAACCATTTGGAGCTTATGGAAGGACATTGAGTTGATGCTGGAGAGTGTCGAGTTGCATTAGTCAAGACTGGAGGAGATGAATGCATGTATGAGGGTTTCAGCGTCAGGAGAGGGGGTACCTGGCTTTGGCCAAGCACTCAGATATCGCCAGTGACCTGGTGTCAGGATGTCATGTGCTTCTCAGTTCTTTATTTTATTGGCCGAAACTAGATATAAACTATAGCTAGATCAGGAATTAACCGTAACCACTAACTCCTAGTTAGTCACACCATCATACCATGTAGTGTGCTTAGCCATGCTAACCTGCTATGACGTAGTTCTCTTTAACATGGTATTGGTACAGTGGAGTTGATATGCTAGGAGCCTGAATTGATTCACAGTAAACCTACACTGACTCAGTAACTATTAGATTGCCTTCTAATTCTGCAAGGATAAGGATGATGTGCTTTAGGAATGGTTCTGGTGTTTTTATTCAAGATGTGCAATTCCCACTCTTCATATTACATTGTGATCTATATAATATTATGCTTTCTGTGTTTTCTCACTGTATTCTCTCATATTCTTCAACAGGGGACAAATCATTACCTCCCAAATTGGAACCCTCTGACTCCCGTCCTCCTTTCCTGCACTTCGAGAGTAACTCAGAACCCCCTACCCTTAAACCCATCCACCCCAACCCCACTCCGGACAGCAAGACCCATGGACAGGTCAAATTTGACCGGAAGAAACCCAACAACACATTCTCAACCACTACCAAGACCCTTCTCAATGGCCACGCTGAGTCCCAGAACCCACTGCTTCTCTTAGAGGGGGGCGTGAGTATGGTGGCCACCTCCACCCTGGCCCAACCCTCGGGTACGACTGTCAACCGCCGCACTGCCGTACTCTTCAGAAAATCCATGACCTCTAGCCCTGGGAAGAACCAGGGGGGGGGAGAGGAGGAGGTGAGGCCCAGACAGGGTGCCCTCAGCTGGGCACCAAGACTTTCCTGTCGGTGATGATCCCCAGGGTGGAGACCCTCCTCCACCCCAGGACCAGGAAGAGGAGCCACAGTTCCAGCGTGGGGGTCAGCGAAGGGTGTGGAGACGGGGAGTCCCCTGTCAAACACATTGACACAGGTAAATAGGGTTCTTCTCACTTGTCAGAAAATAAATTACTTATCTTAAAGGGACTCTTAAATAGAGCATGAATAAGAAGTAGAACATTATCTTCAGACTTGTGAATTAAGAGATCAGGTTCCCCTTGTCTATGTAATCTTATTAATTATAATTTAAAAGACTAAACAGATCCTAGATCAGCACCCCTACTGAGATGCTTTATGAATAAAGGTTCAAATGTTGTAGGTCTATGCTGTAGTTGGTTTATGTGTAGTATACGGACTCTACTGTACTGCTCTGTGTTACTCGCCTCAGGCCTGTCTAATGGTTTTGTGATGGAGGAGGTTATTGATGAAGAGAGGGAGCTAACTGCCAGCAGGCCTCTAGAAACCAGGAGACGGTGTGCCTCTGAGTCCAGCATCTTAACTAGTGGTAGTCTGCTGGGCAGCACCAGGTAGGTACAGTGCCTTGCGAAAGTATTCGGCCCCCTTGAACTTTGCGACCTTTTGCCACATTTCAGGCTTCAAACATAAAGATATAAAACTGTATTTTTTTGTGAAGAATCAACAACAAGTGGGACACAATCATGAAGTGGAATGACATTTATTGGATATTTCAAACTTTAACAAATCAAAAACTGAAAAATTAGCGTGCAAAATTATTCAGCCCCTTTACTTTCAGTGCAGCAAACTCTCTCCAGAAGTTCAGTGAGGATCTCTGAATGATCCAATGTTGACCTAAATGACTAATGATGATAAATACAATCCACCTGTGTGTAATCAAGTCTCCGTATAAATGCACCTGCACTGTGATAGTCTCAGAGGTCCGTTAAAAGCGCAGAGAGCATCATGAAGAACAAGGAACACACCAGGCAGGTCCGAGATACTGTTGTGAAGAAGTTTAAAGCCGGATTTGGATACAAAAAGATTTCCCAAGCTTTAAACATCCCAAGGAGCACTGTGCAAGCGATAATATTGAAATGGAAGGAGTATCAGACCACTGCAAATCTACCAAGACCTGGCCGTCCCTCTAAACTTTCAGCTCATACAAGGAGAAGACTGATCAGAGATGCAGCCAAAAGGCCCAAGATCACTCGATGAACTGCAGAGATCTACAGCTGAGGTGGGAGACTCTGTCCATAGGACAACAATCAGTCGTATATTGCACAAATCTGGCCTTTATGGAAGAGTGGCAAGAAGAAAGCCATTTCTTAAAGATATCCATAAAAAGTGTCGTTTAAAGTTTGCCACAAGCCACCTGGGAGACACACCAAACATGTGGAAGAAGGTGCTCTGGTCAGATGAAACCAAAATTGAACTTTTTGGCAACAATGCAAAACATTATGTTTGGCGTAAAAGCAACACAGCTCATCACCCTGAACACACCATCCCCACTGTCAAACATGGTGGTGGCAGCATCATGGTTTGGGCCTGCTTTTCTTCAGCAGGGACAGGGAAGATGGTTAAAATTGATGGGAAGATGGATGGAGCCAAATACAGGACCATTCTGGAAGAAAACCTGATGGAGTCTGCAAAAGACCTGAGACTGGGACGGAGATTTATCTTCCAACAAGACAATGATCCAAAACATAAAGCAAAATCTACAATGGAATGGTTCAAAAATAAACATATCCAGGTGTTAGAATGGCCAAGTCAAAGTCCAGACCTGAATCCAATCGAGAATCTGTGGAAAGAACTGAAAACTGCTGTTCACAAATGCTCTCCATCCAACCTCACTGAGCTCGAGCTGTTTTGCAAGGAGGAATGGGAAAAAATGTCAGTCTCTCGATGTGCAAAACTGATAGAGACATACCCCAAGCGACTTACAAGGTGGCGCTACAAAGTATTAACTTAAGGGGGCTGAATAATTTTGCACGCCCAATTTTTCAGTTTTTGATTTGTTAAAAGTTTGAAATATCCAATAAATGTCGTTCCACTTCATGATTGTGTCCCACTTGTTGTTGATTCTTCACAAAAAAATACAGTTTTATATCTTTATGTTTGAAGCCTGAAATGTGGCAAAAGGTCGCAAAGTTCAAGGGGGCCGAATACTTTCGCAAGGCACTGTAATTGACACAAACTGTCTCCACTCAGTCAATGTCTTGTTGTGCGTGTGTGTTTGGTGGGCGGATCGCCTAAGCCATGGGAAGCCATTGACAGTCGCTGGATCCAGGTTCGAATCCCAGTGTGGGCTACCCCCCAAATTTTCTACAATATACTTCCATGGTTGGTTTAATTGACTCTCCCTTTTACGGCCCCTAATTTATCTATTTTTAGCTACTACTTCCAAGTCTGTTGGAGAGGATCAGATTGAGCAAAGTGAGATGTAGAATCACTGATCTACAAATAGTATTCTCTGCAAAATAATAGGTTTTGTGTGATTTATGATTCGCAGAGCTACTCCTCCCCTGGCTTAAGTAATCCCTTCTGCCAAACACACATGCACATCCAGACATTGTTTGATTGATTGGAGACGGCTTGTGTCAATTACATAACATTTCCAAGGATTTCCTACCTGCAGCAACATTAGTGGACAATGCTGGAAATACCAGTAAAAGCACAGTACCTCAAAATGTGCCCCAACTCTTGGCTCTAGCTTTAGGATAGAGTTTTTTTTTCTTCTCAGTAGTATACTACGATGCAAGCAAGAGAAACATAAATTAAAGCCATTATATTTATGATTTACATTCCAAATTGTACTTTTGTAATATTACATTTTTCAGTGAGTTGTGATGTATTTAACCTGTATGTGTTGAGGCTGTAACTTAGCATGCCTCTGGAAGTGTTTTGCTATATTTACAGTGAACCCCTCCTAACTTGATTGTTGTTATTCCTGCATCCATAGAAGTTGGCAATAACAATATTTGGATGCCTGCTAGTGCTGCAACAGTTGTTCTGGAACCTCTAAAGCTAGTTTGGGCAAAATGTAGCGGATACCCTTCCTATCCTGCCTTGGTGAGTGACAGTGAGCGTATGTATGACACCTGACTGTCTCATTCTCTCTTCTCAGTGCTTGCTACCAGGGACTAACTTTTTGTTTACCTGCCACTCAGATTTTTTAGGAGCCAAAATATAATTTTTTTGCCTTACAACAAACACAAATCAAAATGGACGAGTATGCTTAGTTGTGTTTCTAAGTCAAGGAATGTGTATTACTAATAAGAAGTAATGTGTTGTATTGCTCAATTTAATATTTTGTGACCTGAGTCTTCTCATCAAAATATCACAGATGAGACAAATGTTCAGCTGCCCCTTTTAAGTTTACCGTGGTAATGGGGCCACTCAAGTTGTCACGTGTCGTTAGGCATCAGCATGCTCAGCTAGGCGAACCGAACGAGTGTGCTCGCATACTCCCTTAAAAGACATTTGCTTGAAAAACTAGACTTCGGCTACCAACTTCAGCTTGCCTCAAAGATGAACAAAAATGTCACAATGTCGTCATAATATATGCACAAGCTGTTCTGGCTGGGAAACATGCAGATGCCTTTAGTGGTGCATGACTCCAGGATTTTTGAAGTCGACTCCCGCCTGCTGTGGTTAGTCAAGAGTCGACTCTTGCTCAACTCCCAAAAGGAGCTGAAACAGACAAACACACACGTACGCACCTCATTATTGCTGCGTCCTACTAGGAAGACTACATTTGCGTTCTAGAGGACTGATATGAACATGATGATGCCCATTTGTTCATTAACTTAGCCTATAAAAGTCCCATTTTAAATATATATATATTTTTTTATATAGGTGATGTGTAGGAACTACAATATTTTGGTGATATTTCTGCTGCACGCAGCCTTGATGATCCCATGTGATGATGCTGCACGTTCTACGCTGATAAGCCCATTCTTTGCCATGTTATAACGCTATTCGGACAGGTATTTACTAGAGACGTTGGTTATGTCATTATTATCTAAGCATGTGTGTTATTCCAGAAGACGATTCACACAGGATTACTCCAAACTGCCCCATGTAATTATTTTTTTCCCCCTCAAATTGAGTTCACTCTTGATGGAAGCCTGGAGGTTTTTATTCTAGGCGTGAAGTTATTTCATAGTCATGTCTAGACTATAATAGGCTACACTGATAACTCATGCTTGGCTGCCAAATGTATGCAGTACCTTCAGAAAGTATTCACACTCCTTGACTTTTTTCACGTTGTGTTACAGCCTGGATTTAAATTGTGATTTGTTGGTCACTGGCCCATAATATAAAAATTGAATTTTTGTATTTTTTGTATTTTTATTTTTTATTACATATCAGCTTTTCATTTGTATTAATATGTCTTAAGTCAATAAGTATTCAACCCCTTTGTTATTGCAAGCCTAAAAAGGTTCAGGAGTAAAAAATTGCTGAACAAGTCACAAAAGTTGCATGGTGTGTTTAAATTTTTTTTTAATGACTACCTAATCACTTTAGGCCACACATACAATTATCTTTAAGGTCGTGCAGTGCATTCTAAACACAGATTCAACCACAAAGACCAGGGAGGTTTTCCAATGCCTTGCAAAGAAGGGCACTTATTAGTAGATGAGTATAAATAAAAAAACCTGACATTGAATACCCCTTTGTGCTTAGTGAAATTATTCATTACATTTTGGATAGGGTATCAATACACACAGTCACTACAAAGACAGAGGCATCCTTCCTAACTCATTTTCCGGAGAGGAAGTAAACTTTAAAACAGTTAGAGTTAATGGCTGTGTTAGGAGAAAATGGTGGTTGTAGTTTCTCCACAATATTGACCTAATTGACAGAGTGAAAACAAGGAAGCCTGTACAGAATAATATTCCAAAACATGCATCCTGTTTACAACAAGGCACTGAAGTAATACTGCAAAAAATGTGGCAACGCAATTCACTTTTTGTCCTGAGTACAAAGTGTTATGTTTGGGGCAAATCCAATACAACTATTGACTGAGTACCACTTTACATATTTTCAAGCATGGTGGTTGCTGCATCATGTTATGGCTATGCCTGTATTCATTAAGAACTGGAGAGTTTTTCAGGATAAAAAATAAATTGGATGGAGCTAAGCACAGGAAAACCTTTTTCAGTCTGCTTTCCACCAGACACTGGGAGATGAACTCACCTTTCAGCCGGACAATAACCTAAAACAAAAGACCAATTTTACACTGGAGCTCCTTACCAAGAAGACAGTGAGTTACAGTTTTGATTAAATCTACTTGAAATCTATGGAAAGGCCTGAAATTGGTTGTCTACCAATGATGAACAACCAATTTGACAGAGCTTAATGGACAAATGTTGTACAATCCAGGAGTGGAAAGTTATTTTGATACTTACCCAGAGACTCCGCTGTAATCAATGTCAAAGGTGCTTCTACAAAGTGTTGACTCAGGGGTGTGAATAATTATGTAAATGTGATTTTATGTATTTAATTTTCAATACATTTGCAAACATTTCTAAAAACATGTTTTGGCTTTGTCATTATGGAGTGTTGATGGGTGAGGAGAAATCTATTTAATCCATTTTGAATTCAGGCTGTAACACAACAATGTGGAATAAGTCAATGGGTATGAATACTTTCTGAAGGCACTGTAGGTGTCCCCATAATATTTAAATTGATTAAGTCTGATCATAATCATTATTTCAGCGATCCATGGTTGGCGTCCTTTCTAATAACAATGCCCCCCATCCTGATGATTTAAGCTGCTGAACCGTATTTGCATTTATGGATGAGAAAGTTAACTTGCCATTTCCAAGTTTAGTGGGGATGCCCTGCTTTGCGATCGATTGCCTAGGACAGAGTTCTCCAACTGTGTTCCTGGCGAGGTACTGTCCTGTAGGTGTTCACTCCAACCCTAATCTATTGCATCTGATTCAATAATTAGCTGGTTGATAAGCTGATTCAGGTTAGTTTAAAACTGGGATTGGTGTGAAAACCTACAGGAAGGCAGCTCTCCAGGAACAGGATTGGAGAGCCCTGACTTAGGATATCAACAGCCAGCCAGGGTTTCATTAAATAAGCATTTGGTGATGTTTAACTTCAATTCACTGCCACCATGAATAATAGCTTAGCCATTGATAGCCTATTATATACTTTAATGTACTTTTGGTGAATTTGCGAGGCTTTGAAAGACAAGACATTGCGAGATACAGATTACCAAGATATAGCCTATGTGCACGTTTGTCTGCCTGACTCGATCCTCTCTCTCCCTTGCTGGCTCGCCTGGTCTTTCTCTTTGCTAGGAAAAACACAAGTGTGTGTTTTAGTCTTTGGTCTGTTTTTGTGTAGAATAGCTCAGTCTCCTCCTTTTATAGCCCCTACTAGTGAATTTGCGGAGACATTGCAGGACACCGCATTGCGATCAGTGGCCATTTTAGGATGTAAATCTTGGTGGGGTAAACTCAAAACATTTTTTTTTTAGATGCATGCCACAACACAACACTAAACAATACATTAATTGGACTATAATGGTGACAAATGGTGCCCACACACTGTTTGGGCCTACATTAAGCTGACAATTGAGATGTATAAACTATTGCATCAGGGGACGACGAGCAGGTAAGAGGCAATTAATGAGCGAGGTAGGATGGACTTAGTCAATATAACTTTGTTCAGCACTTTTGAAATGTACAGCAACAGAATTCAGAACATGGGCCGTTCTTAAGGTGTTCTCCCTGTACACCAAGTCAGATAAATAAAGGGAGCATATAAGCAGACAATGAAAGCTCTTACAATATTTGATTATGACATTTTGTTAAACAGGCTATAAGCTATGTGCACCACCAAGTCAGAACAGTAGGCTAAAAGGGGAAAAGGGACCAAATTATTAGTGAGGCACCTGGGCTACTAACAGCTTACTACACAACATACACATAGTATTACTTTCTTAGCTACAGTATACATATCTCCCTGACATATTACATTATTTATGCAGCAGCATACAATACATTTTGGACTCACTTTGGTGTGCTGTGCTCACTTGAACAGGAAGGTGGTGTGGCCAATGACCTTGATCCTTCTTGGATGGGCACTTCTAATGTAACTCTACGGCAACACGCAAGGGGCTTGAATTTGAGCTCTCCCTGTAGATTTTGTGACAGTACACTGAGCCAATCACGGTGCAACTAGATAACATTACCAACCTCTATGCTCCGTATTTTCTGCTGGCTACCCCACCACCACAGAAAGCACTGAGCTAGGCTGACACACCCGCATTTTGGAGCTGCATTACTCAAGAAAGCAAACAAGAGTCCGCTTGTATGCGGCCTTATTAACTCAATTTTACATATAGATTTTTTCATTGTTTGCAAACTGATATGGGACCTGTATTAATGCCAGAATGACGGGTCATCACTGATTGCGATAGCCTGTACATCTTTTGATTACCAATGCACGGTTCAGACTCTGCCTGGTGGCCGACATGCCTGACTGTGCCCATTCTCTCTCGCTCCCTCCCTCGTTAGCTCGCTCTTTCTTTGCTGTGATAGATTAGTTTTTGTTCTCAGAGGTAGCCACAGCAACTAGTTTCCTCCCTTGCAAAAATACTGAATCTTAGGAGTCGACGAGTTGATGCCTGACACCCAGAAATGTGAGTCGACACCGGGAATTGACAGGCAAGGAGTTGAGGAATTGATTCTAGTGTGCCTGTGAGAATCTGACTAGTAGAGGCTGACAACGACTCTTCCTCTTCCACAGTGGAAGCAAACTCACATTGAAAAACAATGTAAGTGTACAAGAAACAAGAAGATAAAGTCTCACTGTAGTAGTTAGACCAACTTTTATGCCTGTTCCCATTGCTTCTAATACAAACCTTTCAGCTCTTCACTCGCAGTGCACACAGCCCTCCAGCCAGGCAGTGTTGCTTCGCGAGGTGAGATAGCTATAACGTTACGATTCCTATTTATTTGTGCATTGCCAAATATGAAACCAAAAGGAATAAGTACTTTAAACAGCTACAGCCCCATTTATTTTTCTATAAATCACTACTCGCACGTGCCAATACTTGACTTTGACCAATGTGGCTGGTGAATTAGAAATTTGTATGCGCCAATATCAAAATCTACCCGCATTTGGTGGGTGTTAATTTAAGGCCCTGCTTGCTACCCCCTTCATCAAATCTTGAGTGAGTGTTGTTCACACACTATCTGTTTGAAAGGTGTAACATCCTACAAGTTTTGTCTTTGCCTTTCATGGTAGAATAAATCCTAGGTCCATATCTTCTAAGTCCTCTAGATGGTGCCATTGTCAAATAAACAGATCTGATTTGACCTTAGTTTAAGAGGACTAAGTGGACGCACCTCTTTTCAACACAAGCACCAGCTGTGTGTGTTTGAGCATGTGTGTGTGTGTGTATTCAAGTATACTGTGCCATAACACTCCAGGCACCACTCCCTAGTAAACATGGTACACCTCTTCCACCACGTTAGATCGTTGACCCCCACATGCCCCGGGTGGGATGCCAGCACAACGGGGTGTCTATCCCCATGCCTCCCCTCGACGTCCTCCGGGTCGGAGAACGGATGCAGTTCAAGAACGAAGAAAAACTCTTCCTCGTCCTATTCTTCGACAACAAACGCAGCTGGTGAGACATCTTCTCTGTTCTCCAATACTAAATGTTAAGAAAGGGATTTTTTTGTTGTTGTTGATAGCAACATACATGGATACACCATTTTACAATCTTCATTTGCAATGTTAAGTGTTATTTCAATACGTGCTGTGAATTTTCATACACAACCAACAGACAACAACACAAAGAGCTCAAATTTCTATTATAAGTTCTACATTTTTGCAGATTTGTATCAGAAGAAATGTAGCTGAATTTGATTTCCTTATTCTCTCTTCTCAGGCAATGGCTTCCTAAGTCTAAGATGGTCCCTCTGGGGATCGACAAGATCAAGATGATGGAGGGCAGAACATCCAGTATCCGTAAGGCTGTTCAGACTGCCTTCAAACGTGCCATGAACCATCTTAGCATCGTTCAGGACGAACCTGTCAGTGACATGAGCGACGTGGACTAACACACACACAGACACACACACCCAACCCTTGAATTACTGCTCATGGTCTTGTCTCAGACCTGAGCCTGGCCTACACTCCTTCCTTCTCCACTTTGTCAGTCTTTCCAAAGGTCTATGCTGGCTGTTTTTAACAGGTGCCTTGCTACCCCCCTGGCTTGGTATGGTTCCCCCTTCCACGTCAGTCCTCGCCCGCTGGTCTGACGACTGCTGCTTTAAAGAATGTGCCCCAGTTCCCCTCCTATCTACTGTTCTTCATGGTCGCGTTCATGATGCACCAAATGGAAGAAAACAACTCGCTCATCTCGCCTTATCAGTGGTGGAAACAGTACCCAACTATCATTCTTGAGTAAAAGTAAAGACAATAGAAAATGACTCAAGTAAGTCACCCAGTAAAATTCTACCAGAGTAAAAGTATTTGGTTTAAAATATACTTAAGTATCAAATTCCTTATATTAAGCGAACCAGATGGCACCATTTTTTATTTTACGGAAAGCCAAGGGCACACTCCAACATTCAGACATAATTTACAAATGAAGCATGTGTGTTTAGTGAGTCCCACAGATCAGAGGCAGTAGGGATGTTCGGTTGATAAGTGCGTGAATTTCACTATTTGCCTAAGAAATCAAAATGTAACGAGTACTTTTGGGTGTCAAGGAAAATGTATGGAGTAAAAAGTACATTATTTTCTTTAGCAATGTAGTGAAGTAAAAGTAGTCAAAAATATAAATAGTAAAGTACAGATACCCAAAAAAACGACTTAAGTAAAAATACTTGAACGTACTAATTAATTGCTTTAATCCACTGCACCTTATGCCATTTATTTCCACTCAAAACTACCTACTACATTTATGTTAACTCTGTAAATAACTGCAATATTTGTCTGACACACTAACTTATTTTGTAGATTGAGTGAAATTTGTACTGTACAATGGATTTTCTTACTAGTATTTATACTTTTTGGTGAAGTATGTAAGCACTGCGGTGTGGTAATTCAAAGTGCTATGACAATAAGACAAGTGTAAAAAGCCTTAGCAGTATAAAATAAATGGGATTTTTTTTTGTTTGTTTTATATATCCTTTTTGTATTTTATTTTAAGTTAATGAAGTTTATAAAATATAAACTTCCCTTTGGCATTCTTCCTTCTGTAATCAAATGTTTAAATATATATATATTTTTTACAATATTTTGGTTTGTCCGTAGTATTCAGACCCCCTGACTTTCTCCACATTTTGTTAGGTTACAGCCTTGATTCTAAAATTGATTGAATTGTTTTTTCCCCCTTCTCAATCTACACACACTACCCTGTAATGACAAGACAACATTTTATTTTTTTATTTTATTTTGTAATATCACATTTACACAAGTATTCAGACCCTTTATCCAGTACTTTGTTGAAGTCTCTTTGGCAGCAATTACAGCCTTTTAGTCTTCTTGGGTATGACGCTACAAGCTTGTATTTGGAGTTTCTCCTACTCTTCTCTGCAGATCCTCTCAAGCCCTATCAGGTTGGATGGGGAGCATTGCTGCACAGCTATTTTCAGGTCTCTCCAGAGATTTTAGATCGGGATCAAGTCCGGGCTCTAGGTGGGCCACTCAAGGACATTCAGAGACTTGTCCCAAAGCCACTCCTGCATTGTTTGGCTGTGTGCTAAGGGTTGTTGTTCTGTTGGAATGTGAACCTTGGCCCCAGTCTAAGGGCTCTGGAGGAGGGTTTCATCATGGATCTCATCTTTCCCTCGATCCTGACTAGTCTCCCAGTCCCTGCCACTGAAAAACATCACCGCAGCATGATGCTGCCACCACCATGCTTCACCGTAGGAATGGTGGCATGTTTCCTCGAGACGTGACGCTTGGCATTCAGGCCAAAGAGTTCAATATTGGTTTCATCAGACCAGAGAATCTTGTTTCTCATGGTCTGAGAGTCTTTAGGTGCCTTTTGGCAAATTCCAAGCGGGCTTTCATGTGCCTTTTACAGAGGAGTGGCTTCCGTCTGGTCACTCTACCATAACGGCCTGATTGGTGGAGTGCTGCAGAGATGGTTGTCCTTCTGGAAGGCTCTCCCATTTCCACAGAGGACCTCCAGAGCTCTGTCAGAGTGACCATTGGGTTCTTGGTAGCCTCCCTGACCAAGACTCTCCTCCCCCTATGTCAGTTTGGCTGGGCGGACAGCTCTAGGAAGAGTCTTAGTGGTTCCAAACTTCTTCCATTTAAGAATGATGGAGGCCACTGTGTTCTTGGGGACCTTCAATGCTGCAGACATTTTTTGGTACCTTTCCCCAGATCTGTGCCTCGACACAATCCAGTCTCTGAGCTCTACGGATAATTCCTTCCACGTCATGGCTTGGATTTTGCTCTGACATGCATTGTCAACTGTGGGACCTTATATAGACAGGTGTGTGCCTTTCCAAATCATGTCCAATCTTTTGAATTTAACACTGGTAGATCCAATCAAGTTGAAAAAACATCTCAAGGATGATCAATGGAAACAGGAAAACGTCAAGGGGTCTGAATACTTTCCGAAAGCACTGTCTGTATACAGCTCTGGAAAAAAATTAAGAGACCACTTCAAAATGATCAGTTTCACAAGTTTTACTATTTATAGGTATGTGTTTGGGTAAAATGAACATTTTTGTTTTATTCTATAAACTACTGACACAATTTCTCCCATATTCCCCCCCAAAATATTGCCATTTAGAGCATTTATTTGCAGAAAATGACAACTGGTCAAAAAAACAAAACCGATGCAGTGTTGTCAGACCTCGTATAATGAGAAAGAAAGTAAGTTAATATAATTTTTTAAACAACACAATAATGTTTTTTAACTTAGGAAGAGTTCAGAAATCAATATTTGGCGGAATAACCCTGATTTTCATGCGTCTTGGCATGCTCTCCACCAGTCTTTCACATAGATTTGTATTTTTTTTTAACCTTTATTTTAAAAAGAAAAACGTTTTACCTTTATTTCTAAAGATGTTGGGTGACTTTATGCCACTCCTGGTGCAAAAATTCAAGCAGCTTTTCTGAAGCACCCCCAGATCATCACCAATCCACTGTCACTTGTAGGTCTCGCACCCACTGTGAAATTTGGTGGAGGATCGGTGATGATCTGGGGATGCTTCAGCAAGGCTGGATTCGGGCAAATTTGTCTTCGTGAAGGACGCATGAATCAAGCTTTAAGGTTGTCCTGACAATGTTCCCCAACTCTGAGGATTGGTTGTTCCAGCAGGACAATGTTCCATGCCACACAGCCAGGTCAATCAAGGTGTGGATGGAGGACCACTAGATCAAGACCCTGTCATGGCCAGCCCAATCTCCAGACCTGAACCCTATTGAAAATATCTGGAATGTGATCAAGAGGAAGATGGATGGTAACAAGCTATTAAACAAAGTTGGGCTGCTTGAATGTTTGTGCCAGGAGTGGCATAAAGTCACCCAACATCAATGTGAAAGACTGGTGGAGGGCATGTCAAGATGCATGAAAAAAAAAAAAAAAATCCACTATTCCACCAAATATTGATTTCTGAACTCTTACTAAGTCAAAAACATTTGTGTTGTTTAAAAATCAATATGAACATATTTTCTTTGCATTATTCAAGGTTTGACAGCACTGCATTTGTTTTGTTATTTTGACCAATTGTCATTTTCTGCAAATAAATGCTCTAAATGACACTTTTTATTTGGAATATGGGAGAAATGTCAGTAGTTTATAGAATAAAAAACATTTTCATGTTACCCAAACACATACCTATAAATTGTTAAACTAGAGATAATCATTTTTCAGTGATCTCTTAATTTTTTCATTAAAACTCGCTTTTCAACCACTCCACACATTTCTTGTTAAACAAACTAGTTTGGGCAAGTCAGTTACGACATCTACTTTGTGCATGACACAAGTCATTTTTCCAACATTTGTTTACAGACAGATTATTTCACTGTATCACAATTCCAGTTGGTCAGAAGTTTACATAGAGTAAGTTGATTGAGCCTTTAAACAGCTTGGAAAATTCCAGAAAATTATGCCATGGCTTTAGAAGCATCTAATAGGCTAATTGACATCATTTGAGTCAATTGGAGGTGTACCTGTGGAGGTGCACCGTGAAGCACGGGGGTGGCAGCATCATGTTGTTGGGTGCTTTGCTGCAGGAGGGACTGGTGCACTTCCTCATGATGCCATCTCTTTTGCAGGAAAATTATGTGGATATATTGAAGCAACATCTCAAGACATCAGTCAGGAAGTTGAAGCTTGGTTGTAAATGGGTCTTCCAAATGGACAATGACCCCAAGCATACTTCCAAAGTTGTGGCAAAATGGCTTATGGACAACAAAGTCAAGGTATTTGGAGCGGCCGTCACAAAGCCCTGACCTCAATCCTACATAACATTTGTGGGCATAACTGAAAAGCGTGTGCGATCAAGGAGGCCTACAAACCTGACTCAGTTACATCTCTGCCAGCTCTGTCAGGAGGAATGGGCCAAAATTCACCCAACTTATTGTGGGAAGCTTGTGGAAGGCTACCCAAAACATTTGACCCAAGTTCAACAATTTAAAGGCAATGCTACCAAATACTAATTGAGTGTATGTAAACTTCTGACTCACTGGGAATGTGATGAAAGAAATAATAACTGAAATAAATCATTCTCTCTGTTATTCTCAGTCTTAAAATAAAGTGGTGATCCTAACTGACCTAAGACAGGGAATATTTACTAGGATTAAATGTCAGGAATTGTGGAAACTGTGTTTAAATGTATTTGGCTAAGGTGTATGTAAACTTTCGACTTCAACTGTATATCTGTATAATTCAGATGCTCACATGTTGGGAAGTGTTTTGTTGTTATGGAAACCAAATGTGCGTTCTCAAGAAACTAAACTTGCTGCCCAGATAATTTTATACTTTGATTTGTTTGTGCCTGTGGTGTGAAAGTTTATTGCAAACAATTGTGAAAAGTTTATTTTTTACATCATGAATTTGACTGTACTTCTAGGAACTTTTATTGTAGACGTAGGAAGATGTGCTTGTTATTTATTGTAAAGTATTTACATTGCTTTATATTTCGAGAATCATGTAAGACTTTATAGTGGTTATTGGCAAATTTTGTGGTGAATCCTTGGGTTGTTTTTTTTCTTTGTTACTTCTGGGTAATTTTGACAGTTTAGCTGTAGACTTCACAACATTCTTTTTTTGTATGTTCTTTTTCTGGGTAGTTTTTGATACAATAACATCTACTAAGTATAAAAGTGTCTTTTGCTCGGACTGTTTCCTTTTTTATTATCAAAACACAGATAATAAAAAGACAAGGATATAAAATCACTGAGCAATGTCATCTCTTATTAAGATACAATCTATCTTTCATCGGTACTGTACCCATTACTCATGCCATGCCTCTTTCAGCAGTATTGACACTCAGAGATCACATATGGAACAGCTCAGGAGCGACATCAAACTGAAGAAGGATGAGATTGCATCTGAAATTAATACTGTTCAAATTCCCTCATTTCTACCTTCATAGTGCTGGATCAGCGATTCCCTCAATCTAATACAGTATGGGGAGTAAAAGGAATGAGCGGCCCTTATGCAGAATATTGCAGCTCCCCAGTGCTTTATTCTTGCACCCAAATCAACATTATTTCGACTTCAAAGAAGTCTTTGTCAGGTGAGTGCATTCAGGTGAGTACATATAGTAGGTGGAGGCAATGGCTGTACTAGCTTTCACAGAACCAATTATTTTGAGATCAGTGATAACTTCAAGGGAGAAGGGAGGAAGGATGCTCATTCAAACAGATGGTCCGTCCCAATAATATCATTCAAATGTATTTATGAAGCCCTTCTTACATCAGCTGATGTCACAAAGTGCTGTACAGAAACCAAGCCTAAAACCCCAAACAGCAAGCAATGCAGGTGTAGAAGCACCTGCATCTCCTTTCTCCTGAACTGTGCACTCGTTCAATACTTCCACAAATCTAAAAGCATTGGATTTGTGGAGGCATGGGATATTGGAAATTTAAGGATCGATCACTTGATTCATATGGGATGTCATTCTATGGCTGTTCACATAGGGGCGCTGTGACTCTATAGAAAATGAGAAGGCATGATCCCTGGCATAAACAGATTCCTCAATCAGCTATGTTAGGTGTGCTAGAGAATCAGCTTGGTTAATGTGCAGCTTGTACACACACCAAGTGTCATGTCAACATATGGTAAAAACACCCATTACAAATAACTTAATTAATGATCACTGTTTTAATTTGTTTTTATCTAAATTGTTGTCTATCACTTGTTTTCTTAGGTGCAAAATAATTAATCAAAACTAAACTATAACTGAGGTTTCGTCCCAAATGGCACCCTATTCCCTACATCAAGTCAAAATGTATTTGTCACGTGTACAGGATACAACAGGGCGACATAGGCTATAGATTGCCATTAGAATGCAGACTGAGGCTTACTCTACTCTCACATACGACACAGATGAAGCCAGGTGTAATCATAGAGTATTATATAGAAACCATTATATAGCTTTATGATATGTATATTTTCATGAAGACACTCCAACAGCGTGCATGGATTTCACATAATACAATATATGCCATTTAGCAGATGCTTTTATCCAAAGCAACATGTACTCATGCATGCATACATTTTACTTATGGTTGGTACCGGGAATCAAACCCACTACCCTGACCTTACAATAACTATGCTCTACCAACTGAGGCCCACATGTTCAGAGAAAATATAGTTTTTTTGTTTTACCACTGAGTGAAAGAGCAACCCTCGTATTATGTTGCGGGTCAATTTGACCAAAATTTGTCTAAAACCTAACTTCAAAATGTTGGCACACTGATGTGTTGTGGAATATCTGTGTAGATTTTGAATAAAAACATGATGTGGGGCATTTTGACCCGGAGGCTTTCATCTGTACAGATATTTGCACAGGTCCAAAATTAACAAGTGTCTTTGATGTATTTTGTTTTGACTGGTTCTGGTTGCACTTTTATAACTATGTTTGGGTGAAAAGGAGCTTTCCCAAGCTTTGTCCTTCTCTGTGTGAGAGCAGCAGATCTCTGACACACATTCAAAAATTAGCTCCAGACAGAAAACGCTTGTTTGTGAGAAAGGAAATATATATTTAAAATGGTTTTTAAATATCGAGTTTTTGAAATCAAATGTTCTTGTATTTCGAAAGGTCTGACAAGACAAAATAATGTTTGGGCTGTTTTTACTTGATTCTTGGACTGTCTTGAGTGTGTTTAAACTGTGCGGGTCAACCTGACCCATACCACAAAGCACAAGGGTTAACCTATAGTTTTATGGTATTTTTATGCGATTTGAAAAATGTTGCTGGTGACATAGGCATATTCCTCCAATCTCCTAATCATCAGGTTGCACAGTGAGACCTCTTCACTCAGTCCCCAACCATCAACAATCCGATACTAATTGTGTAGGGAAGTAAACAACACAACAGCAAGCACTCAGGTAGAGAGAGGATGGGAGAGTTAAGCGTGAATATCAATCTGTCACATCAGTGTCATCAAATGACTTTGACAGAATTAAGAGCCCTCTAATTAGCCTAGTGGCATGTGGCGCCGCATACACACACACACACACACAGCGAGAGAAGCTCTCTTTCACATACACACACCATGCCGCAGGCTGCAGAGCATGGCAGGGCCTGAGGCTCGACGTGCGTGACATCACCCTGCCTGATATGTTGATAGGATGGCATGGAGGCAGCCAGCAGGTGAAACCATAGTGACAACTAGAGAGAAAGAGGGGAGGGGATGAATGCGTAATCTCACCAACATACAGATGTGTCACCAACCTGGCTTAGGGAGGAAAAGGAAATGTCAGTGGTTTAATGCATTTCACATTGGTGCACGTGAGTGCACGCACGCATATGAAGCACACACACTTTATGGGTTAGTCAAAATTCTGCAGCCGAAAGACATTCAAATTGATGAGAGGAATCTCTCTTTAGGGACTTTGTGACCAGAAGAAAAGGGTATGAGGTGTATTGTAGCACATGTAAATTAATGTTTATTTAAAAAACTGCATGTCTTCTATAAACAACACACAGTCTAACTTTCAACTGAGGAACATCCAAACTGGCAAATATTCAGCATTATCCCCCCTTCTCCCCCCAATAGGCCTGCTTTCCAGTAGCTATGGTGGAAACACTAGCTATGCTGGATAGGGGCCCAATGTACATTTATATAACTATTAATGCAAACCGCAAAAACATCACATAGAGGGGAAATAGGAATTGAGTGTTTCCAAGGTAAGCCAAACAAACAACTTCAAAATAATATAAATGCAAGTGTTATAATTTCAGTCTGTCGTACATTACATTTCTATGCAGCTATGCATGTTCGAATTGGCTGCTGCTAGTAGCTAGCTAATGAACATCTAATAACTGTACTTGATAAACTGATTACTAAACTCAGCAAAAAAAGAAACGTCCTCTCACTGTCAACTGCGTTTATTTTCAGCAAACTTAACGTGTAAATATTTCTTTGAACATAACAAGATTCAACAAACTGAACAACTTCCACAGACATGTGACTAACAGAAATGGAATAATGTGTCCCTGAACAAAGGGGGGGGGGGGGGGGGGGGGTGTTAAAAACAAAAGTAAGTCAGTATCTGGTGTGGCCACCAGCTGCATTAAGTACAGCGGTGACTCTCCTCTCATGGACTACACCAGATTTGCCAGTTCTTGCCGTGTATCCCCACTCTTCCACCAAGGCACCTACCTGCAAGTTCACTGACATTTCTGGGGGGAATGTCCTTAGCCCTCACCCTCCGATCCAACAGGTCCCAGATGTGCTCAATGACATTCCTGTCTTGCAGGAAATCACGCACAGAACGAGCAGTATGGCTGGTGGCATTGCCATGCTGGAGGGTCATGTCAGGATGAGCCTACAGGAAGGGTACCACATGAGGGAGGAGGATGTTTTCCCTGTAACGCACAGATGTTAAGATTACCTGCAATGACAACAAGCTCAGTCCGATGATGCTGTGACACACCGCCCCAGACCATGACGAAACCTCCACCTCCAAATCGATCCCGCTCCAGAGTACAGGCCGCGGTGTAACGCTCATTCCTTTGACGATAAACACGAATCCGACCATCACCCCTGATGAGACAAAACTGCAACTCATCAGTGAAGAGCACTTTTTGCCAGTCCTGTTTGGTCCAGCGATGGTTGATTTGTGCCCATAGGCGACGTTGTTGCCGGTGATGTCTGGTGAGGACCTGCCTTTACAACAGGCCTGCAAGCCCTCAGTCCAGCCTCTCTCAGCCTATTGCGGACATTCTGAGCACTGAGGGAGGGATTGTGCATTCCTGGTGTAACTCAGACAGTTGTTGTTGCCATCCTGTACCTGTTCCGCTGGTGTGATGTTCGGATGTACCGATCCTGTGCAGGTGTTGTTACACGTAGTCTGTCACTGCGATTGCAATTTATTGCCCTGGCCACATCTGCAGTTCTCATGCCTCCTTGCAGCATGCCTAAGGCACGTTCACGCAAATGAGCAGGGACCCTGGGCATTTTTCTTTTGGTGTTTTTCATAACCAGTAGAAAGGCCTTTTTAGTGTCTTAGGTTTTCATAACTGTGACCTTAATTGCCTACCGTCTGTAAGTTGTTAGTGTCTTAACGACCGTTCCACAGGTGCATGTTCATTGATTGTTTATGGTTCATTGAACAAGCATGGGAAACCGTGTTTAAACCCTTTACAATGAAGATCTGTGAAGTTATTTGCATTTTTACGAATTATCTTTGAAAGACAGGGTCCTGAAAAAGGGACGTTTCTTTTTTTGCTGCGTTTAGAGTCTGTCTCTGTGTGTGTTCCAAATGGAACCCTATTCCCTTTATAGTGTGCTACCTTTGACCGGTACCCACAGGTTAGTAGTGGACTTTATAGGGAATAGAGTGCCATTTGGAATGCTGCCTCAATCTCTGAATGTCAGAGAACAGCAGAGAATTATTGGCAGGTGACTAAATAAATTCAAACACAATGCTGTTGGCATGATATCATGCCCACTATGGAGCCACATGCTTCAGTCAAACAATTGCATTGTGTCCATTTGAATCAACTGTGATTAGATATTATTCTACTAATGCCATGAGGTGAAAGGAGTAAACTGTCTTGAATCAAGGCAGATTATGGTGTAATGGACTTCCCATACATTTAATATATTGATCCATTACACTCTTTTCATCATACTACAGTGATCCATAGTCTGCGTCTTAACAGAAGATACTTCGTTGAGAGGTTTGGACCTCTGGTGTAACGGCTTGGATGTCGCCCTGACAAACTGTGTGGTTGTTCAGAATATATGTTCATGTCCTCGAGTCAATTAATTTTGCAGCAGTCAAAGTACATACAGACAAGATCACATATTAAAATGTAAAAACACAACAACAGAAAAAACAGAATATTTACAAACAAGTCAGTAAGGTAGTGCAAGGGTCTAAAAATGTCTGAGTAAAGCTGGGCCTATATTTTCATGTCAAAGTGCTTAGTGCTTAAAGTGTATATTAGGCTAACATCTTGTACATCTGGAGTATTGCACTTGGAATAAAATAATTTCTGGCGCTGTTGGCTTTTACTTTTGACTGGCTGTACCTGCGGCCAGAGGATGGCATTTGGGGTGAAGTTGATTTTACTCGCGTTCTGCAGGGCTTTGCCCCGGATAGACAGATATGTCTATAGCACCTGTTTTAACAGGCATTAACATCTCAACCACTGAATGACTATGTGTAGCATCCCCGTTATCTCTCAAATTACAAGCGTGTTTGTGTGCGAGTGTGTGCATTTCCACGTGTGTGTGTGTGTGTGTGTGAGTGCAAATGCTCATGTGCAAGTATGTGTTTAGTACCCAACCTGTAGGGGCTCTTCTCAGATGTCCTTTCATCAAACACATCAGCAGCATAGTGGTCAGCCAATTATCTGTCATGCTTCAGTCTGCACAGGAAGTTGTGGGACCGGTATGCGTCCCAAATTGCATCCTATTCCTTATATAGTGCACTACGTAAGCTGGGATAGAGTGACATTTGGGACACAACCAGAGCCTTTGAAGTGAAGGATAATTACTTCTGCAGTTAGCTAAAGTCCAGCACTAAAGTAAATAGACTCGTTAATGCTTTTTGACTGTACGTTACTATACGAGCTTTTCGCCATTGCTTTTGGGTGGGTGTGTGTCATGTATCTGTGTATTTGTAGTGTGTGTCCACATATGTGTTGGATTTGGCACAAAGTAGTGTTCTCAGTGCGGCGTAATCTTGTTTTCAGTGTTTGATTGGCTGTGGTACAGTGCCTGGTGTCGAGGCGTAGATGATGGGTCAGATGTGTGTGTACTTGCGTTTCTACATACTTCATCCCTTGCGTGTGTGCGTGTTTGTCCTTAAATGCACATGTGTGCATGCGTGAGTTTACACTCATTTCTTGCTCCTAAGAGAGAAACTCCCCCCCCCCCACCACCACCAGTAGTCTCATCAACATTCCTCTCTCTGTTCGAAGGGCAGCCAGTGTTGTACTGCTACTGAGTGACAGGGCTTAATGTGCATCTAGCCACAATTGGATTTGATCCTATAAGGGTTTCGCCATAAGCCCTGCTCTGTAAGAATTATTAAATGTACACTCTTTTTCTTTTCCACCCCCCCTCTTCTCTTTCTAACAAACAGAAACATACAGTGCCTTGCGAAAGTATTCGGCCCCCTTGAACTTTGCGACCTTTTGCCACATTTCAGGCTTCAAACATAAAGATATAAAACTGTATTTTTTTGTGAAGAATCAACAACAAGTGGGACACAATCATGAAGTGGAACGACATTTATTGGATATTTCAAACTTTTTTAACAAATCAAAAAAATGAAAAATTGGGCGTGCAAAATTATTCAGCCCCCTTAAGTTAATACATTGTAGCGTCACCTTTTGCTGCGATTACAGCTGTAAGTCGCTTGGGGTATGTCTATCAGTTTTGCACATTGAGAGACTGACATTTTTTCCCATTCCTCCTTGCAAAACAGCTCAAGCTCAGTGAGGTTGGATGGAGAGCATTTGTGAACAGCAGTTTTCAGTTCTTTCCACAGTGAAATCTTTTAGTATCCAAATCCGGCTTTAAACTTCTTCACAACAGTATCTCGGACCTGCCTGGTGTGTTCCTTGTTCTTCATGATGCTCTCTGCGCTTTTGACGGACCTCTGAGACTATCACAGTGCAGGTGCATTTATACGGAGACTTGATTACACACAGGTGGATTGTATTTATCATCATTAGTCATTTAGGTCAACATTGGATCATTCAGAGATCATTAAAACTATTTTCTTCAACCACTCCACAAATTTCTTGATAACAAACTAGTTTTGGCAAGTTGGTTAGGACAGCTACTTTGTGCATGACACAAGTCATTTTTCCAACAATTGTTTACAGACAGATTATTTCACTGTATCACAATTCCAGTGGGTCAGAAGTTTACATACACTAAGTTGACTGCGCGTTTCAAAAGCTTGGAAAATTCCAGAAAATGATGTCATGGTTTCGAAGCTTCTGAAAGGCTAATTGACATAATTTGAGTCAATTGGAGGTGTACCTGTGAATGTATTTCAAGGCCTACCTTCAAAGTCAGTGCCTCTTTGCTTGACATCATGGGAAAATCAAAATAAATCAGTCAAGACCTCCACAAGTCTGGTTCATTCTTGGGAGTAATTTCAAAATGCCTAAAAGGTACCATGTTCATCTGTACAAACAATAGTACGCAAGTATAAACACATGGGACCACGCAGCCCATCATAACGCTCAGGAAGGAGACGTGTTCTGTCTCCTAGAGATGAACGTACTTTGATAAGAAAAGTGCAAATCAATCCTAGAACAACAGCAAAGGACCTTGTGAAGATGCTGAAGGAAACAGGTACAAAAGTATCTATATCCACATTAAAACGAGTCCTACATCGACATAACCTGAATGGACGCTCAGCAAAGAAGAAGCCACTGCTCCAAAACTGCCATAAAAAAGCCAGACTACAGTTTGCAACTGCACATGGGGACAAAGATCATACTTTTGGAGAAATGTCCTCTGGTCTGATGAAACAAAAATATAACCGTTTGGCCATAATGACCATCGTTATGTTTGGAGGAAAAAGGAGGAGTCTTGCAAGCCGAAGAACACCATTCCAACCGTGAAGCAAGGGGAGTGGCAGCATCATGTTGTGGGGGTGCTTTGCTGCAGGAGTACATTTCACAAAATAGATGTCATCATGAGGATGGAAAATGTGGATATATTGAAGCAACATCTCACGACATCAGTTAAAGTTTGGTTGCAAATGGGTCTTCCAAATAAACAATTACCCCAAGCATACTTCCAAAGTTGTGGCAAAATGGCTTAAGGACAACAAAGTGAAGGTATTGGAGTGGCCATCATAAAGCCTGACCTCAATCAATCCTATAACAGGACATTTTTGCTAGGATTGAATGTCAGGAATTCTGAATCTCAGTTTAAATGTATTTGCCTAAGGTGTATGGAAACTTCCGGCTTTAATTGTAGGTGCTAAATGTTCGGCAGAGGAGGACCAATTCCTATGGAGTAACTGACCGTGGGAGAAGCAGATGTGGTGCACTGATGAAGCACGCCAGGTCTGTTTTTTCAGACTGTCTTTGGCAGTCTACACTTGACATGCGACTTCTGCTATCAGTATACAAAGATCGCATTGAAAAGACAGGTGATTTGGACATTTGTGACATTCAATCTCCACCATCTCAATTGAAATGTCTTGTTTGTTTTGCTTTTCATGTGTTTTGAGATTATTTTCTGTAATGAAAAGCGCTATACAAGTTCAATTTATTATTATTATTATTATTATTATAAGTCAGATTTCCCTCTGCAGCTTTTATATGTGATGCTGGTAAATCAAATGGAATGCTCCTGCTACTATTAACATTGTTATTTTTTTAATTTGAGCATTGATGCATACAACTTTTTAAATATGTCCTAGTCCCTCCAGATGTGGAGAAAACATGAACTGCATTAAAACAACAATAGTGTTCACTAAAAACAAAATTATTTTAGGAGGAGCTTTCCCGAGCTGCCGAGAGAGAGGATAATGTCTGCTTCTGTGCTATAGGCAGGTTGTTACCATAAAAAAGAATGTGTTCTCCTCTCTCAATAACCTAGCTGATGAAATAACTATAATTAGTGGTCTCCTTCCCACTCTTTCTTTCTCTCCCTTCCTCCTTCTCACATTTATATCCCTTTGTTAGCTAGAAGGTCTCTAGACCAGAATGGACCTGTTGTACAAAAACCTCAATGCTCTTGCCAGATGCTTTATTTCCCTGCATGTTGCTTCTGAGTATTTGAAGTGATAGTGTTTTAATAAGCTGTAGTTCCCACCAGCCTAAAGTGTTAAATGATTAATGTTGAATAAACACTGTTGCCTCACTCCTCTCCTCTCTGAGAGGAGACTATTGATTGGAGAACAAAGGGATGGAGGGATGTGAAATCCCTACAAATTACCAAGGGATGCAGAATAATGGCCTGGTCCTGGCTGCAGTCCTCTCTCTGCTCTTTCTTTTTCTCTCTACTATTTCTCGCACTCCCTCCATCACCCCTCCCTCCCCCTTTCTCCCTGTATGTGTTTACCTTTTACATGTCACTTATGATTTAATCTGCCTAGCAACATTTGTGACATGATCTAGTGTTGTATTTGTCAGTGTGGTGTAAATGCAATATAGAGCTGACTCGATATGTTTGTAACTGAGAATAATATCCTACACAATACGGTTCTATTATGAAGGTTTTATAACCATCTGCCCTCTCTCTCTCTCTCTCTGAAAACACCTCAGGCCTTTGTGAATAGCTCTAAAGAAAGTATCTATAGCTGTACTCAGTGGGCAGCCCAGCAGGGTGTCCTCCGGGGTTATGTTCTCTACACCAGCATATGCCCTTTGGAGAAGAACCACCTGGTTAGTGTCAAATGCTAATTAATGAATTAGAGCGGAGGCTTTTTAGGTTAGTGCAGCTGGAGGTCTCCTGGAGCCTCTGTGTTCATGTGGACAACCCTCAAGAGAGAAAATATTAATAAAATGTTAACAAGCATGACATGATTAGGTTTTGATTTCCATGTGATATCAACATAGAAATTGCAGTTTCAGATGTTAGATGTCGTTTAACAACATGTAGTGGTTCAGTATGTTACTCTCTTGGCAATTAATAATATCCATAATCTTTGTGTGAAAAGAGAACATGCACATTTCAGAGAAAATAATGAAAGAACACACTTGAGAATATGCTTTGCATGCAAACACAAAACCAGTTCATAAAGAAAAGAGTAGCAATCAAATAATATTCTTTGCATATGTGTGCTAATATTTGTTAAATTTGTCAGTCACTTATTTTCATTTACGAGCTGCATGGAAGCTGAATTTATTATTCATTAAATGTTTCCAACATCTAGGTGCCAGTGTGCTTTGGTAATTTATTTCCATTTAGCTCCTCCTAGACTAATTTCTTTAGAAAATACATGTATATAATGCTCATTTGCACTCCCCACTAAAATTCACAAAATGTTTTTCGGTGTCAAAATGACATTAGCTTTCAAATGACAAAGTTCTCCCTCACTAAGGTGCATTATTGTCAGAGTAATGCGATCTCCTGTGGTGCTTTAGGTCAGCATGCTGCCTCTAAGGCACTTTTAATCAGAGGATGGAATTATTTTAAAGGCTGGGCAACAATGAGTCCATCCTCTGATTTTTTTCCTCCACTATGGCTCCACTCTGTATAACCCTGTGTGATGGACCCTTCCTGTAGAGTACCTTGTGTGTCTGCTCTGCTCTACCATATTCACGCCAACAACAGATTCTGGACTCTGAACCTGTGGCCTTGGCGAAATGGCCAGCAGCATAGGTGGGCGAGAGAGTGCCTGGAATGGACTCCAACGGGAGGCGAAGATATTGGAGTCCTTTGAATGGTAGGGAGGGAGCGATTGGGAGGGAGAAAGAGTTCAATCAGATTCTCCAGGCCAACCATTTTGTATTCTTCCCCTGTCTGTGGTCCTATCCACAAACGCACGCACGCCCCCACCCACACACACTGTGGTTCGATCCAGGATCCTTCCTGCCTAGGAGTGGTTTTGTCACGACCTGGGGCCCGATGCCTGGCTCTCCTGGCTTCTCCTATCAGCTCCCTGCAGACAGCCAGTGTGCATCAATCTCTGGGCTGACGACAGTGGCTGGGACCCAACCCGTTTACCAGACCGATTACTGGAGAGCGTGAGAGAATGTGTCACGCATTCTCATATGAAGAGAGGGGAGTGGTGGGTCTGTCTGAGAGGAGAGGGGTGGATGGAGGAGAGGAAGGGAGGGGAGGAGAAGACATGAGAGTAGAGGCCAGGGCCTCAGGTCTCAGCAGTATAAATGGCAGACAAATCATTGCCTAAACCATAGGTGTCAAACTCATTTAAATCAAATCAAATGTTATTTGACAACCGGTGTAGACCATATCATGAAATGCTTACAAGCTCTTAACTAACAATGCAGTTCAAGAAATAGAGTTAAGAAAATATTTACAAAATAAACTAAAGTAAAAATTTAAAAAAAGTAACAAAAAAATTACATAACAATAACGAGGCTATATACAGGGGTTAACGGTACCGAGTCAATGTGCGGGGGTAGAGGTTAGTGGAGGTAATTTGTTAACTATGCATAGATAATAAACAGCGAGTAGCAGCAGTGTAAAAACAAGGGGGAGGGAGGGCAAAGTAAATAGTCCGGGTAGCCATTTCATGAATTGTTCAGCATTCTTATGGATTAGGGGTAGAAGCTGATAAGGAGCCTTTTGGTCCTAGACTTGGCGCTCCGGTACTGCTTGCCGTGTGGTAGCAGAGAGAACAGCCTATGACTTGGGTGACTGGAGTCTTTGACAATTTTTCTGTCACCGCCTAGTATATAGGTCCTAGATGTCGGGAAGCTAGGTCCCAGTGATGTACTGGGCAGTACACATTACCCTCTATAGTGCTTTACGGCCAGATGCCGAGCAAATGCCATACCAGGCGGTGATGCAACCAGTCAGTCATGCTCTCGATGGTGCAGCTGTAGAACTTTGAGGATCCGGGGACTACTTTTCCTATTGTTCATGATCAGCTCCTTTGTCTTGCTCGCATTGAGGGAAATGTTGGCCTTCTCCTTATAGGCTGTCTCATCGTTGTCTGTGATCAGACCTACCACTGTTGTGTCGTCAGCAAACTTAATGATGGTGTTGGAGTCGTGCTTGCCCACGCAGTTGTGGGTGAACAGGGAGTATGGGAAGGAACTAAGCACGCACCCTTGAGGAGCCCCAGTGTTGAGGATCAGCATGGCAAAGGCGTTGTTGTTCCAGCATTATGGTGTTAATGTGAGCCATGACTAGCCTTTCAATGCACTTCATGGCTACTGACGTGAGTGCTACGGGGCGGTAATCATTTAGGCAGGTTACCTTCACTTTCTTGGGCAAAGAGACTATGGTGGTCTGTTTGAAATATGTAGGTATTACAGACTCGGTCAGGGATAGGTTGAAAATGTCAGTCAAGACACTTGCCAGCTGGTCCGCTCATGCTTTGAGTAAACGTCCTGGTAATCCATCTGGCCCCGCGGCTTTGTAAATGTTGACCTGTCTTGCTCACATTGGCTACGGATTGTGTGATCACACAGTTGTCCAGAACAGCTGGTGCTCTCATGCATGCTTCAGTATTGCTTGCCTCGAAGTGAGCATAAAAAGACATTTAGCTCGTCTGGTAGGCTCGTATCACTGGGCAGGTCATGGCTGGGTTTCTCTTTGTAGTCCATAATAGTTTTCAAGCCATGCCACATCGGACGAGTGTCAGAGCCGGTGTAGTAGGATTCAATCTTAGTCCTGTTTTGATGCTTTGCCTGTTTGATGGTCTGAGGGAATAGCGGGATTTCGTATAAGCGTCTGTTTTAGTGTCCCACTCCTTGAAAGCAGCAGCTCTAGCCTTTAGCTTGGTGCGGATGTTGCCTGTTATCCATGGGTTTTGGTTGGAATATGTACGTACGTTCACAGTGGGGACGACGTCGTCGATGCACTTATTGATGAAGCTGGTGACTGAGGTTGTATACTCCTCAATGCGATTGGATGAATCCCAGAACATATTCCAGTGTGTGCTAGCAAAACAGTCCTGTAGCGTAGCATTCGCATCATCTGACCACTTCCATATTGAGCGAGTCTCTGGTACTTTCTGCTTTAGTTTTTTTTTTAGCTTTGTATGCATCTCTGTGTATGGAGTAAAGGTGCTCTAGAGTTTTTTTTCCTTCACTGCACGCTGGTAGAAATTACGTAAAATGGGTTTAAGTTTGCCTGCATTAAAGTTGCTGGCCACTAGGAGCTCCAAATCTGGATGAGCATTTTCTTGTTTGCTTATGGCCTTATACAGCTCGTTGAGTGCGATCTTAGTGCCAGCATCGGTTTGTGGTGGTAAATTGATGGCTATGAATAATATAGATGAGAACTCTTGGTAGGTGGTGTGGTCTACAGCTTATCATGAACCTTTCTACCTTAGGCGAGCAATACCTCGAGACTTGATTAATATTAGACATTGCGCACCAGCAGTTATTGACAAATAGACACACACCCCCACCCCTCGTCTTACCAAACATAGCTGCTCTATCCTGTCGATGCACGGAGAAGCCAGCCAGCTCTATATTATCTGTGTCGTCGTTTAGCCACGTTCCGGTGAAACATAAGATGTTACAGTTTAATGTCCCGTTGGTAGGATAGTCTTGATCGTCCAGTTTGTTTTTCAATGATTGCACGTTGGCCAATAATACAGAGGGCAGAGTTGGTTTACCTACTCGTAGGCAAATTTTCTTACAAGGTACCCCACCCTCCTCCCCTGGGCCTTTTCTTGACAAAGGAGTGTATTCTCATTGGACTCGTTAAAGAAAAATCTTTGCGAAAATGCAAAAAAAACTAAATAGCAGTTGGTTAGGAGCACGTAAAACTGCAGCCACCACCCTCCAGCGCCAGCGTCATTATTTTTATTTCATTTTTTTTATTTCACCTTTATTTAACCAGGTAGGCCAGTTGAGAGCTAGTTGTCATTTACAACTGCGACCTAGCCAAGATAAAGCAAAGCAGTGCGACACAAACACACAGTTACACATGGAATAAACAAACGTACAGTCAATATCACAATAGCAAAAAGTCTGTATACAGTGTGTGCAAATGGTGTGAAGAGGTAAGGCAATAAATAGGCCATAGTAGCGAAGTAATTCCAATTTAGAAAATTAACACTGGTTAGATAGATTTGCAGATGATGATGTGCAAAAAGAAATACTGGTGTGCAAAAGAGCAAAAAGTTAATAAAAACAATATGGGGATGTGGGTAGATTGGATGGGCTATTTACAGATGGGCTGTGTACACCTGCTGGGATCGGTTAGCTGATGTTTAAAGTTAATGAGGGAGATATAAGTCTCCAACTTCAGCGATTTTTACAATTCTTTCCAGTCATTGGCAGCAGAGAACTGGAAGGAAAGGCGGCCAAAAAGCGCATGCTACGGGCGGATGTTGTTATCGTGACCAGTGAGCTGAGATAAGGTGGAGCTTTACCTAGCAAAGACTTATAGATGACCTGGAGCCAGTGGGTCTGACAACACATATGTAGCGAGGGCCAGCTGACGAGAGCATACAGGTCACAGTGGTGGGTGGTGTATAGGGCTTTGGTGACAAAACGGATGGCACTGTGATGACTGCATCTAGTTTGCTGAGTAGAGTGTTGGAGGCTATTTTGTGAATGACATTGCCGAAGTCGTGGATCGATAGGATAGTCAGTTTTACGAGGATATGTTTGGCGGCGTGAGTGAAGGAGGTTTTGTTGCGAAATAGGAAGCCGATTCTAGATTTAATTTTGGATTGGAGATGTTTAATATGAGTCTGGAAGGAGAGTTTACAGTCTAACCAGACACCTAGGTATTTGTAGTTGTCCACATATTCAGAACCGTCCAGAGTAGTGATGCTAGTCGGGCGTGTGGGTGCGGGCAGCGATCGGTTGAAAAGCATGCATTAAGTTTTACTAGCGTTTAAGAGCAGTTGGAGGCCACGGAAGGAGTGTTGTATAGCATTGAAGCTCGTTTGAAGGTTTGTTAACACTGTGTCCAAAGAAGGGCCAGGAGTATACAGAATGGTGTCGTCTGCATAGAGCGACATCGTTGATATATACAGAGAAAAGAGTCATTCCATGGAGGGCTGAGTGTCTGCAGGTTTTAGTTTTTTCCTTTCAATTAAGACCGAGACAACCAGGTGAGGGTAGTTCCTTACTAGTTAGCAACCTTATTTAATCAATTACGAGGGTGGAGCGAAAACCTGCAGACACTCTGCCCTCAGTGTAATAAGTTAGTGTAATAAAAAAGGTACAGTATCATGTTACTGTAAATTCCAAATAAACTTTAGGCTAACTGTCACGTCCTGACCATAGAGAGTCCTTATTTTCTATTGTGGAGTAGGTCAGGGCGTGACTGTCGGGTTTGTCTAGTTTATTATTTATATGTGGGTGTTCTAGTTCTCATGTTTCTATGTTGGTGATATGTATGATTCTCAATTGGAGGCAGGCAGCTGGTAATCGTTGTCTCTAATTGGGGATCATATTTAAGTAGTGTTTGTTTCCACCTGTGTTTGTGGAATATTGTAATTTGGTAAGTGTATGTAGCACCTCTGTAGTCACGGTTCATTGTTTGATTATTGTTTTTGCTAAGTTTCACTATTAATAAATTGTGGAACTCAACATTCACTGCGCCTTAGTCAGTTTCTAAAAACGATCGTGACACTAACAGTACATTACTGTAAAGTTAAACCAATGTGTAATTAATTTAATGAACAAGTGTAACTTCTAATTAATTCACACTAGTGGTGGACAAAGGTAAATCATTGGTGGATCGAGCAAAGATTGGATGAGATTGATTTATCTCTCAAAGAAATACATCAATTTATTATATGTGACCCACCACTTGGATTCGGTCTTATGTAGCAACATTTGAAATTGTGTTTTTTTACATTGGATATTCCATTCAGCATCGTTTACAGCCTCTTAACCTGTCTACGATACTGGTTCCCAATTGGGGATCAACCCTCCCACGTTCAGCTGAAACGGTGGCGCATGGAACGCAAAAATATTCTTAAAAATATTTAACCTCCACACATTAACAAGTCCAATAGCTCAAATGAAAGATAAACACCTTGTTCATCTAGCCAGCAAGTCAGATTTCTAAAATGTTTTACGGCGAAAACATAGCACATATATATGTAAAACCACCACCAGACACAGCTCATTTCAATAGCCAAAACATGCAATCAACAAACGCAGGATTAAAAAATAAATCGCTCACTAACCTTCTGAAAATCTTCATCAGATGACAGTAATATGACATATTACACAGTACATATTTTTTTTTTTCAATAATATGCCATTTATATCCATAAATGTCCATTTACAGGGAGTTCACCTTCAGAAATTACTCAAAAATGCCCGCAGGAAATCTATGTAGCGCGGCAAGATAACGTAAATAGACATCATAAACTTTGACTAAATATACATGTTCTACATATAGTTAGAAAGATACTCTGCTTCTTTATGCAACCGCTGTGTTAGATTTATTTTTAAGTTACAGAAATCGCACACTATTCCATATGCTGAGACAGCGCTCAGTTCCAAGCTACATTTCCACGTAATGTTGGAGTCAACAGAAACACAGATTTAAGCATAAATATTCCCTTACCTTCGATGGTCTTCGTTCAGAATGTTCTGGAAGGCTTCATACTTACCCAATACATCGTTTGGTTTCAAGTCTTGCGTCTTTGTATTAGCTACTGCTAATAACATCAGCTGAAATGCACCCAAAACGTCCTCTGGTCCGGATAAGTTGCGCATCAAAACTTCAAAATTACACATTATATGTCGACTAAACAGGTCAAACTAAGTGCAGAAGCAAGCTTTATGATGTTTTAGACGTGCAAAACAAACTTCAATTCAATCGGCCATCGTCTGCCCTTCTCTTGAGTGCTGGAAACAAAGGAATGGCTGGGACCAATTCGCGCCCATACGCACAGCCTATTCTCTCGTGGCACGCACTAATTTCACTCCCATAGGGTCAATTCTCGCGGGATTTGAACGATTTGAAGCTCATAGCTCGTTGGGAAGGGTGGGGGCCATGACGTCAAAGTTGCTCCAACTTTCATGGCCACAAAAACTAGTTTGGAAGAATGCCTGCCCTGTGAGTTCTGCTATACTTACAGACATAATTCCAACGGTTTTAGAATCTTTAGAGTGTTTTCTATCCAATAATAATTTTTATTTGCATATATTAGCAATTTTTGACAGATTTTTTTTCCAGTTTACTAGGGGTACCCAATCTCTCCAAAGGGGGCGTATGTCTGCCATATCCTTAACAGGTTTTAAGCTTTAGCCACACCCATCTCATTTCACTCTCGGAATGCACACTTGACGCTCTGACTGATGATTTGTTTACCTCTTGATGACATGAAAACAGCCTAACCAGCTCGGCTGGCAACAATTTCATTATGCTTTTTTTGCAGACGTTTACTGACACCAGCCATATTCAACGGGTGTTGTACACACGTCACGTAATGTTATCCAACGAGCCAGCCAGCTAACGTTAGCTAGTTAAACAGCAATGAACAGTGCCAACAATGCCACCGTTCTGGGAGCTAACCAACCAGGTTCAATGTTAGCTAGATAACATTAGGCTCTAACTAGAAAAGCAAACAGCTCTGGGAAATGAATAATAACATCAGCTAGGGAGCCAGCCAGCTAACAGTATACTTTAACTTGAAATGAAATCACTTTGTCAATAATAGAAATGTGTCATATCTGAAAATGTAGCTAGCTAATGCTGGACTATCTTACCTGTATACATCATCATGCATGATGGATGCGTCTCCCTGTCAGGAATGCCATACCATTGTTGCCCTTGGTTTGAAGATGTAATCCAAAGACAGGTGTTTTCTCCATCGCTTTAGCTGTCATATTGTAATTCCACTGATTTCAAAACTTGATCCTCCAGAAAGTGGAGAGCAACACATATGCAGCTCCACTACACAATACATTAAAAAAATGCCGCATTCAGCAGGATTATGAACCCAGATTGACGAGCTCAAATAGACAGAAGCCTCGTTTATGGCAGACCAATCCAAAAAATGCATGAAAATATATTTTTTACGTTCAAATGGCTCTCCTGTGAAGCCGACAAATACATAGTTTCTTGAAATCGGGTCACATATGATCACGTTTTGAAATGTACCGACTGTGATACCTCAAAGGATATTTAAGGAATTAAAAGATTTGTAAAGAGATGAAGAGTTGTGTCCCTGTGGTTTTCAATTGACTGTTTGTCATATAGGAAGGAATGCAGTTCATTGTGGGAGCTTTGAGGAAGGTCAGCTGAGACTGAAGTAGACGTTCTTGCAAAACATTTGTGCATACAAAAACTTGAGCACAACTCAAGTAATTAAATATTTCATAAATGTCAGATTCATTCAAACCCAAGGTCTCTCCAAAGAAATAGCATCATCATATTCAGTATTCTAGGTTGAATGGTGCATAAAAAAATAATTATCCAAATCCATACAAACAAGGGAACAGCACAATTGTGACCGACCGGCTTGATCTGGTCTTATGTAGCAAAATTTGAAATCTTGTTTTTTACATTGGATAAAAATAGAGACTCTGAGCTAGAAAATAGTATATCATACACTTCAGTTGAGGAACAATGGGAAAGTAATTATGCTTTGAAAATTGATAAACTTCTGACCTCACTTTTGAGAAAATGGCCGTTGAATTTTTTGGTATCTACTGGAGAGCTATTCTTTGTCTACACCCATTCAGCATCGTTCACACCCTCTTAAGCTTTAGGCCCACTCATCTATTTAAGGATTCACATTTGAGGCTATGTACTAAACAACCAAAGATTTCAAGACTAAACTCTGGTTTATACTATGGGTGTGTATGTAAATTTAATTTGGAGTGCCAGAGTATGCTCTGGGCATTTGTAAATTGAGCGTTGTGAGGTTGTCCATTCATAAATTTAGAGAGCTTGGCTCTCGGAGCTCTCAGAGCGAACACTGGACACTGGGGGCAAAGCTCACTGACCATTTTACTCACCCTAGCAGAGCTGGTTAGGCTGATTTTATGTTATCCAGAGCATTGGTGACTGCAACTGTGCTGCTGGCAACAATTTAATTAAGTGTTTGACAACGTTTACTGACACCGGCCATATTCAACGGATGTTGAGCGTTCGTAAATTCGTCAGTTATTCTGCGCTCTGGCACACTCAAACGAGAGTGCTCTGGAGCCAGAGTAGATAGCCAGAGCTAAATTTACCAGCTATCTACAGTTGTCACAGTGACATACATCATAAACATTATATTGAAATAGTTACTTTCATAATGGTAGCTAGCTAGCAAAACAATGAACCATAATCCCAACTCATAACGGTACTACCCTGCATGAAACTGCAGGTAGCAAACCAACCAGGTTCAATGTTAGCTAGAAAACATTAGGCTTTAACTAGCAGTGGAAATGGCTCTGAGATATGAATAATATTACTACACAGATCATAGACGTAATGTTAACTAGCTAGCCAGCCAGGTAACATTAGCTAGCTAGCTGACAGTACACTTTAACTTGAAATGAAAATGACATTCTGACAAAATTAGAAACGTTTGACATTTGAAAATGTAGCTAGCTACACTATATTACCCGTATACATGGATGGAAGCTTCTCCCTCTCTGTCATGGATTCCATGGTTGCCCTTAGTTTGAAGATGTAATCCGGAGACAGGTGTTTTAAAACAACACCCTTCTGTGTGTTCTCTTTTTGATTCTATTTGCATATTTGCAATCAAACGGCAGAATTTTCTCCATCTCCTTAGCTATCATATCTAATTCCACTATCTAATTCTACTGATTTCAAAACTCGGTCCTCCAGAAAGTGGACAGCCACACTTATGCAGTTCTACTATATGATAGCTTTCAGAAAAGCTGCTGACCAGCTCATGTTATAGACAGAAGCGGCTACATAGAAGACCAATCTGAACTCATCTCTTGGCATGTCCAGCCCACTCATTATCTCAGCCAATCATGGCTGGCGGGATGGTTGCTACTTCATCTGTGGCTAAACCAACTAGGCTCCTAATTTTACAATTTAATTTTTATTTACAGAGGGCATAAACGTTTGTTATTAAGGCATATGAAAGTTCACATGTTCCAGAAGGCATTTGACAAAAAAAACACATTTTGATAAAAAAAAAAAAATTCAAATAGAGCTTTTGTGAAGTAGTGACGCACGACATACGCCTAGTTTCCTAAAACGAGTTACAATTATGGTATTTATTTGGGGAGATCTATGGTTTGCCAGCATGTGCTGTGAAAGAGAGAGAAAAGAGGCAGAAGAGGTACTCTCTGAAACACACTGAATCACAGTAGAGCCCTATAACATCCTGTCAACGAGACCTTCCTCCCCTCCAGCTCTCTGTTTTAGAACCTCCTGAGGATATTGCCTCCATATTCTTTCAGAGTTAAAATGTCCCCGGGCACAAAGCTATTTCACTTGCTTTACTGGCAGTCTGGCAGTAACCTAGTGATAGAAAAGGCATTTGTTTTGACTGACTTTTCTCCTTCAACAAATCTTATGCAGCTGTGGATCCTCACTATTATTGTGTGTGTGTTTGCAATGTGTGTGTCAGAAATGTGTGTGTCAGCTCTGCTTTGTAACTTTGAATTAGACTTGTATCATATTCATGTTGTATTCTCAGTGCTCGTGTTGTTGGGGCAGTATGATGCAAAACACATAACTGTAAATAGCAATATCACATTTAACACACCAGCCCCCCAAACACACCACCTAAGGTTCCTGAAATAGTACTCCATCATTATGCAGGAAAGAAAGAGGGGAAACTCTCTCTCACACACACAGATCTTCTCAGGGTTTTCTAAAGCTAACCAGCTTCAGTTAGCTTCACATTTCAGCTCTGGCTTCATCTGTACTACGATTTAGATATTGCTCCTCCACTTGACGCTAACTGTAGCAGGAATATAACTGTGTGCACCGCCAAACACTTAATTGAGACAATGCTGAAATATTTGAAAGAAATGTATCTTGCAAATTCAGCATGCTATAGTGTGAAATAGGCTTTTATAAGTGCCTTTTATAATTGTTTTACTTATCGTTAATGCCGTCTTTGGTCTGCTTATCAATGCACTAGCAATCCTTTTCCACTCCTATCAATATTTTTTAGAAAGTGTTACATTGCTTGAAGTTTAAAATGCATCATTACTAAATGTATGTGTTTGTAATGTGTGTCTGCAATGCAGTTGTAATGTGATATATTTTAACACAAAAAACATTTGATTAATAAAATATTTAACAGGACACCTACAGCACCCGATGTCACAGGAAGGCCAAAAATATATATATATATTTTTTTTTAACTAGGCAAGTCAGTTAAGAACAAATTATTATTTACAATGACAGCCTAACAGGAAACAGTGGATTAACTGCCTTGTTCAGGGGCAGAATGACAGATTTTTACCTTGTCAGCTTGGTGATTAGATCCAGCAACCTTTCGGTTATTGGCACAACGCTCTAACCTCTAGGCTACCTGCTGCCCCATCATCTGTCACGATCGTAAGGAGCGGACCAAAATGCAGCGTGGTATGTGTTCATGATGATTTTTTAATTAAAGAAAGCACTGAACACTGAATACAAACTATACAAAACAATAAACTAATAACGATCGTGAAGCTATAATGAGAACTGTGCTGACACAAGCAACTAACATAGACAATCACCCACAAACAAACAGTGAAACCCAGGCTACCTAAGTATGATTCTCAATCAGAGACAACTAATAACACCTGCCTCTGATTGAGAACCATACTAGGCCGAAACATAGAAATCCCAAAATCATAGAAAAACAAACATAGACTGCCCACCCCAACTCACGCCCTGACCATACTAAATAACGACAAAACAAAGGAAATAAAGGTCAGAACGTGACATCATCACAGACAATAACCACCCGAGCGACTGCCTGTTCACCCCGCTGTCATTCGGAGGGCGAGGTCAGTGCAGGGGCGTCAAAGCTGATACCGAGAGGCTGGAATACGAATTGCTGTGTACTCGCAGTCCACCCGAAATTCCCAAATTGCCGGAGACGGCGTAACAATGATCTAGCCAATGTGTCAAACTTATTCCACAGAGTGGTTTCTTTGGGTTTTCGCTCCTCCCTTATACTTGATAAATTAATTAAGATCACTAATTAGTAAAGAACTCCCCTCACTTGGTTGTCTAGGTTTTAATTGAAAGGAAAAAACAAAAACCTGCAGACACTAGGCCCTCCATGTAATAAGTTTGACACCCCTGGACTAGCCTCTTTGGTAAGGCACCGGGAAGCATGTGAGTCCTACCGGAGAGAAGGAAATTAAGATGCAGATGAAGAGGCAGACATGCAGGGGTCTTAGCAAGATTGAGACTCCGGGTGACTATCCTCCATTACTGAGCATACTACTCGCCAATGTTCAGTTATGAGTGAATAAACTTGACAAATTCAGAACGAGGATCTCATTGCAAGGGGATGTCAGATTCTTCAACAAACTCTGTTTTTCTGAAAATTGGCTTTCCTCCGACATCCAAATGGATTATGTATAACCCGAAGGTTTTACAGTTCATCGAGCGAACAGGAAGCAGGCTCTCTCTGGCAAGAACAAATGTGGTTGGGTCTGTTTTATGAACAATAACTAGTGGTGCGATGGGGTTAATGTAAAGGAACTTTCCCGACTTGGAATACTTGGCCATTAAATGTCACCTTTTTTACCTTCCGAGAGAGTACTCAGGGATTATCGCCACAGCTGTGTACATCCCACCCGAAGTCGGTACCAAAAATGCTCTTATGGATCTTCCTTGGACCCTGAACAAACTGGAGACCGCGTACCCGGAGGCAGCATTCATTGTTGCGGGGACTTTCACAAAAGTAATTTAGGGCCGTGCTCCAGAATGACTGTCCAATTTGCGGAAATTACACTTTTGACCACTGCTACAAGCCTTTCCGACACGGGTATAAGGCCCTCTCTCGTCCTCCTTTTGGCAAATCATACACGACTCCATTTTTCGCTTACAAACAAAGACTCAAAGGATATTCAGGTGGTCAGGTCTTACCAATCAGAATCCATGCTCCAAGACTGTTTTGATCACTTTGACGGGAATATGTTCCGGGTCTGCTTTGGGAACAACACATGAAAACGTCGACTCAGTTACCGATTTCATAAAAAAATGCATAGATGTGATACCAATGGTGACTTACAAAATGTGCCTGAATCAAAAAAAAGTGGACTGACCACAGCCTTATCGGCTAACTGTAGTAGAAAGATGCTGCTTGTGAACATGGCATGGTGACCAGGGACAAACGTATGGTTAAACAGTATGAATACGACCTACGCAGATTGATCAAGGTGGTGAGACACAAGGCTTATGTGGCGCAGGGGCCTCTAATAATCACGGATTACAAAAAAAAACCTGTCACATCGCAGACACCAACGCCGCCGTACTGGACAAGCTAAACACTTTTTTGCACTTTGAGGATAACGGTGGCCGATGAGAGCCCCTGAGGACAACGAGGGCTACTTGTTTACGGTGTCCACAGAGGATGTATGCAAGTCATTCAAGCGTGTTAACCCTTGCATGGCTGCCGGCCCAGACGGCATCCCTAACCGTGCCCTCAGAGAATGTGCAGACAAGCTAGCTGATGTGTTTCCGGACATGTTCAATCCCTCTCTTGCTCAGGCCATAATCCCCAACTGCTTCAAGATGTCCTCCAAGAAAGGGAAAGTACACTACATGACCAAATGTATGTAGACAGCTGCTCATTGAACATTCCGTTCAAAAATCATGGGAATTCAAATGGAGTTGGTCCCCCCTTTTGCTGCTGTAACAACCTCCATCTTTCTAGGAAGGCTTTCCACTAGATGCTGAAACATTGCTGCGGGGACTTGCTTCCATTCCGGCATGAACATTAGTGAGGACAGACAGTGATGTTGGACGATTAGGCCTGGCTCGCAGTTTGCGTTCCATTTAATCTCAATAGTGTTCGATGGGGTTGAGGCCAGTCAAGTTCTTCCACACCGATCTCAACAAACCGTTTCTCTATGGACCTCGCTTTGTGCACAGGGGCATTGCCATGCTGAAACAGTAAAGGGACTTCCCCAAACTCTTGCCACAAAGTTGGAAGCACAGAGTCATCTAGAATGTCATTGTAGGCTGTAACATTAAGATTTCCCTTCACTGGAACTAAGGGACCTAGCCAAATTCGTCCGTCGGACTACCAGATGGTGAAGTGTGATTCATCACCCCAGATTCGAATGTCGGTGAGCTTTATACCACTCCAGCCGATGCTTGGCATTGAGCATGGTGATTTTAGGCTTGTGTGCAGCAGCTCGGCCATAGCAACTCATTTGATGAAGCTCCGCACGAACAGTTCGTGCTGACATTGCTTCCAGAGGCAGTTTGGAACTCGGTAGTGAGTGTTGCAACCGAGGACAGACAATTTTTATGCACTAAATGCTTCAGCACCCGGTGGTCCCATTCTGTGAACTTGTGTGGCCTACTAATTTGCGGCCGAGCCGTTGTTGCTTATAGACGTTTCTACTTCACAATAAAAGCGCTTACAGTTGACCGAGGAAGCTCTGAGCTGTTGGAAAGGGGGCATCTTATGACGGTGCCACGTTGAAAGTCACTGAGCTCTTCAGTAAGGCCATTCTACTGGCAATATTTGTCTATGGAGATTGCTGTGTGCTGGATTTTATACAACTGTCAGCAACGGGTGTGGCTGAAATAGCCGTCATCAGAAAGTGCTTCAAGAGGCTAGTCAAAGACCACATCACCTCCTCCCTCCCCGATACACCCAACCCTCTCCAATTCACATACTGCCCCGACATCCACGGATGACACATTCGCCATTGCACTGCACACTGCCCTAACCTACCTGATCAAAAGGAATGCATATGTGAGGATTCTGTTCATTGACAACAGGTCTGCCTTCAATATCATAGTGCCGTCTAAGCTCACCACAAATCTCTTGGCCCTGGGACTGAACTGCTCCCTATGCAACTGGGTCCTGGACTTTCTGATGAGCCTACCCCAGGGGGTGATGGTAGGCAACATCACCTCTTCCACACTGATCCTCAACACAGGGGCCCCACAAGGGTGCATCCTCAGGCCCCTTCTGTACTCCCTGTATACCTACGACTCCGCGGCCTCACACAGTTCCAACTCCATCATCAGGTTTGCTGACGACACGACAGTAGTAAGCCTGATTACCAACAACGACAAGACAACCTACAGAGAGGAGGTAGGCACTCTGATGGCATGATGCCAAGTAAACAGCCACTCCCTCAACATCAGCAAAACAAAGGAGCTCATTGCGGACTTCAGGAGGAACCAGGCTGGGCATGCCCCATCTTCATCATTCTCAGGAGGCTGAATATATTTGTCCTGTCCCCAAGGGCAGGGTGTTCTTACAGGAGCACACTGTTGGGCATCACAGCCTGGTACGAAAACTCCAACCCAAGGCTCTACAGAACGCACCACCGGGTGCACACTACCTGCCCTCCAGGACACCTACGACACCAGGTGTCGCAGGAAGGTCAAAAACATCATCAAGGACCTCAGCCACCCAATCCACGGCCTGTTCTCTGTGCTTTCATCACTCAGACGCTGGCAGTATAGGGGCCTCAAGGCAAAAACTGACAGACTGGGGAATAGCTTCTACCCCCAGACCATCAGGCTGCTGAATAGCAACAACTAGTCAGCTACCTGCTCCCCCTGTCTCCCTCCTGCCCCCCGGACTTCCTATCCCTACCACCCTCTGCTCCCACTATGGACATTTTACCCCCCCCCCCCCCAACTGATATGGTCATGTTGCTAGGGTGGTACTATGCGAAACACAGCAACATCACATTTTACACACCAGCCCCCCCAAAATATCATCTGCGATACTGAAATAGTAATGCTACTCCATCATCATTTTGCAGGAAAGAAACTGGGAAAGGTTCCTGTCTCTCTCTTCTATCTGTCTATCTCTCTGCCTCTCTCGCGCTCCTGTTGATAACTAACCCCTGCTGATGTCTCCTCCTTACGTCACTCTTCTCTGCTTCTTCATTCAGCAGAAAAAAATTAATATAACTCACAGAAACACTATCTTTCTGACTTAACCCTTCTGAAAGAGAATGAGGAAAGGTAGGTATGAAACCGTTAATGAAATATGCAAACAATTGTTACTGAACAGGTGGAGTTGGATATTGATTTCATCAGATTTTCTCTCAATTAAACTTATGGTTTTACTTCCCCTGGGAATTGCTCCCACCCCATAGATTAAGTTTTACATACTTAATCAGAATTTCATACCAATACTAGACTTAATGTTTGTGTGTCAGTCATATGTTACACAGCATGTTATGTGAAAACACATAGGCTACTGTGTATGAAACACATCCTATTGGAGAGCCATAATTGCATTTACACCCTGTCTGTTAACGTGTTATGTTCCTGTAGACAAAACTAGTAGGATCAGCACTTTCTGCCTCCCTACATAGTTTCTCTTCAACTCTGTCACATCAAGGCATTGTGTTTTAACCTGTTGAGTGTAGGGGGCAGTATTTCGATTTTTGGATGAAAAACATACCCAAATTTAACTGCCTATTTCTCAGGCCCAGAATCTAGAATATGCATATAATTGTCCGATTAGGATAGAAAACACTCTTAAGTTTCAAAAACGGTCAAAATATTGTCTGTGAGTATAACATAACTGATATTGCAGGCGAAAACCTGAAGAAAATTCAACCAGGAAGTGGCCTCTATTTTGAAAGCTCCATGTTCCATTGAATGCCTTCCCTCCATTAAAAAGGGATATCAACCAGATTCCTTTTCCTATGGCTTCCCCATGCTGTGAACAGTCTTTAGACAGGTTTTTATTTTGAAAAATGAGCGAGAAAGATCACATTGTATCAGTGTATAGCTGGGTGTCCCCAGAGTTTTGCTTGCGCAACAGTAGGGTGCCAGCCATTGTCTCTCTCTCTCCTATTGAAGAAGCTAAAGTCCCGGTTGATATACAGTGCCTTGCGAAAGTATTCGGCCCCCTTGAACTTTGCGACCTTTTGCCACATTTCAGGCTTCAAACATAAAGATATAAAACTGTATTTTTTTGTGAAGAATCAACAACAAGTGGGACACAATCATGAAGTGGAACGACATTTATTGGATATTTCAAACTTTTTTAACAAATCAAAAACTGAAAAATTGGGCGTGCAAAAATATTCAGCCCCCTTAAGTTAATACATTGTAGCGTCACCTTTTGCTGCGATTACAGCTGTAAGTTTTCAGTTCTTTCCACAGATTCTCGATCTTGCCACTCTTCCATAAAGGCCAGATTTGTGCAATATACGACTGATTGTTGTCCTATGGACAGAGTCTCCCACCTCAGCTGTAGATCTCTGCAGTTCATCCAGAGTGATCATGGGCCTCTTGGCTGCATCTCTGGTCAGTCTTCTCCTTGTATGAGCTGAAAGTTTAGAGGGACGGCCAGGTCTTGGTAGATTTGCAGTGGTCTGATACTCCTTCCATTTCAATATTATCGCTTGCACAGTGCTCCTTGGGATGTTTAAAGCTTGGGAAATCTTTTTGTATCCAAATCCGGCTTTAAACTTCTTCACAACAGTATCTCGGACCTGCCTGGTGTGTTCCTTGTTCTTCATGATGCTCTCTGCGCTTTTAACGGACCTCTGAGACTATCACAGTGCAGGTGCATTTATACGGAGACTTGATTACACACAGGTGGATTGTATTTATCATCATTAGTCATTTAGGTCAACATTGGATCATTCAGAGATCCTCACTGAACTTCTGGAGAGAGTTTGCTGCACTGAAAGTAAAGGGGCTGAATAATTTTGCACGCCCAATTTTTCAGTTTTTGATTTGTTAAAAAAGTTTGAAATATCCAATAAATGTCGTTCCACTTCATGATTGTGTCCCACTTGTTGTTGATTCTTCACAAAAAAATACAGTTTTATATCTTTATGTTTGAAGCCTGAAATGTGGCAAAAGGTCGCAAAGTTCAAGGGGGCCGAATACTTTCGCAAGGCACTGTATTATCGATTATATAGTGAAAAAACAACCTGAGGATTGATTATGAAAAACGTTTGACATGTTTCTGTGAACATTACGGATACTATTTGGAATTTTCGTCTGCGATGTCGTGACCGCTCGAGCCTGTGGATTTCTGAACATAACGCGCCAAACACATGGAGGTAATTTGGATATAAAAATAATCTTTGTGGAACAAAAGGAACATTTATTGTGTAACTGGGAGTCTCGTGAGTGCAAACATCCGAAGATCAACAAAGGTAAGCATTTTAATTTATTGCTTTTCCGACTTTCGTGACCAATCTACTTGGCTGCATGCTGTTTGTAATATTTTGTCTACTGAGAGAGATGTTCTTACATAAGCGCTTGGTATGCTTTCACCGAAAAGCTTTATTGAAATCTGACACGCCAGATGGATTAACAACAAGCTTAGCTGTGTTTTGCTATATTGCACTTGTGATTGTGCGCCTCTGCAATTCAGCGAATGTTGACGTAAATGATCCCGCTAACGGGATGGGTGCATATTAAACTCCTGTCTCATTTAAATACATGCTCTTCAATTCCTCAGTTCCCTAAAAAACCTTTGCCATGTTTCCTTATGCATCAGATCCCATACACGTCCAAAAGCAGATAAGCCAGCATAAGAAAAAAAGAAAATTTACATCTGACAGAAGGACATAGCAGGTCAATTACAGGATAATTAAACCAGTGAATAACATTTTGAGAAGGGTAGAGGTGGGCCATAGGGGCCCGCTCTACTGTACCTCCTTGCCCATTCAAATAAACTATTTAAATATAGATAATTTGCGCGCCGACAGAAAAACAGATAGGATGTCCCGTTGTCACGAACCGGCTCAAAGCCCGTAACAAAAGGGAGACAACGTGGAGATAAGGAGTAACAAAATATATATTTATTAAATAAGTAACTAAGTATAATATACAATTGTGTGTGTAATTAGTAGTGTGAGTGTTTTCCATTCATGAATGTGATAATGCAGGGTGTTGAAAGATGCTAAAGCAAACAACCAAAAAACCACCAAGAAACTCAACAAAATCTATAAAGGTGTCTGCATGGATAGAGTCTCCTCCATGAATGGGTGAAGTGGTGTATTTATCCTGGGAGACACCGGGCCCTGGTGTTTCCCATGTAGCTGACGACCCTCCCAACTCCGCCCACCAGCATCCTAATAAGGCAACAAAGAGAGAATACCGCAGACAGAGTGGGAGGGTCGTCACACCGTGAAAAAAACATGTCCCTCTATGAATTTCAAATGCCCATCCAAGTGGTTTGTTCTGGCGCTGGCCCTGGGAAACAACAGGCTGTAAGAGTGAATGAGGGAAAATTGAGAAAGAGAAGACCGATGAGAAAGAGAGAGATGTGGTGAGTGAGAGATGGAGGTTGAGACAGGTAGACCGAGAGAGTGGTGGAGAGCAGAGACAGAGAGTGAGGTGGCAAGGTGTACACAAGCTTCATGAGCACAAGCCTCACCCAGATCATTAATGGTACTCATCTCAAGAAGCCTTTATCATTGGCTAGTGTCGGAGCCGGAGTGCCACAGAACGAATGAAGGGGAGTGTTTGCAAATATGAGACAACGAATGAAGGACAGAAATAATCTGTGAATAAGTTAACTCTACAGCTGACAGCTTTATTAATGCCTCATTCTGTGTGTGTGTGTATGTGTGTGTGTGTGCGCGATGCCTCAACCTTGTCTCACACCGATAACGAACAATGCATAGCAAAACCCTCGCTAACGACCTCGTTAGAATATCACCTCCCCCATATGACATATGAGTAGCCGGGAAAGAAGAGGAGAGCACCCCTATAGTCCTTAATGATATTGAGGGCCCGTTCCAAATGGCACCCCATTCACTATATTGTGCTCTACTTTTGATCAGGGCCCAAGTAGTGCACTATGTAGGGAATAGGGTAACATTTGGAACTCAAAAACCGTAACATAAAGCCATATTCAAGCCCCGCTTCCTAGCTTCTAATGGCGACATAAAATGACAGCTGTGCTTAGTGTTACTGTGTCGCTCGTAAGTCTGGACCCAATTCTGTGGTTATGAGGATTGGAAATACTCTCTTGTGCTGTAAAACTGTTCTGTTGATACCCCATTCACATTTGAAGGCATTATTTTAACGGCCAAAGAGTCAGGGTATGCATGACATTCACATTACACAGTACATTGGCCAGTGTTAAAACTAGTGTTGATTTTTCAGTGTGACATTTCTAATGTTAATTCAAAGTTAAATAAACACTCAGTGGCATAAAATAACCCTGTTGTCGTTAAAAAACAGTGTTGAACTAAAACCACACCCATCATTATCATATTTCCCAGCATGCTCTATTGCAGGTTGATTTCTAGAATAGTTTGTTTCAATATCAATGTTTGAGTCATTCATCTTATGCTATTCAAATACACTGAGTGTATCCTAATATTGAGTCCCCCCTTTTGCTCTCAGAACAGTCTCAATTTGTCAGGCCTCCACAGGGTGTCGAAAGCATTCCACAGGGAGGCTTGCCATGTTGACTCCAATGCTTCCCACAGTTGTGTAAAGTTGATTGGATGTCCTTTGGGTGGTGGCCATTCTTTTTTTTTTCCTTTTTACATTTTTTTTTTACCCTGATTTTGTGGTATCCAATTGTTTTAGTAGCTACTATCTTGTCTCATTGCTGCAACTCCCGTACGGGCACGTGTCCTCCGATACACAACCCAAAGCCCCGCCCCGCGGCCGGTTACGACAGAGCCTGGGCGCGAACCCAGAGTCTCTGGTGGCACAGCTGGCGCTGCAGTGCACCACCCTTAACCATTGCGCCACCCGGGAAGCCCCGGTGGCCATTCTTGATACACACGGGAAACGTTTGAGCGTGAAACACCCAGCAGCATTTCTGTTGACGTCAGACAATTAAGGTCACAGTTATGAAAACTTAAGTCATTAAAGTGGCCTTTCTACTGACTCTGAAAAACACCAAAAGAAAGATGCCCAGGGTCCCTGCTCATCTGCGTGAACGAGCCTTAGGCATGCTGCAAGGAGGCATGAGGACTGCACATGTGGCCAAGGCAAGGGCAATAAATTGCAATGTCCGCACTGTGAGACGTGTAAGACAGCGCTACAGGGAGACAGAACAGACAGCTGATCATCCTCGCAGTGGCAGACCACGTGTAACAACACCTGCACAGGATCGGCACATCTAAACATCACACCTGAGGGGACTCCCTGTGCCACCAGAGACTCTGGGTTCACGCCCAGGCCAAGGTTGCCAGGTGCACGGTGTTTCCTCCGACACATTGGTGCGGCTGGCTTCCGGGTTTGATGCGCGCTGTGTTAAGAAGCAGTGCGGCTTGGTTGGGTTGTGTATCGGAGGAAGCATGACTTTTAACCTTCGTCTCTCCCGAGCCCGTACGGGAGTTGTAGCGATGAGACAAGATAGTAGCTACTAACAATTGGATACCACAAAATTGGGGAGAAAGGGGTAAAAAAAACACCTGCAGGACAGGTACAGGATGGCAACAACAACTTCCTGAGTTACACCAGGAATGCACCCTCCATCAGTGCTCAGACTGTCCAAAATAGGCTGAGAGAGGCTGTACTGAGGGCTTGCTTGTAAGGCAGGTCCTCAACAGACATCACCGGCAACAACGTCACCTATGGGCACAAATCCACCGTCTCTGGACCAGACAGGAATGGCAAAAAGTGGTCTTCACTGACGCGTCGCGGTTTTGTCTCACCAGGGGTGATGGTCGGATTTGTGTTTATTGTCGAAGGAATGAGCGTTGCACCGAGGCTTGTACTCTGGAGCAGGATCCATTTGGAGGTGATGGGTCCGTCATGGTCTGGGTCAGTGTGTCACAGCATCATCGGACTGAGCTTGTTGACAGTGCAGGCAATCTCAACGCTGTGCGTTACAGGGAAGACATCCTCCTCCCTCATGTGGTACACTTCCTGTAGGCTCATCCTAACATGACCCTCCAGCATGACAATGTCACCAGCCATACTGCTCGTTCTGTGCGTGATTTCCTGCAAGACAGGAATGTTAGTGTTCTGCCATGGCCAGCGAAGAGCCCGGATTCAATCCCATTGAGCACGTCTGGGACCTGTTGGATCAGAGGGTGAGGGCTAGAACTGGCAAATCTGGTGCAGTCCATGAGGAGGAGATGCACTGCAGTACTTAATGCAGCTGGTGGCCACACCAGATACTGACAGTTACTTTTGATTTTGATCCCCCCCATTGTTCAGCGACACATTACTCAATTTCTGTTCGTCACATGTCTGTGGAACTTCTTCAGTTTATGTCTGTTGTTGAATCTTATGTTCATACAAATATTTACACATGATAAGTTTGCTGAAAATTAACACAGTTGACATTGAGAGGACGTTTCTTTTTTTGCTGATTTTATATAGGCAAAACAATAGTGGTCCTAAAACGGAATCTTGAGGAACCCCAAAACCATTGATTTGTCAGAGGGCAAACCATCCATCGACACAACTGATATTTTTCTGACAGATCTAAACTAGGCAAGTATTTGTCTTTAGGATTTCCAACCTCTCCAAAAGAATGTGGTGATCAATGGTGTCAAGAGCTGCACTAAGGTCTAGGAGCACGAGGACAGATGCATTGCCTTGATGCAGTTGGCTTCTAGGTTATGTAGGCAGGTGTTAAGGAGTGCGGTTTGGTGGGTCGTGTTTTGGAGGACGCATGGCTCGACATTCACCTCTGCTGAGCCCGTTGGGGAGTTGCAGCGATGAGACAAGATCGTAATTGGGAGAAAAAGGGGGTAAAATACCCCCAAAATAAAAAAATAAAAAATTGTACCGATGTAAAATAAAGGTCTTAAACTTTATTCCTCAATTTTACCTTTTATTCTAAAAGATAAATGTGAACTTCATCATCCAATCATCACATGGAGCACAGCCAAACCAGTCTAAATAACAGGTTGCCCTGACAAAAAAACAAAACATAAGTTAGAGCCCTAACAGCTATACTTGTTGACAATGTACCACATCTCTGGTGAGCACAAGGGACAAATGTTAATCCAAGAGCAGCTAAATTCTTTATGATGGCAGCCTTGTTTGTTTATACTTGATAAGAAAAAACTCCCTGATCCCAGAATGCCATTCACTATAATGCCGCGTTCAAAACATCTGGAAACTCCGAAAAAAACTAGCTCCAACTGGGAAAATCGATTTGAATGGTCATCCAACTCGGAATCTCGGGCCTCCTGCTAAAGCTCAGACTTTATGACCTGAAGATCACTGACGTCATGATTTTACTTTGAAGTCAGTGAAGGCAATCAAACAAGCTAAGTGTCAGTATAGAGACAAGGTAGAGTTGCAATTCAACGGCTCAGACACAAGAGGTATGTGGCAGGGTCTACAGTCAATCACGGATTACAAAAAGAAAACCAGCCCCGTCGCAGACCAGGATGTCTTGCTCCCAGGCAGACTAAATAACTGCTTTGCTCGCATTGAGGACAATACAATGCCACTGACACGGCCCGCTACCAAAACCTGCGAAATCTCGTCATCAAGCTTGAGACCCTGGGTCTCGACCCCGCCCTGTGCAACTGTGTACTGGACTTCCTGACGGGCCGCCCCCAGGTGGTGAGGGTAGGTAACAACATCTCCACCCCGCTGATCCTCAACACTGGGGCCCACAAGGGTGCGTTCTGAGCCCTCTCCTGTACTCCCTGTTCAGCCATGACTGCGTGGTCATGCACGCCTCCAATTCAATCATCAAGTCTGCGGACGACACTACAGTGGTAGGCTTGGTTACCATCAACGACAAGACTGCCTACAGGGAGGAGCTGAGGGCCTTCGGAGTGTGGTGTCAGGAAAATAACCTCACACTCAACGTCAACAAAACAAAGGAGATGATTGTGGACTTCAGGAAACAGCAGAGGGAGCACCCCCCTATCCACATCTACGGGACAGTAGTGGAGAGGGAAGTAAGTTCTAAGTTCCTCGGCATACACATCACGGACAAACTGAATTGGTCCACCCACACAGACAGCGTTGTGAAGAACGGCGCAGCAGCGCCTCTTCAACCTCAGGGGGCTGAAGAAATTCGGCTTGTCACCAAAAGCACTCACAAACTTCTACAGATGCACAAACGAGAGCATTCTGTCGGGCTGTATCACCGCCTGGTACGGCAATTGCTCCTCCCACAACCGTAAGGCTCTCCAGAGGGTAGTGAGGTCTACACAACACATCACCGGGGGCAAACTACCTGCCCTCCAGGACACCTACACCACCCGATGTCACAGGAAGGCCATAAAGATCATCAAGGACAACAACCACCCGAGCCACTGCCTCTTCACCCCACTATCATCCAGAAGGCGAGGTCAGTACAGGTGCATCAAAGCTGGGTCCGAGAGACTCAAAAACAGCTTCTATCTCAAGGCCATCAGACTGTTAAACAGCCAACACTAACATTGAATGGCTGCTGCCAACATACTGACTCAACTCCAGCTCACTTTAATAATGGAAATGGATGGAAAATGATGTAACAAATGTATCACCAGCCACTTTAAACAATGCACTTAATATAATGTTTACATACCCTACATTACTCATCTCATATGTATATATTTACTGTACTCTATCATCTACTGCATCTTGCCATCTTTATGTAATACGTGTATCACTAGCCACTTTAACTTTTTATGGCTGCAGGGGCAGTATTGAGTAGCTTGGATGAAAGGTGCCCATATCAAACGGCCTGCTCTTCAGTCATAGTTGCTAATATTAGCATATTATTATTAGTATTGGATAGAAAACACTCTGACGTTTCTAAAACTGTTTGAATGATGTCTGTGAGTATAACAGATCTCATATTGGCAGGCAAAATCCTGAGTTGAAATCAAAACAGGAGGTCAGAAATCTGAGCTTGTATGTATTCACCAGAGTCCCCAATGAAATCCCGTTGAGATATGAATGATGTTGAACTGCCTAGGGGTTCCACTAGATGTCAACCATCAATATAAATTATAATGAGGCTTCTATGTTGTTGTGGGAGTGAATGAGAGCAGAATATATCAGGTGTCCATCAAGCAGCCATTTTGTGATCGTGCTTTTTCCTCATGGTAGTCACTTGCGTTCCATTGCTCACTAAGTCAAGGAATACTCCGGTTGGAACTTTATAGAAGCTATATGTTTAAAACATCCTAATGATTGATTCTGTACTTAGTTTGAAATGTTTCTTCGACCGGTAATATCACTTTTTGAAGTTTGTCTGATTTAACACTGACCAGAATTAGCGTTTGGATATGTATACCAAACGCGCTGACAAAAGAAGGTATTTGGACATAAATAACGGACATTTTCAAACAAAACAAACATTTATTGTGGACCTGGGATTCCTGGAGTGCTTTCTGATGTAGATCATCAAAGGTAGGAATATTTATCATGTAATTTCTTGTTTATGTTGACTCCATCTTTGCGGCTGTGGTGTTTTTACTTTTGAGCGCCGTCTCAGATTATTGCATGCGTTTCTTTTTCCGTAAAGTTTTTCTTAAATCTGACACAGCGGTTGCATTAAGGAGAGGTATATCTATAATTCCATGTGTATAACTTGTATTATCATCTACATTTATGATGAGTATTTCTGTTGAATGATGTGGCTATGCAAAATCACTTGATGTTTTTGGAATTAGTGAATCTAACGCGCCAATGTGAACTCAGATTTTTTTATATAAATATGAACTTTATCAAACAAAACAAGCATGTATTGTGTAACATGAAGTCCTATGAGTGTCATCTGATGAAGATAATTCAAGGTTAGTGATTAATTTTCTTTATTTCTGGTTTTTGTGAATGCTATATTTTGCTGGAAAATGGCTGTGCTTATTGTGGTTTGGTGGAGACCTAACATAATCGTTTGTAGTGCTTTCATTGAAAAGCCTATTTGAAATCGGACACTTTGGTGGGATTAACAACGAGAATAGCTTTAAAATTATATGAAACACATGTATGTTTTAGGAATTGTATTTATGAGATTTCTGTGGTTTGAATTTGGCGCCCTCTATTTTCACTGGTAGTTGTTATATCGATCCCGGTATCGGGATTGCAGCCATAACAGAGTAAACAATGGCACTTTTATGTTTACATACCCTACATTACTCATCTCATATGTATATACTGTACTCGATACCATCTACTGCATCTTGCCTATGCCGTTCTGTACCATCACTCATTCATATATCTTTATGTACATGTTCTTTATCCCTTTACACTTGTGTATAAGGTAGTACTTGTGGAATTGTTAGGTTAGATTACTCGTTGGTTATTGCTGCATTGTCGGAACTAGAAGCACAAGCATTTTGCTACACTCGTATTAACATCTGCTAACCATGTGTGTGTGTGACAAATACAATTTGATTTGTATTTTTCAGAGTTCCCAGATGTTTTGAACGTGGCATAAGGCGCAAAATAACCAAGGTCAAAGATTGCCAAAAAAGCTGGCAACCCTGAGTAACAGTCCTGATAGAAAAACATAACTCTTGACAGACAGTGATAGCCATTGAGTATAGAGATAATGTCCGGTTTCAAAAGGAAATGCCTCACTGATGAGATAAATAAATATTTTGTAATTCTGATGACGAATCTGTGTGAGAGTGAGTTGGATCAATCAGATAGTGACAAGGAATATCTGACCCAACCTTCTGGACTGTGAGATGAGATGTCTGAGGACAATGGTGCCCACTCCAACCTTGCAGGCAAAGAGCATCCCTCACCCTCCCAAGATGCTGGTGCTGCTGCCAATCTTGTAGGCTGTGAGGGAGAACAGGCTGAAATTTAGGAGGATGGTCCCCACTGGTGGAGTTCCTGTTACTCCAATAACACTCTGCCTGGCATGCAAAGCATCCTGTCTACCCCCTCAGAGGAAGATTGTTTTAAACTGTTCCTTGGTTAGGAATTGGTGGAGAGTGTAGTGCAGGAAACCAACAGGTATGACTATTACCATATTACAGAAAAATCCAAGGCTCTCTTCAAATGTATCAAATTCAGAATGCCTTTAGTCTACTAAATCTACATATTTGTTATGCACTGTAAGAGAAGACTGCCCATGGCTTAAAAGGGAAACTCTCAAAATACGCAAACTTGACAGGATACAGTATGATACAGGACCTGATCATCTACACCGGCGCCACCACAGATATAAGGCATTTTGAGGTTCTTGGCATATCTGAATCAGTAGTGATTACCATTCTGCAGACTTACATCAGAAAGGGGCACGCTGTATTTGTGGACAACTGGTACAGTAGCCCTACCCTTTTCCAGTCCTTTTTGAGGGAGAACACAGGGGCACAGTAAGTTCCAACAGAAAAAATGAGCAAGAGGGAGTTCCAAACAAACGGCGAGATGGCAGTTCTGTCCACTGTGCACACCTCTGGACTTAGTTCCCAGAGAGAGGAAAATGAAGCCAGACTATGTCTTGGAGTACAACAATAAGATGGGAGCAGTTGACAAAGTGGACATGCAGAACAGTTTTGTTGCATGTGCCAGAATGCCCCTTAAATGGTACAAGAAGCTATTTTTCCACCTAATAGACATAGCTTTCCTCAATGGCCACATTGTCCACCAGCAGGTCACAGGACAGGTGATTTCGTACCAGCAGTACAGGATTAAACTGATGTGGCAGCTCTTTGGGTCCACCACACCACCTCCTCATCTGTCTGCTGGGGGCCGGCTTCCCTCTAACAATCCTCTACGCCTCACTAGACGCCACTTCCAAAGTGATGTCCCTCAGACCACCCTGCAAGGAAAAAGCACAAGGGGGCATTGCAAAGTCTTTCTAACATCTACCATGTAACACAGCCTTGTGCGCCACACCCTGAAGCACTACTAAGTGGAAAGTAGGCTTAAAATGGCTGATACAATTGTTGCTTTATTCTGATTTTAAAAAAATATATATGTATTGAAATGTATGACTTGAGGTGTTTGATGGGTGAGATAGGGGAAATGTTCCTTAAAAATAGATGTAATGTGTTTGTTTACCTGAAATTAAATGTTTTATTTGACTCTTGGAGTGGATTGGAGAAACGTTCTGTAACAAAAAAAAGAGACAGAAAAATACAAATGTAGCATATGTTTGTTTCCCTGAAATGAAGTACTTTGTTTGACTCCTGCGCTCCATTTCTGAAATAAAACAGAAAACAGAAAAGTATGTAATCAACTTTTTATTGTTAACGGATTCTGCCCCCCAAATGCCATAATTTGGCTAAAGGCTGTTGTCTAGGGGAGAAATGAAATTTCAATCAAATCATATTTTCCCTAATCAACAACAGCACATTTATAGTCGTAACTTTACATTGACTTGCCATAGGACTATACTGTTTAGTTGGTTTAAGTTTTTTTATTTGAGATTCTTCAAAGTAGCCACCCTATGCATTTCAATTAACAGGTGTCCCTTGTTAAAAGTTAATTCGTGGAATTGTTTTCCTATTTTGAGCCAATCAGTTGTGTTGTGACAAGTTGGGGGTGGTATACTGCCAGTCACCTTCTGTTAAAGGTCCCCAAAGCACACACAACCCTGTGTAACTCATCTTTTCAGTTCGAACAAACACTCAAACCGGACAGTTTTATCTTAATCTCGTCATTCAAAGACTCAATCATGGACACTCTTACTGACAGTTGTGGCTGCTTTGCGTGATGTATTGTTGTCTCTACCTTCTTGCCCTTTGTGCTGTTGTCTGTGCCTAATAATGTTTGGACCCTGTGTTGTGCTGTTACCATGTTGTGCTGTTGCCCTGTTGTGCTGCTACCATGTGCTGCTACCATGCTGTGTTGTCATGTTTTGCTGTCATGCCATGTTGTCTTAGGTCTCTCTTTATCTCTTGTCGTGATGTGTGTTTTGTCCTATATTTTTATTTACATGTATTTTAATTTTTAATCCCAGCTCCCATCCCAGCAGAATACCTTTTGCCTTTTGAAAAGCTGAAATGGTTTGGATCAATTAGAGCTCTGTTCCTTTTTAATGCGTTTGAGCCAATCAGTTGTGTTGTGACAAGGTAAGGGTGGTATGCAGAAGATAGCCCTATTTGGTAAAATACCAAGTCCATATTATGGCAAGGACAGCTCAAATAAGCAAAGAGAAATTACAGTCCATCATTACTTTAAGACATGAAGAAAAATGTCAAGTGCAGTCGTAAAAAGCATCAAGCGCTATGATCATACATGCTCACATGAGGACCGCCACAGGAATGGAAGACCCAGAGTTTATTAGAGTTTCCAGCCTCAGAAATTGCAGCCCAAATAAATGCTTCACAGAGGTCAAGTAAAGACATTTCAACATCAACTGTTCAGAGGAGCCTGCGTGATTCAAGCCTTAATGGTCGAATTGCTGCAAAGAAACCACTATTAAACACCATTAAGAAGATGCTTGCTTGGGCCAAGAAACACGAGCAATGGACATTAGACTGGTGGAAATTTGTCCTTTAGTCTGGAGTCGAAATTGGAGATTTTTGGTTCCAACCACGTGTGTGGGTGAACAGATGATCTCCGCATGTGTATTTCACAACGTAAAGCTATGTTATGGTGTGGGGGTGCTTTTCTGGTGACACGGATTCATTTTGAATTCAAAGCACACTTAACTTCTTATGGTATAGGGGATGCTTGCGTCCCACTTGGGCAAAAGACAGGGAAAATGCAGCGCGGCAAATGTTTTAATTATATAAAAATCAAACTTTCATTAAATCACACCTGTAAGATACTATAAACTTTGCCAAAATATTTCAAACTACTTTTGTAATACAACTTTAGGTATTTTTAATCGTTAATAATCGATCAAATTGAAGACGGGTCTATCTGTGTTCAATACAGGAACACAACAAACCTAGCTACTTTTCTTGCGCAACTCTCAACAGTGTTACGCAGTTCCTAGATGGCCGTACTTCTTCATTGCACAAATTAATAACCTCAACCAAATTCCAAAGACTGGTAACATCCAGTGGAAGCGGTAGCAACTGAAAACAAGTTCCTAAGAAATATTGTTTGCCAATGACAACTTAATAATGACAAAAAAATAATAATTCTGAACGGGTAGTCCTCGTGGTTTTGCCTGCTACATAAGTTCTGTTAGACTCACAGGCACGATTCAAACAGTTTTAGAAACTTCAGAGTGTTTTCTATCCAAATCTACTAATACTGATATGCATATCTTATATTCTTGGCACGAGTAGCAGGAAGTTGAAATTGGGCATGCTATTTATCCAAAAGTGAAAATGCTGCCCCCTATACCTTAAGTTAACCAGCACGGCTACCACAGAATTCTGCAGTGATACGCCATCCCATCTGGTTTGGGCTTAGTGGGACTACCATTTGTTTTTCAACATTACAATGACCCAACACACCTCCAGGCTGTGTAAGGGATATTTTACCAAGAAGGAGAGTGATGGAGTGCTTGGAAAATACCAGAAAATTATGTCATGGCTCTAGAAGCTTCTGATAGGCTAATTGACATCATTTGAGTCAATTGGAGGTGTACCTGTGGATGTATTTCAAAGCCTACCTTCAAACTCAGTGCCTCTTTGCTCGACATCATGGGAAAATGAAAAGAAATCAGCCAAGACCTCAGAAAACCTCGTTCTGTCTCCTAGAGATGAATGTACTTTGGTGTGAAAAGTGCAAATCAATCTCAGAACAAACAGTAAAGAACCTTGTGAAGATGCTGGAGGAAACAGGTACAAAAGTATCTATATCCACAGTAAAACGATTCCTATATCGACATAACCTGAAAGGCTGCTCAGCAAGGAAAAAGCCACTGCTTCAAAACTGCCATAAAAAAGCCAGACTACGGCTTGCAACTGCACATGGGGACAACGATCGTACTATTTGGAGAAATGTCCTCAAGTCTGATGAAACAAAAAAATAACTGTTTGGTCATAATGACCATCATTATGTTTGGAGGATAAAGGGGGAAGCTTGCAAGCCGAAGAACACCATTCCAACCATTAAGCACAGGGGTGGCAGCATCATGTTGTGGGGGTGCTTTGCTGCAGGGGGGCTATTTTGCACTTCACAAAATAGGTGGCTTCATGAGGAAGGAAAATTATGTGGATATATTGAAGCAACATCTCAAGACATCAGTTAGGAAGTTAAAGCTTGGTCACAAATGGGTCTTCCAAATGGACAATGACCCCAAGCATGCTTCCAAAGTTGTGGCAAAATGGTTTAAGGACAAAGTCAAGGTATTGGTGTGGCCATCACAAAGCCCTGACCTCAATCCTATAGAAAATTTGTGGGCAGAACTGAAAAAGCGTGTGCGAGCAAGGAGGCCTACGAACCTGACTCAGTTACACCAGCTTTGTCAGGAGGAATGGGCAAAAATTCACCCAACTTATTGTGGGAAGCTAATGGAAGGCTACCCGAAACATTTGACCTAAAATTTAAAGGCAATGCTACCAAAACTAATTGAGTGTATGTTAACTTCTGACCCACTGGGAATGTGATGAAAGAAAGAAAAGCTGAAATAAATAATTATGTACTATTATTCTGACATTTCACATTCTTAAAATAAAGTGGTGATCCTAACTGACCGAAGAGAGGGAATTCTTACCAGGATTAAATGTCAGGAATTGTGAAAACTTGTGAAAAAAAGTTTAAATGTATTTGGCTAAGGTATATGTAAACTTCTGACTTCAACTGTAGCTGATAGCAATACTGCACAGTCACCCTTCCCATATAGATTGGGGGGCACCATAAGCCACTTTGGGTTCATGCTGTGGTCATCTGCCTCTGGTGCTGTCTCCCTAATGCCAGGATAATTAGGAATACTGAGGCCTTTGTTCTGTTAGCCATCACTTAATCAGTTGCCTGCCCCAGCTTCAAAAAAGTAATCACAGTTCATTCAGAATGAAGGAAAGAAATGTCTTATACTCGTTTAAAACATTTCTTCCAAAAACAATATTTTTTTAATGAATTAGTACATTTGAATTTAGCAATAATATTGGTTGTATTATTTGGTTGTGTCTGTTCTGATGGATTAAACTGAAATTGAAACCAACTTTCTATTAATTATTTAAAAAATAGCGATATTTGGTCAATGATTTCATTTTCAAATAACCAAAAGTATGAGGTTGTAGTCTGAATAAAGGGGGAAAGGCCATTTTTGAACATGGGGTGAGATTCTTAATAATTTGCTAGAGAACCAGTTCAGATTTAAGTATAACTTTTGTATGACCAAAGCCTTTAGTGAGAGGTAGAATGCTTTAATATTTAGTCAATCATGCCCTACGAATTCATGTTCATGATATACATTTTTTTTATTTTTAAAATTTTATTTCACCTTTATTTAACCAGGTAGGCCAGTTGAGAACAATTTCTCCTTTACAACTGCAACCTGGCCAAGATAAAGCAAAGCAGTTCGACACATATAACAACAGAGTTACACATGGAGTAAAACAAACATACAGTCAATAATACTGTAGAAAAATAAGTCTATATACAATGTGAGCAAATGAGGTGAGATAAGGGAGGTAAAGGCAATAAATAGGCCATGGTGGCGAAGTAAATTCAATATAGCAATTAAAAACACTGGAATGGTAGATTTGACAGTAGATGAGTGTGCAAAGTAGAAATACCGGGGTGCAAAGGAGTTAAATAAATAAATAAATACAGTAGGGGAAGAGGTAGTTGTTTGGGCTATTTATAGATGGGCTATGTACAGGTGCAGTGATCTGTGAGCTGCTCTGACAGCTGGTGCTTAAAGCTAGTGAGGGAGATAAGTGTTTCCAGTTTCAGAGATTTTTGTAGTTTGTTCCAGTCATTGGCAGCAGAGAACTGGAAGGAGAGGCGGCCAAAGGAGGAATTGGCTTTGGGGGTGACAAGTGAGATATACTTGCTGGAATGAGTGCTACAGGTGGGTGCAGCTATGGTGACCAGCGAGCAGAGATAAGACGGGACTTTTCCTAGCAGGGTCTTGTAGATGACCTGGAGCCAGTGGGTTTGGCGACGAGTATGAAGCGAGGGCCAACCAACGAGAGCATACAGGTCGCAGTGGTGGGTAGCATATGGGGCTTTGGTGACAAAACGGATTGCACTGTGATAGACTGCATCCAATTTGTTGAGTAGGGTATTGGAGGCTATTTTGTAAATGACATCGCCAAAGTCGAGGATCGGTAAGATGGTAAGTTTTACGAGGGTATGTTTGGCAGCATGAGGGAAGGATGATTTGTTGCAAAATAGGAAGCCAATTCTAGATTTAACTTTGGATTGGAGATGTTTGATGTGAGTCTGGAAGGAGAGTTTACAGTCTAACCAGACACCTAGGTAGTTGTCCACATATTCTAAGTCAGAACCGTCCAGAGTAGTGATGCTGGACGGGCGGGCAGGTGCAGGCAGTGATTGGTTGAAGAGCATGCATTTAGTTTTACTTGTTTAAGAGTAGTTGGAGGCCACGGAAGGAGAGTTGTATGGCATTGAAGCTCGTCTGGAGGGTTGTTAAGTGTCCAAAGAAGGGCCAGAAGTATACAGAATGGTGTCGTCTGCGTAGAGGTGGATCAGAGACTCACCAGCAGCAAGAGCGACATCATTGATATATACAGAGAAGAGAGTCGGCCCAAGAATTTAACCCTGTGGCACCCCCATAGAGATTGCCAGAGGCCCGGACAACAGACCCTCAGATTTGACACACTGAACTCTGTCGGAGAAGTAGTTGGTGAACCAGCTGAGGCAATAATTTGAGAAACCAAGGCTGTTGAGTCTGCCGATGAGGATGTGGTGATTGACAGAGTCGAAAGCCTTGACCAGGTCAATGAATACAGCTGCACAGTATTGTTTCTTATCGATGGCGGTTAAGATATCGTTTAGAACCTTGAGCGTGGCTGAGGTGCACCCATGACCAGCTCTGAAACCAGATTACATAGCGGAGAATGTACGGTGGGATTCGAAATGGTGGGTGATCTGTTTGTTAACTTGGCTTTTGAAGACGTTAGAAAGGCAGGGTAGGATAGATGTAGGTCTGTAGCAGTTTGGGTCAAGAGTGTCCACCCCCTTTGAAGAGGGGGGGATGACCGCAGCTGCTTTCCAATCTTTGGGAATCTAAAACGACACGAAAGAGAGGTTGAACAGAATAGTAATTGGGGTTGCAATAGTTTTAGAAAGGGTCCAGATTGTCTAGCCAGGCTGATTTGTGGGGGTATAGATTTTGTAGCTCTTTCAGAACATCAGCTGACTGAATTTGGGAGAAGGAGAAATGGGGAAGGATTGGGCGAGTTGCTGTGTGGGGTGAAGTGCTGTTGACTTGGGTAGGGGTGGCGAGGTGGAAAGCATGGCCAGCCATTGAAAAATGCTTGTTGAAATTCTTAATTATAGTGGATTTATCGGTGGTGACAGAGTTTCCTATCCTCAGAGCAGTGGGCAGCTGGGAGGAGGTGCTCTTATTCTCCATGGACTTTACAATGTCCCAGAACTTTTTTGAATTTGTGTTGCAGGAAGCAAATTTCTGCTTGAAAAAGCTAGCCTTGGCTTTTCTAACTGCCTGTGTATATTGATTTCTAGCTTCCCTAAATCCCGGGGGCTGTTCAATGCTAATGTTGAACGCCACATGATGTTTTTTGTGTTGGTTAAGGGCAGTCAGGTCTGGAGAGAACCAAGGGCTATATCTGTTTCTGGTTCTAAATTTCTTGAATGGGGCATGCTTATTTAAGATGGTGAGGAAGGCATTTAAAAAAAATAACCAGGCATCCTCTACTGACGGGATGAGGTCGATATTCTTCCGGGATACCCGGGCCAGGTCGATTAGAAAGTGAAGTGTTTCAGGGAGCATTTGATAGTGATGATTGGAGGTTGTTTGATCGCTGACCCATTACGGATGCAGGCAATGAAGCAGTGATCGCTGAGATCTTGGTTGATAACAGCAGAGGTGTATTTAGAGGGCAAGTTGGTTAGGATGATATCTATGAGGGTTCCCGTGTTTATGGCTTTGAGGTTGACCCTGGTAGGTTCATTGATCATTTGTGTGAGATTGAGGGCATCAAGCTTAGATTGTAGGATGGCCGGGGTGTTAAGCATGTCACAGTTTAGGTCACCTAGCAGCACGAGCTCTGAAGATAGCAGGCGGCAAAGGTGAGAGACTTGTTTTTAGAGGTGGATTTTTAAAAGTAGAAGTTCAAATTGTTTGGGTACACACCTGGATAGTAGGACAGAACTCTGCAGGCTATCTCTGCAGTAGACTGCAACACTGCCCCCTTTGGCCGTTCTATCTTGTCTGAAAATGTTGTAGTTAGGGATGGAGATTTCAGAGTTATTGGTGGTCTTCCTAAGCCAGGATTCAGACATGGCTAAGACATATATAAATAAATAAGCCCGTAAAAAATGTATGGCTCGCAGATTCAAATAAAATACTATATTTTTTACTCATATAATTTAAAAAACAAGTTACAAGCCCATTATCAAATAGGTCAACTGGAATATGACTATAAAGTTAATCAGGGGATTTTTCCACAAATACAGGTATTTTCCTTTCCATGGTAGCTCGATAGCATCTATTTTTGCAATATTTCAATTACAAATGTATTGTAGTGAGATTATTTCTTAAGGGATGTAAATACTGAGTATGTCTACATCACCGTCAGACTATTGTATTGGTAAACTACACGGTAATGTAAAAGTTTTTTTTGGGGATCCAATATGTAATATGTTACATTTCTAATGCACTGCTCAAAAAAATAAAGGGAACACTAAAATAACACATCCTAGATCTGAATGAATGAAATATTCTTATTAAATACTTTTTTCTTTACATAGTTGAATGTGCTGACAACAAAATCACACAAAAATGATCAATGGATATCAAATTTATCAACCCAAGGAGGTCTGGATTTGGAGTCACACTCAAAATTAAAGTGGCAAACCACACTACAGGCTGATCCAACTTTGATGTAATGTCCTTAAAACAAGTCAAAATAAGGCTCAGTAGTGTGTGTGGCCTCCACATGCCTGTACGACCTCCCTACAACACCTGGGCATGCTCCTGATGAGGTGGCGGATGGTCTCCTGAGGGATCTCCTCCCAGACCTGGACTAAAGCATCCGCCAACTCCTGGACAGTCTGTGGTGCAACATTGGTGGATGGAGCGAGACATGATGTCCCAGATGTTTGATTGGATTCAGGTCTGGGGAACGGGTGGGCCAGTCCATAGCATCAATGCCTTCCTCTTGCAGGAACTGCTGACACACTCCAGCCACATGAGGTCTAGCATTGTCTTGCATTAGGAGGAACCCAGGGCCAACCACACCAGCATATGGTCTCACAAGAGGTCTGAGGATCTCATCTCGGTACCTAATGGCAGTCAGGCTACCTCCGGCGAACACATGGAGGGCTGTGCGGCCCTGCAAAGAAATGCCACCCCCCACCATGACTGAACCACCACCAAACCAGTCATGCTGGAGGATGTTGCAGGCAGCAGAACGTTCTCCACGGCGACTCCAGACTTTGTCACGTCTGTCACATGTGCTCAGTGTGAACCAGTGGCGAATTTGCCAATCTTGGTGTTCTCTGCAAATGCCAAACGTCCTGCACGGTGTTGGGCTGTAAGCACAACCCCCACCTGTGGACGTCGGCCCCTCATACCACCCTCGTGTTTCTGTTTCTAACCGTTTGAGCAGACACATGCACATTTGTGGCCTGCTGGAGGTCATTTTGCAGGGCTCTGGAAGTGCTCCTCCTGCTCCTCCTTGCACAAAGGCGGAGGTAGCGGTCCTGCTGCTGGGTTGTGGCCCTCCTACGGCCTCCTCCACGTATCCTGATGTACTGGCCTGTCTCCTGGTTGCACCTCCATGCTCTGGACACTACGCTGATAGATACAGCAAACCTTCTTGCCACAGCTCGCATTGATGTGCCATCCTGGATGAGCTGCACTACCTGAGCCACTTGTGTGGGTTGTAGACACCGTCTCATGCTACCACTAGAGTGAAAGCACCGCCAGCATTCAAAAGTGACCAAAACATCAGCCAGGAAGCATAGGAACTGAGAAGTGGTCTGTGGTCACCACCTGCAGAACCACTCCTTTATTGGGGGTGTCTTGCTGATTGCCTATAATTTCCACCTGTTGTCTATTCCATTTGCTTAACAGCATGTGAAATTTATTGTCAATCAGTGTTGCTTCCTACGTGGACAGTTTGATTTCACAGAAGTGTGAACAACATTGTGTTGTTTAAGTGTTCCCTTTATTTTTTTGAGCAGTGTATTTTGGTTGTAATCCAGAGAGGTTAGAACAATTATCTAGATCCTCTATGAGGCTGTGGAGGGATCCAAATTGTGGATTTAAAAATAATACATTAATCAGCATAGTGTTTTTAAGCCCTGTTTTTCTATCTCCTTGCTATTGTTGGATCTGATTTTAATAGCCAACTTTTCAATGGACTTAATAAATACATGTGCTGATAGTGGACAACCTTGTTGTACTCCTGTTGACAGTTTAATACTTTCTGTGAAGCAGCCATTATTGACTATTTTACACATAGGGTTACTATACATAACTTTAATCTATTGTATAAATGATTCTCCAAAATTGAAATATTCAAGGCATTTATATATAAATTCCAGCTGTTCATTATCAAAGCCCTTTAAAAGTCAGCTATGAATACCAGACCTGGTTTCCCCGATTTTGCAGTGTTCTATTGTTTCCAGTACTTGTCTTATATTATCTCCAATGTATCGGCCATGTAAAAAAAACAGTCTGATTAGTATAGAAAATATCCAACAATACTTTTTTTTATTCTATGTGCAATGCTTTACAACACTGGTGTAAGGGGCCTCCAAATTTTTTCATGGACTGGATCTTTATTTAGCTCGCTAACTATAGTTTATCTACTGAAACCCATATTGTGTATTGCTGGCTAACATACTGTGTTACAAATATTGGGAAATCAAATAAATGTTGTTTGCTAACTTAGGTAGCTGGATAAACAACTACAGGTAGCCATATCTATGACTAAATATATAAAAGGTTTTACAATGGGAAATCTATTGCCAATCTATAGCCAACTCCAGTCGTGCTTCGTAACATAATTGACATAACATTAGTTATGATTATGACCTTGGATGCATTTCAAATGTATAGGCATGACACAAGATAGCTTGCTGGATAGACAATTGTTATTTGTTTTTGAATCTAACTAGCCAAGTTTATTAGTTAACAGTGAGGAGAAACAAAACAATTTCACTATTGTAAATCTCTAAAACTAATCATCTGGTTTTACTAAAAAAATATATAAATATGTCTGCCTACCTACAGTGGGGAGAACAAGTATTTGATAAACTGCCGATTTTGCAGGGTTTCCTAATTTTCAAAGCATGTAGAGGTCTGTAATTTTTATCATAGGTACACTTCAACTCTAAAACAAATATCCAGAAAATCACATTTTATGATTTTTAAGTAATTATTTTATTGCATGACATAAGCATTACGTTATTAAAAGTTAAAGGATTGCAAATTTTACGAGTTTTCCTAGTATATGCTTGATATTTATACAGTGCCTTGCGAAAGTATTCGGCCCCCTTGAACTTTGCGACCTTTTGCCACATTTCAGGCTTCAAACATAAAGATATACAACTGTATTTTTTTGTGAAGAATCAACAACAAGTGGGACACAATCATGAAGTGGAACGAGATTTATTGGATATTTCAAACTTTTTTAACAAATCAAAAATTGAAAAATTGTGCGTGCAAAATTATTCAGCCCCCTTAAGTTAATACAATGTAGCGTCACCTTTTGCTGCGATTACAGCTGTAAGTCGCTTGGGGTATGTCTCTATCAGTTTTGCACATCGAGAGACTGAAATTTTTTCCCATTCCTCCTTGCAAAACAGCTCGAGCTCAGTGAGGTTGGATGAGAGCATTTGTGAACAGCAGTTTTCAGTTCTTTCCACAGATTCTCGATTGGATTCAGGTCTGGACTTTGACTTGGCCATTCTAACACCTGGATATGTTTATTTTTGAACCATTCCATTGTAGATTTTGCTTTATGTTTTGGATCATTGTCTTGTTGGAAGACAAATCTCCGTCCCAGTCTCAGGTCTTTTGCAGACTCCATCATGTTTTCTTCCAGAATGGTCCTGTATTTGGCTCCATCCATCTTCCCATCAATTTTAACCATCTTCCCTGTCCCTGCTGAAGAAAAGCAGGCCCAAACCATGATGCTGCCACCACCATGTTTGACAGTGGGGATGGTGTGTTCAGCTGTGTTGCTTTTACGCCAAACATAACGTTTTGCATTGTTGCCAAAAAGTTCAATTTTGGTTTCATCTGACCAGAGCACCTTCTTCCACATGTTTGGTGTGTCTCCCAGGTGGCTTGTGGCAAACTTTAAACAACACTTTTTATGGATATCTTTAAGAAATGGCTTTCTTCTTGCCACTCTTCCATAAAGGCCAGATTTGTGCAATATACGACTGATTGTTGTCCTATGGACAGAGTCTCCCACCTCAGCTGTAGATCTCTGCAGTTCATCCAGAGTGATCATGGGCCTCTTGGCTGCATCTCTGACCAGTCTTCTCCTTGTATGAGCTGAAAGTTTAGAGGGACGGCCAGGTCTTGGTAGATTTGCAGTGGTCTGATACTCCTTCCATTTCAATATTGTCGCTTGCACAGTGCTCCTTGGGATGTTTAAAGCTTGGGAAATCTTTTTGTATCCAAATCCGGCTTTAAACTTCTTCACAACAGTATCTCGGACCTGCCTGGTGTGTTCCTTGTTCTTCATGATGCTCTCTGCGCTTTTAACGGACCTCTGAGACTATCACAGTGCAGGTGCATTTATACGGAGACTTGATTACACACAGGTGGATTGTATTTATCATCATTAGTCATTTAGGTCAACATTGGATCATTCAGAGATCCTCACTGAACTTCTGGAGAGAGTTTGCTGCACTGAAAGTAAAGGGGCTGAATAATTTTGCACGCCCAATTTTTCAGTTTTTGATTTGTTAAAAAAGTTTGAAATATCCAATAAATGTCGTTCCACTTCATGATTGTGTCCCACTTGTTGTTGATTCTTCACAAAAAAATACAGTTGTATATCTTTATGTTTGAAGCCTGAAATGTGGCAAAAGGTTGCAAAGTTCAAGGGGGCCGAATACTTTCGCAAGGCACTGTACATTGTATGTTGTGTGGAAAATGTCCAGATCAATGAAGAATGTTTTTTTTAAAGATGAAATGTGAAGTTAGTTGTCTAATTTGGATCTGAGTAAAATCCAGACCTTGCGTCGTAACTTGGTACGCCCAGAGAATTGCCCTAAATATGGAAACACCCATTTCTGACCTGAGGGTATAAAACATGTGAGTTAAGAATCAACATACCAGACTAAGTGACCGGAGCTGCAGCCAATGTCTGAGTAGTCAACAAACTCAAACGCAACACGAGGTTGAAGACAAAGGAACCTTTTATCTATATATGCTACGGATGAGTAGCTGCGTCTAAGAGGGTGAAGTCAAGCAGGACCTCCCGGTCACCACTCTCCACCAAATCGTGTGTCTACACTGCTTTCATTCCTATGCTGTGAGCCCTGAGCTACAAGGCTGGCTGTTCTCAAAGATCCCTTTCAGAACAAGGGCGAGGAAACAGACCACTAAGACAAAGGACATTGACATCGTGAGGACAACAGAGAGTTACATCCTGTAACCAGAGAAGTGCGTCATCCGAGAAGCTGAAACGGTCCACGCAGAGACCCCATCAACACGTAATTACATCATAATATTCTGACCCATAAGAGTGGAAGTTTAGGGCAAGGTTAGGGTTAAAATAAGCATAGCTGACAAATAAACCCAAGTATATTTTTCTCTTGTGTGCTCTCTCCATTTCTCTCTCTCTTTAAATCCCCATTTTGTGTAACACGTGTCATATTGTGTTTGCACACTAGGGAGCTGTTTTGTTGTACGAAATTCTAATCAATAGCCTAGACTGTTTGTGTATCTTATATTATAATTTTAGCTTGTTAATAAATAAATAATCAACTCAGTTTGTGTGGTACAGACTCATTGGTTGGACTCGGGTTTGTGCAGATTCACAGATTATGAGACGTTCAGAATGAGACTAGAGGAAATTGATTAATTAGCGACTGTTGTAAAATCGAAATTCTGATATTCTTTGAGTTAATTTGGGAAATAGAAACTCAATAAAACCAAACTTTGCCATGGTGCCCCAGGTTAATGAGTTAATAATTACCCAATTAATTTAATCACCTAATTATAAACCGTTAATTATTCAATGAGAAGCAGTCGTCACATTAATCAATACAACGTCACAACACCATCAAACACTTAAACTGCAACAACACTTCCACTGAATGTTGACACATTTGACCACGCCCCAGTACATTGTCACAGTTTAGTGTGAATCCCATTTAACTCCACCCAACACAGGATTTAATGTTATCCAGCACACATGCCCAATACTGATCAATGTTAACCAATTAATTTAAATTAAAATTTACCTTGAGCTTACTTACCTGCCCTTGACTTCTGTGTTGGGTGTGTGTTGGGTGGGATGACATTGATCAGATCCCATTTCCCCACCTCTCACAGCATACTATGATTTCCCATATTGTACCCTCCCCCTAACTCACTCAGGTATATATCGGGCATGCAAAAGTGACACTGCAAATTATTTTGATATGGCCCTGCATCAAGTTAGTTATTCTAATTGAAGGCACAGCAAACAATATGGTGAAAGGCACTACAATCTCACACTGGTGCTGCACACAATACGGAACTCACCCTTGGCTCTGCTCTACTCTGCCAACCCCTGTAACGGACTGCTATGGGACAAAATAGAGAGGGGAACCTGCAGACAATAGTGTCTTTTAGTGGCGTGGCAAAACAGCCCAGTGAGAGAAAGTAGTGTAAAAGGAACACACCTTTACACGGCAGAGTTAAAGCGCCAAGATGTGCGATGTACCAATGCCTCTCTTGGTCCTCTGCTCTCAGATCACTACTCACCTCCACAACCCCAGCTCATCATCAGCGCAGCCAGCCACTTCCTCACTCAAATCCACCACTTCTAGTTCCACAGACAATGGTCCAGTGCGATCACAGCAAACGCCCAAACAGACAAGACATGGCAACTTGCATAGAGGCCCGATCCCCCATGGCGAGACAGTCTCCACTCAACTCCCAGCCCTCAACACCATAAAAACACAGGGCTTTTAAAGAAAATTACAGCCAAACCCCGGCTACCTGTCTGATTAGCTAACGCGCTGCAATTGCGTCTGATCACATTTTCAATACATATGCAAACATTTATACAAACCTGTTTTCACTTTGTCATTATGGGGTATATGAGTGAGGAAAAAAATCTATTTAATCCATTTTGAATTCAGGCTGTAACACAACAAAATGAGGAATAAATCGAGGGGCATGAATACTTTCTGAAGACACCGTATCTAATCAAGATATTTGTTGTTTTGTTTTTGTTTTAACAAATCTTTTTTATTGTTTGTTTTTACAAATGAGGAGGGGTACTGAGTCTTAGCCGAGGCTGTGTTAGGGAAATCATCTGATGTGTTGAAGACCTGAAAGGAGGATGGGTACAAATATGTTTAAATTGCAAAGGGAACTCTGCAGAGAGTCGTTTCCAGACATGCAGTAGGAGAAGTATCTGTTTTTAGAATGGTAATAATTTAAAAGAGACACACAAGTGTCAAATTCAAAAGTTCTGTCTGAACAAATGTAGGTAGGGTGTGTGTCTGTCATCATGTGAGTAGGCAATATTGAGCCAATTTGCCATAACAAAAAATCAGGATTCATTCTTTATGCTATTTTAGGAGAATTATGGTTTGACAGTCACAATTAGATTTCTCATATTTTTCAAATTTCATCAATATACTGAAAATATATTGATGCACATAGAATTTGAAATATAACCGATGTTTTGAACAACCCATTTTTATTGTTCTACTGATCCGACCTGATCAAAGCACCATCAAACACAAACGCCTCCCAAACGGTTTTGATTGAAAACACAATGCATCGAATTTACATAAATTACCTACCAATTACCACCCCCTCCACACACACACACACACACACACACACACACACACACACACACACACACACACACACACACACACACACACACACACAACAGCTGTTGTGATAGTGCAGGCAATGCAACAACAGCCCAAGTGCTGGAAAAAAAGTTGTTTGGGAGGAGTGTAAGGTATATCTTAGTGTCTCATTTGTTACACCGGTGAAGACTTTTAATAATTGTAGTCAATTTATAAATTCTCTTGCTCCCTTATACACAGAACAAAAAAATAAACGCAACATGCAACAATTTAAAAGATTTTACTGAGGTTATAGGTCATTTAAGGAAATCAATAAATTCATTAGGACCTAATCTATGGATTTCACATGACTGGGAATACAGATATGCATCAGAAAAAAGGTAGGGGTGTGGATTAAAAAAAACTGTCAATGTCTGGTGTGACCACCAATTGCCTCATCCAGCGTGACACATCTCCTTCACATAGAGTTGATCAGGCTCTTGATTTTGGCCTGTGCAGTGTTTCCATTCCTTGTCAATGGCTGGATATTGGTGGGAGCGGATCATGCTGTCATACATTAATAACTCTAAATTAAGCATATAGGAATACCTATTTCTTTGTTAACCGCTAAACACAGAATGTGCACACTCAAAACGTTTGGAGAAAATATTATTTCAATTTTATTCAGCTTTGTTCAATTATATTCTTCACACAATAAAATAATGCCATGGAATTCTAAGCAAATATTGACTGCTAAATGACCTAGTGTAGCCCATAGCCATTTTTCACAGCCAGATCAGGACTTAACATAAGGACACCTCAGACTATGCTATTCTGTTCTTGTGAAATAGACTACATTTTCTTCATATCATGCTTCTTTACACCTGTCTAGAATACATAATGGATTTATTGCGAAGGTGTAGGCTATATTACATGGATTTGTTGGACTTCTTAAAGTGTAGATGTTCCAAAGGTCTGCATCAGTGGCTTGTAGGCTATGTGTGGAAGCTAGGATGTGTGGAAGCCACATCGGGGATGCAACAGCGCGTGTCCTTATCCAATTCCGAGGTGCATATTGAAGGTATTGGAAGAACTGTCCATATTTACTTTTCATCAGCCAACAAGATGAGTAGGCCTAACGAACAGCTAATGCATTAGCCTATGTCAATCTACTATCCCCCATAATACAAAATTCGACCTATTCTATTATGTGGGAGAAATAAATATTCCAAACATAGTCTGGGACAGTTGTGGGATGCGATAGATCCCAAATTAATACAACCACTAGCATAAAAATACTGTTTTAAGCAATGAGCCTGATGCAACAGTTGAGAATGTTTAGCTTGAAAGGTTTTTAAACTATAAGACTAGTTCTTCACATCATAAGCGCAGCAATGTGCACACAGCAGTAGGCTATAAGCCGAGTGCTCCATTAGGAGGAAAACACCATTCTAAAAAGTGACCACAAATGCGATTATGCATGCTTAAGCTGGGCATCATTCAGAAGTGATAATGCATCATTCACAAGTAATAGGCTAATATTGTCACCCATCAAAGTATTCTTGATTTAATCTTCTATTTATATATACAGTGGGGCAAAAAAGTATTTAGTCAGCCACCAATTGTGCAAGTTCTCCCACTTAAAAAGATGAGAGAGGCCTGTAATTTTCATCATAGGTACACTTCAACTATGACAGACAAAAAGAGAAAAATCACATTGTAGGATTTTTTATGAATTTATTTGCAAATTATGGTGGAAAATAAGTATTTGGTCCATAACAAAAATGTATCTCAATACTTTGTTATATACCCTTTGTTGGCAATGACAGAGGTGAAACGTTTTCTGTAAGTCTTCACAATGTTTTCACAAACTCTTGCTGGTATTTTTGCCCATTCCTCCATGCAGATCTCCTCTAGAGAAGTGATGTTTTGGGGCTGTTGCTGGGCAATACGGACTTTCAACTCCCTCTAAAGATTTTCTATGGGGTTGAGATCTGGAGACTGGCTAGGCCACTCCAGGACCTTGAAATGCTTCTTACGAAGCCACTCCGTCGTTGCCTGGGGGGTGTGTTTGGGATCATTGTCATGCTGAAAGACCCAGCCACGTTTCATGCCCTTGCTGATTGAAGGTTTTCACTCAAAATCTCACGATACATTCATTCTTCATTCATTCTTCATTCTTCTCCATTCATTCTGCAGGTCATTCACTAGGTCCCCCTGTGTGCTAATGGGATTTTTGCTCACCGTTCTTGTGATAATTTTGACCCCACGGGGTGAGATCTTGCGTGGAGCCCCAGATCGAGGGAGATTATCAGTGGTCTTGTATGTCTTCCATTTCCTAATAATTGCTCCCACAGTTGATTTCTTCAAACCAAGCTGCTTACCTATTGCAGATCCAGTCTTCCCAGCCTGGTGCAGGTCTACAATTTTGTTTCTGGTGTCCTTTGACAGCTCTTTGGTCTTGGCCATAGTGGAGTTTGGAGTGTGACTGTTTGAGGTTGTGGACAGGTGTCTTTTATACTGATAACAAGTTCAAACAGGTGCCATTAATACAGGTAACGAGAGGAGGACAGAGGAGCCTCTTAAAGAAGTTGTTACAGGTCTGTGAGAGACAGAAATCTTACTTGTTTTTAGGTGACCAAATACTTATTTTCCACCATAATTTGCAAATAAATTAATAAGAAATCCTACAATGTGATTTTCTGGATTTTTTTTCTCATTTTGTCTGTCAGTTGAAGTGTACCTATGATGAAAATTACAGGCCTCTCTCATCTTTTTAAGTGGGAGAACTTGCACAATTGGTGGCTGACTAAATACTTTTTTGCCCCACTGTACTAAATAATACGTGTGAATTTGTTTTGATTTAGAATGGACCATTATCATGCACCTGTCTCGAAACAGGGGCAGTGGAAAAAGATACGTCATCTATGCACTTCAATAGAAAATGGAGGACGCTTCTCCTCTTGTAAAGAGAAGCAATGTGCTTAATATCCACACAGCTGTGTTCTCACAATAATGTTTTTCTGAGTTATGTGGGTCTCCCGAGTGGGGCAGTGGTCTAAGGCACTGCAGTGCTAGCTGCGCCACCATAGCATCGGGTTTGATCCCAGGCTGTGTCGCAGCCGGCCTCGACTGGGAGACCCATGGGGCGGCACACAATTGGCCCAGCGTTGTCCAGGTTAGAGGAGGGTTTGGCTGGCAGGGATGTCCTTGTCCCATCGTGCAATAGCGACTCCTGTGGTGGGCCTGGGGCAGTGCACACTGACATGGTAGCCAGGTGTACAGTGTTTCCTCTGACACATTGGTGCGGCTGGCTTCCAGGTTAAAAGTGGGCATTGTGTCAAGAAGCAGGGCGGCTTGGTTGGGTTGTGTTTCGGAGGACGCACGGCTCTCAACCTTCCCCTCTCCAGATTCCGTACGGGAGTTGCAGTGATGAGACAAGACTGTAACTACCAACTGGGGAGAAAAACGGGGTAAAAAAAATATATAATAATGTACTTCATACATTGTTTGTGCATTGGGGGAAAACTGCAACTGATAACTTGTACTCTACATAAATCTACCTTAGGATGTCAAAGCAGATGGCATGACTAGAAATCTTAAGCTGTTATTATAAAGTATTAGCGCCTAATGTGATGTGTGAAAGAAAGACATCTTCCAATCCACTTTTTTTTCTGTCCAAATCTTCAGGTTTTTAGGTTTCTGGTCAGCATGGAGCCTACTTTGGCTGTGATTGGTGGAGCCATGAAGTCCCAGGCATCGTGACTATGCATATATGATGAATAAAAAGTAGCAGTAGTGTAAAAGAGGGGTTGGCGGGTGGTGGGTGGCGGGACATAATGCAGATAGCTCGGTTAGCCAATATGCGGGAGCACTGGTTGGTCGGCCCAATTGAGGTAGTATGTACATGAATGTATATTTAAAGTGACTATGCATATATGATAAACAGAGAGTACCACAGTGTAAAAATAGAGGTTCGGTGGTTGGGGGGGCACACAATGCAAATAGTCAGGGTAGCCATTTGATTACCTGTTCAGAAGTCTTATGGCTTGGGGGTCAAAACTGTTGAGAAGCCTTTTTGTCCTAGACTTGGCACTCCGGTACCGCTTGCCATGCGATAGTAGAGAGAACATTCTATGACTGCGGTGGGTGGGGTCTTTGACAATTTTTAGGGCCTTCCTCTGACACCGCCTGGTGTAGAAGTCCTGGATGGCAGGCAGCTTAGCCCCTGTGATGTACTGGGCCGTACGCACTACCCTCTGTAGTGCCTTGCCGTACCAGGCAATGATGCTCTCAATGTTGCAGCTGTAGAACCTTTTGAGTATCTGAGGACCCATGCCAAATCTTTTTAGTTTCCTGAGGGGTATTAAGCTTTGTCGTGCCCTCTTCACGACTGTCTTGGTGTGTTTGGACCATTCTAGTTTGTTGTTGATGTTGACACCAAGGAACTTGAAGCTCTAAACCTGCTCCACTACAGCCCAGTCGATGAGAATGGGGGTGTGCTCGGTCCTCCTTTTCCTGTAGTCCACAATCATCTCCTTAGTCTTGGTTACGTTGAGGGATAGGTTGTTATTCTGGCACCACCCGGTAGGTTCGTGTCACTGGGCAGCTCACGGCTTTGCTTCCCTTTTTAGTCTGTAATAGTTTGCAAGCCCTGCCACATAAGACGAGCGTCGGAGCCAGTGTAGTATGATTTAATCTTAGCCCTGTATTGACGCGTTGCCTTTTTGATGGTTATTCGCAGGGCATAGCAGGATTTCTTTTAAGCTTCCGGGTTAGAGTCCCGCACCTTGAAAGCAGCAGCTCTACCCTTTAGCTCATTGCGAATGTTGCCTGTAATCCATAGCTTCTGGTTGGGGTATGTACGTACAGTCAGATGACGTTCTCGATGCACTTATTGATAAAGCCAGTGACTGACGTGGTGTACTCCTCAATGCCGGACGAAACAGTCATTAGCCCCCATTCTACTTTTGGACATCAACGTGGCTGTGGAGTCTGTGGAATGTTGATAACAATGGTAATGATGTGACCGTAGGATCCGGAGCTGCAACCCATACTACTTTGCCAACACTTTGGAGCACCATCTGGTTATTGTGATTTTCTCTGCGCGTTTTGTATGTAATGTACAATATCTAGATAGGCTAAATTATTCTTACATTTATTCTTAAATATGTTTGGAAAGAGAATATGATGTTATGCAGAAAAATGTGTTGGTATGACAAGGATATGTATGTTTGTGCACATAAAAGTCAGTGATTTATGTTTACTATAGGTTAATGAGGCAATACAAATGTGATGTGACTAAAATGTGACAAACATTAAATGGAATTTAGTTGACTAAAATGTCCCACTGTTTTTGTCATTTTGACAATAACTACACTAAATCATTATTCAAATGACAAAATTGTGAGTACGACTTAATGATATTTTTGTCAAAATGACTAAGACTAGAATCTAAAAAGATATTAACACTCAGTTCGAGCTGTGCTCTAACGCCCTGAGTAGGTGTGTGTGTGTCTTCACGGCAAGATCTGTGGATTAGCCCAGGTCTGAACTTGAAACAGGGAAAGGAAAGAGCAGTCAATATGCACTGATTAATGATAATGGCATGCAAGCCAGGAATAATCTTTATAAGCTCTTTTTATCTTAAAACAGTTAGACTGAAAAAAGGGAGGATGTGAGCCCGACAATCCCAAAGCAAACAGAAATGCTTCAAAATGGGGTAAATGTTAGTTTAATGCTGGTTTAAGATAAACAAGATGGGGAAATGTTGAGGAAATGTATTGACCTGTAAAGTCACTGTTGTGTGTAAAAGAAAAAGCTGTTCATTTTTGTTGTTTACTAGGAACTATTGTCAAAGCTGATGTTTTGTAGGCCTAATGGTGGTAATTGGTGCATGCTCTTATTGTGACATTATTTACAGTAGTTTATGTAAGAAGATGAACTATTTGGTGAAATATGTCTAATGGAGCAATTATTTTCCATGGTTTTGTGCAGATTTTGCTTATTATCTCACTATTTACGCGACCGTTCAAAAGTTTTGGGTCACTTAGAAATGTCCTTGTTTTTGAAAGAAAAGCAAATTTCTTTTGTCCATTAAAATGACATCAAATTGATCAGAAATACATTGTAGACATTGTTAATGTTGTAAATGGCAAATGTAGCTGGAAACGGCTGATTTTGAACGGAATATCTACATAGGCGTACAGAGGCCCATTATCAGCAACCATCACTCCTGTGCTCCAATGGCACATTGTGTTAGCTAATCCAAGTTTATCATTTTAAAATGCCAATTGATCATTAGAAAACCCTTTTAAAATGGTTAGCACAGCTAAAAACTGTTGTTCTGATTAAAGAAGCAATACAACTGGCCTTCTTTACACTAGTTGAGTATCTCGAGCATCAGCATTTGTGGGTTCGATTACAGGCTCAAAATGGCCAGATACAAAGAACTTTCTTCTGAAACTCGTCAGTCTATTCTTGTTCTGACGCCTCACAGATGCCTCACAAGTTCTCAACTGGCAGCTTCATTAAATAGTACCAACAAAACACCAGTCTCAACGTCAACAGCGAAGAGGCGACTCCGGGATGCTGGCTTTCTAGGCAGAGTTCAGTGTCTGGGTTCTTTTGCCCATCTTAATCTTTGCTTTTTATTGGCCAGTCCGAAATATGGCTTTTTCTTTGCAACTCTGCCTAGAAGGCCAGCATCCCAGAGTCACCTCTTCGCTGTTGACGTTGAGACTGGTGTTTTGCTGGTACTATTTAATGACGCTGCCAGTTGAGGACTTGTGAGGCGTCTGTGAGGCGTCAGTCTATTCTTGTTCTGACGAGTTACAGAAGAGAGTTCTTTGTTTCTGGGCATTTTGAGCCTGTAATAATGCTGAACAAATGCTCCAGATACTCAACTAGTCTAAAGAAGGCCAGTTGTTAATCCTGTAATTTGGTTACATTCATTTCTGTTCATGCATGTATTAATTACAGTTATATACTGTTAATTACAGTCATTTAAGTCAACAAAAAATCCATTATGAATGATAATAGTTCCTCATAGTATTTGAAAAATCTTTCCAACACTCTTCCAGCCTCAAAAATCACCTAGCCTCGTTCTGAAAGAGCAAAATATAATGATCTGATGGTCCCATATCCAGTGGAACACTTTTCCCTTACAAACAGCTGTCTGTACCGAGCTCACTGGCACAGGAAACTCTAAGGGCACTGAATAAGGTAGTTGATACAATGTTGCAACTTCAATAGGTAAAGCTTCAGGCCTGACCCAGTTGATTGATTTTGTACAATGCTGCACTTCACTAGCAATAGCTCAAGTAAAGAGATAGAAAGGGGCGCAGACAGGCAGAGAAGAGAGATCAATGCGATTGAAAGAACCTGCTTTTTCATCAGGATGTTTTGTACTGTTTTGATTTGTCGGTTTAGGCCTATGTATTTTACTTAATTGACAATGGAAGTTATAGGCCATATGTAGGCCATCTCTGAGTTCCATGAACTCATTTCTGTAGTCGCCAATGGATCACAGTGTATCAATGACACGTTTTGCCAAAACTAACGTTCTTGAACTGACTTTGAGGTACACTTGCCCCCGCTTGGTGGGTTTGGTGAGATATGGCTTGAAGCAATGAGTGACGTATTTAAACGGCAGTGGTCATGCTGACAGTGTTCCACAACCCCTCCCTGTTTTTCAACTGGTCGTTCAGTACAGCACTGTTTCCATTAAACTGAACATTTCACAACGTAAAAACATACTCAATGCATCCATGGCCTCGGATTCGCAGGTGTCCACGTTAAAGCAGACCCAGGGTCAGAATCGCTAAGGCGCGTGGTTAGTTTAGTTTTTGGTGCTATTTGAAGCAAGGAATAGATGGTAAAAGCATGACTTCTCAAAACAAAGGTTGAAACATTCATAACCGAGGAGACTTCGTGATTCCTTAGTAAAAGGGAGTTATGAAATCTGAAGACAAGTTACCTTAACCGAGTCGCATTAAACTGATCATATTCATTGTTTCAGACCTTCCACGCTGCACAGGTGTGTGAATCGTCTTTCTTTGTATTTTTTTGTGTAATAAACATTGTGGTTTCATTAAAACAAGAGATAGCTGTTATGCCTGAATTTGATCCAAAACCAACATGGAAGTCCGCTGTGTTTAAAGCAGTTGTATGAAACCTTGGGTATGTAACCAATGAGCAAAGCTCTCAATTGTGCCAGCCCACTTTTCATTTCTATTCAGGTCGACTCACGATGAGTTTGGAGTCTAAAATGTGCATTAGTCAGCCATGTCATGTCAGAAGTGATATCCATTCGACCACATGCCACAAAGACAGTAGACCATCGCATTAAATCTCTGTTATTATCATAACATTCTATTCCTCCTTGCAATTTTCATTTCATCCCTCCATCCCATCCCTGTAATCAAATGCTTATTGACAGTGATGAAATGGAAATGAAGCTTTATCCCATCCTAGCCTGGTCTCATCAATCTGTATCCATCTCCCCCATCGTTCAGCTGAAGGCTCCGAGTGGGGGATTGAAGGGGACTGATCCCACTCTCAAAGCTCCAGCTACTCTCCTATAGATTTGTGGCAAAACCACAGCTAATTTATGCACACTCATGGATGCAATTACTGCCCGTGTCTACAGCCTCAAACCACATCCTTGTCGCATCTGCATGAAACAGATGAGATGCTGCTCCAGTGTTTATCTGGGAGCCTCATCATCTTCCAGTTTATCTGAGATTAATGTCTTTCTCGGCTGTCGATCCCATGCAAGGCCTGCTGACGCTAAGCCACAGGCAGTAGGAGGCCTTCACTCACTGTAATTCCCCTTGTAGGTCCCACTGAGAGCTGATACGCTACTGCTAGCATGGTTGGGGTCAATTCCATTTCAATTCAGGAAGTAAACTGAGATTCCAATTCCCTTAAGTTTATTTCCTAAATTGACTGAATTAATATGGAATCGGCCCAACCCTAGCTGCTAGCTGTAAACATAGTTATTTTTGAGCAATGTGGGCAGGGGCTAGCTCACACAAAGCCCACACCAGCCAAACACGGGCTAGCCCAGAATGTGCTAGCCCACAGCATCCCACATCAGCACAACACGGTCTAGCCCAGCACCGGCTAGCCCACATACCCGTCATTGTAAATAAGAATTTGTTCTTAACTGACTTGCTTAGTTAAATAAATGTTAAATAAAAATATATAATAATAATTTAGGGGCCTACCTTCCCACTGCCCTCATCTCACCTGAGAATGGGAAATTTTGCGTTGAGTTGCCAGAACAACAGTAATGAGCAAACTGTCGATTGTTGCATTCGATTAATGTTTATTAAAAAAAGTATGGATTTGAGCAAACGGAGGCATGCAACTACAGAGGATAATAATAGGTACGAGGTGGGCGTTTCATAATTCAAATGTTTTTTTGTTGGGCAAATAAATGTAGTCGGAGCTTCCTTCACCATGGAGTGGAGTTCAGTCCGCTAGCTGTGGGAAAGCCCATGCTGGGCTGGTATAGGCTGATGTGGGCGTGTTGTGGGCTAGCCTGTGTCAGGCTGGGCCTACCGGGGAACAGTGGGTTAACCGCCTTGTTCAGGGGCAGAACGACAGATTTATACCTTGTCAGCTAGGGGATTCGATCAGCGCTCTAACCACTAGGCTACCTGCCGCCCCCAGGTAAATGGCAGTTTATCCAAGAATGAATGTTTCGTGTTTTGTGTGGACTCCAGGAAGAGCAGCTGCTGCTTTTGCAACAGCTAATGGGGATCCTAATATAATACCAATACCAAAATAGCTTTATTGTAATAAAATTGATTACATTATTTTGTTCCCCTCTTCAATCTACACACAACACCCCATATTGACAAAGCAAAAACAGGTTTTCAGAAATGTTTGCAAATGTATTAAAATGTAAAAACTGAAATATCACATTTACATTAGTATTCAGACCCTTTACTCAGTACTTTGTTGATGCACCTTTGGCAGAGATTATAGCCTTGCATCTTCTTGGGTATGATGCTACAAGCTTGGCACATCTGTATTTGGGGAGTTTCTTGCATCCTTCTCTGCAGATCCTCTCAAGCTCTGTCAGGTTGGATGGGGAGAGTTGCGGCACAGCTTTTTTGGTGTTGGTATTTTATTAGGATCCTCATTAGCTGTTGCAAAAGCAGCAGCTACTCTTCCTGGGATCCACAATATACATGAAACATGACATAATAAAGAAAATGTATAGACAGGAACAGCCCAAGGACAGAACTATGTCATGATGTGCCCTGGGGGGAGGACCATAACACCCCTCTCTCTCTACAGTTGTGTGACTTTACAAC